>NC_072488.1:4937500-5252500 GCF_027574615.1 Eptesicus fuscus | reverse complement strand
ACCAGTGACTGCTTTCCTGCTCGGTGTGGTTGCAGTTGGCACCTTGTCGCTGTGGCTATGCAGTGCCTCCTGATCTCCCACTCCCAGCCTTTTCGCCGGCGTAAGTGATGGGGGTTTGTGTGGGAGCTGTGCTTGGGGAGGAGTGGTGGAAATGGGGGACATTCTGAAAATGAAGAGGACGTGGCCTTTGAAAGAATTCACAGCAAGGGCGGCGGCTCACTCAGCCTGGGCTGTGGGTAGGAGGTTTCTGGGAGCAAATGCTGTTTGACCTGGACCTGGAAAGACAGGCAGGGCATCCAGAGGCAGCGGAGAAGGGAAGGGCGTTCGGGACAAAGGAGGTTTGTAATCCAGAAGCCCGGACCCTCTGCCTCCTGTAAACCACTGAGGGACTGAGCAGCCCAAACTAGGCAGCTTCTCGGTGTTCCCATTCCATTTCCAGCCGGAAGTGAGGCCTTACAGAGAGAGGAGATCAGCGACTTGCCCAGCGTCACTCAGGCAGCCAAAGGCAATTCCAAGACCAGCCCTGAGGTGCCTGGGCTGCTGGCTCCACAGGGGGGCTCTTTTCCTGGGAATGTGGCCTAACTGGCCTGGGCGGGCGGGCACTGCCAGGCCTCCTAGGTAAGGGTCAGGCTTACCCAGCAGCTCCCTCGTCACCATGTACTTTTTTTTTTTTTTAATATATTTTATTGATTTTTTTACAGAGAGGAAGGGTGAGGGATAGAGAGAAACATCGATGAGCTGCCTCCTGCACACCTCCTAGTGGGGATGTGCCCGCAACCAAGGTACATGCCCTTGACCGGAATCGAACCTGGGACCCCTCAGTCCGAAGGCCGACGCTCTAGCCACTGAGCCAAACCGGTTAGGGCGTCACCATGTTCTTGATCTCACACGTGAAAGGGAACAAATTCACCAATGACTTCCCAGCGCTGGGCTGGTCCAGAACGCAGCCCCGGTTGGATTGTTTCCATGCTCACCAGCATTGGACATTGGGGGGCCCATTGACTTTCACGCCCTAGAAAAGAACCTAATTTTCCCCTCATTTCTGGGAGACTGTTGCCGCTATACTATTGATGTTAACGGGGGAAATGAGCTATGATGAGGTAATAGTCTATTTTAGAAAACCGAACGCAGATATTGACAGGGCTATGTTTGACCTGCACTTAATTGTTCGGCTCTATAACGGTCTCCTGATATTATTATGCATTTTGTTTGGAGAATTCCTGGGGACTGGCTTACCCTGGACACCAGCAGCGGCGTGTATTCCACAGAGAAAGCCCCCTTTGAGGGACACGGTGGTGGTATTAATGATCGATGAGAATATTCAAGGCATTTTCCCATTTGAGGGCCATTACTTGTAGTGTTAAAGCGTTTTGAAAACACATTTGAGCCATTAACTCATTTTTATTGTCAGATGAAAGTGCCTAATAGACTCACTCTCCTTCAGTGTTGCTCCTTCATCTTGGAATGAAATCATCTGTTGGCTTCTTGGCAACACATCGGGCAACAGAACAGAAAACCCTGTGAGTTCACTGCAGAAGTGAAGCGGCAGATGGGGGGGGACCGCCACCCGGCCCCGCCACCTCACGTCACTCACCTGGGGGAGCAGACCAGGCTCCCGGAACGTACAGGCTGAGCTACTTCATTATCTGGGTGCCTTTTCCCCAGAAAAGCAGGTGCTTAATATCTTTTAAGAAATGCACCTTTACAACCAGCCAGCCTGGCTCAGTGGCTGAGCATCGACCTATGAACCAGGAGGTCCCAGTTCGATTCCCGGTCAGGGCACAAGCCCAGGTTGTGGGCTCGGTTCCCAGTGTGGGGCGTGTAGGAGGCAGCCGATCAATGATTCTCTCTCATCATTGATGTTTCTGTCTCTCTCTCCCTCTCTCTTCCTCTCTGGTATCAATAAAAATAGATGGTTTTAAAAAAGAAATGTACCTTGACTTTAGTTGAGAAGTACTTTTTTTTTTTTTTTTTTTTTTAACAGAGAGGAAGAGAGAGGGATAGAGAGTTAGAAACATCAATCAGCTGCCTCTTGCACACCCCCTACTGGGAATGTGCCCGCAACCAAGGTACATGCCCTTGACCGGAATCAAACCTGGGACCCTTGAGTCTGCAGGCCGACGCTCTATCCACTGAGCCAAACCGGTTTCGGCAAGAAGTACTTTTTTTTTAAAGCGCACTGTTTTGTATCTGATATATCGTAGGCTCCTGCCTAACTGGTTTTGCTTATAATTCAAAACAAGTAAGTAGTGGAGAAGCTGTACAAAGGGGTTCATCGGTTACCAGGGGAGTGTCTCCCAGTCCTGTGACTACTGGCATGTCAGGTGGCGCCCTGGACGCTGATGCATCATAGGAGGCAAGCAGAGGGGTTGCTCGCCAAGGCTGGTTTGGCTCAGTGGATGGAGTGTCGGCTTGCGGACTGAGAGGTCCCAGGTTCGGTTCTGGTCAAGGGCATGTACCTTGGTTGTGGGCACATCCCCAGTGGGGGGTGTGCAAGAGGCAGCTGATCGATGATTCTCTCTCATCGATGTTTCTAGCTCTCTATCCCTCTCTCTTCCTCTCTGTAAAAAATCAATAAAATATATTTTTAAAAAAAGCAGAGGGGTTGCTTACCTTGCAGGGTGTGTGGGGAGTCCACAGCCTCTGGGGCGTTGGCAGCAGCCACTATCCCGGCTGCTGTCATGATTTCTCCAGTGCTGAACCTGTTGACCAGGTTGAAAGGTGGATTGTCTTAATAGCCCCCCTAAAATCACATCCAGCCCCCAGGAGCTTTCCTGCACGAGAACCGGGCTGCTTCCCCGCCTCTCTGCTGGGCACCGCTGCAGTCAGGGGGTCAGGCTTACGCTACAATGAAGACAGGCAGGCAGCAGCGGCAGGAGCGCTGGAGGCCCTGGCCTGAGACAGGGAGCAGGTGCCTCAGTGGCGTGAATTCTGGTGACGTGCGGGAATGCGGTGGGACTACAAATCAGGAAGCTCAGAGTCCATCTGGAGACTCTGGGAAAGACACTTTACTATACCTGACCCACCAGTCCTGATCTGTGAAATGGGTTCAATCATCTGTCTTTGACACATACTCAAGTTGAGGACAAATGTCGCCAGACAGATCTTGGGCAAAGATGTGATGTTCTGTAAATATATGTCATTGTAGTAGTCATGACTGGTCTATGGTTTATATGGTGACTGTGTTGCCAGAAAATATTTGGATCAACCAGGTCTTCCTAATCCCCCAAATATTGAGTTGTGGACAGAGAATCTAAGTCTTTGGTTTCTTAAAGTCTTTGCACGAGGGATGCTAAAAATTGCAGATTCTGGGAGGCATTGGCTCACTCAAAGTGCTAACAAAAGCCGTGCATTGCCTATGCATTATCTTAGCCTAAGAAAAGTATCGGAAAAAAATGAAACCCTGCAGGGCTGCTATTTTATTTTGTTATTTCCCCCCTCACCTTCTGTTCTGAATTGACAGAAGGGGTGTTGGCTTAGGAATCCCCCATTCAAATAGCATAGCTGCAGAGAAAGTCCTGAGAGCTTGTTCTCTATTCAGGAAAATGGGGCGTTGAAATTCTGGTGGAGGCTGGCAAGGGCCAGCACACGCAGTGCCCACACCCTGGACCTGCGTCCTTTATTACGTCCTGTTTATAGAAGACAACAAGTTTCCTCAAAAACTATGGTCATCTCTTTTCAACACAAGCCCTGGTGGTTTTATTTGGTTTTATGTTCTGGGAAAACAACTAATGCTATTACTTAATTTCTTCCTCCCAAACAAAAACAGAGTTCAAAACAGAAAAACAACAACAACATACACACATAAAACAAAACAAAACAAAACACAACAGTGTGTGTGTGTGTGTGTGTGTGTGTGTGTGTGTTTGTGTGTGCGTGTGTGTACACAATCCAATTATCTCCTTGTTTTTGGAACTGGAAATGTTCGCAGAGAACTATTGCTTTAAGAGAGTAATTGTTTTCTACTCAGCAGCCTTAGAGCCAATTCCCTTGGGAATGGTTTCGAGATCAGAGCCAAGAAAGTAGTCATAGAAAACACCGTGTGTACATCCCAAATTGTCTCCCCAGGGAGGAGTGCCGCCCTTGGCAGGGACGTGCGGGCCGTCTCTACAGGCTGTTAGCCCTCCTCCAGGGGCTGGAGAAATGCCCTCTTTCTAGACTACTTGGGAAATAATGTGAAAGGACCCATTTCATAATGAGCTTGCAGTAAATGAACCTTGAGGGAGAAGCCTTCTGTTTTTGGAAGACTTGTTGAGTCACCCAACTTGTATCTTTCGTTCCATTCTCAGTCCTAACCCCACCCCCCCTAGTTGGAGCGCTTCTCCAGATTCCCAGCATCCTTCATGTCTGGGTGACAGTTTACTTCTTCTATAAGCCCATCCACATGGTTTTCTTTTTCTCTGAATTCCTAAAGAAGTATGTCCTCCCTGTTCAGGCCATTGTGTGTGGAGCAGGCCACGTTGGATTCTAACAGAAACTGCAGACTTTCTCCCCCAGAAAAATGAGCATCTACATACAATAATAGGATATCCTGTGTGCACTTTCCACAGACCACGGATGCTCCAAGTCCCCAAACAGGGACCTTCTAGGGGTCTGGAGCCCAGGTCTTCTCCTGTGAGGAAAAGAACCTAGACCTTGGGTTTCCTGACCCTCAAGGTCAAATGTGACTCTATCTTTCATTGTCTTGTCATCTTCAGAAATATGCTTAACCTCTTTGTTTTCCAATAAACTCGGAGATACGTACAGCTACCTGACGGGTAGTATTTGCACTACCTTCATGAGTACGTGTGCAATTGGTAAACCCTTTCCTGCCTCGTCATCTGGTAGCCAAGACCTTGGACCCTCCCTCGCTGTGCCCCAACCAGACCCTCCTCACAGAAATGAAATCAGATGGCACAACACTCATGTGCTGCACAGTAACTATATCACGTGCTTTTCAGTGACCTCTAGGGAGGCTAAGAGAGGTGCACGCGCGTGTGTGTGTGTGTGTGTGTGTGTGTGTGTGTAGGGTGGGGTGGGGTTCAAGTAAACCTAAACTTTACAATATCGACAAAAACCCTAGTTTTAAATAATAAGCATGTTTACACATTATTGTTTGACCTCCTCCATGTGAAGCTACTCTTACCCGGAGACTTCCTTTTCTCAACTCTCATAGCCATGATCGCTTTTTCCTTTAATCGTAAAAAGCCGTGCTTCTTCATTGTAATCCATTTGTTTTATTTTTGGAAAACCACATCTTGAAAGAGACCCACCTTTCTCCTTTGCTTTGACTCTCAGAAGCTCAGGTCCGAATTGCTAAGCCGCCTCCAGCAAATGTGAAGGCCTGTTGGCCTAAAAGTCCTGCTCCTCGCCTCTCTACCTTTACCTTCCTAGTCTACTCTTCTTTTTCTCTTTCCTCCACTTCCATTCTGTAAGTATTTGTATTCTCTAATGGTATATAACTTCTCTTAAATTATTTTACTGAACGAGATTAAATATTGATCTTCCTGTGAATTAGTAAGCTATCTCCCTAGGAACGTGGTGGATAGCGATGTGTTGTGCATGCACCGAGGAGCTGTTAGAAAAGAGTAGAAAGCCTCTGTCACGAGGATGTGTGTGGGTTTAGTGCAAGTCCCCTGGGTGAGGGGCCTTTCCATGTGGAGCCCTGGGTCCAATTCCAAACATCCATTGTCTCTACTCAGGGACCATCTGTGTGATGTTAACTCACTTTGCACACCTTCAACCAGAACATACTTGCATGGATTCTTGGAGGAAGTAGGATGCATCAAATCTTTTGCCATTGCCCAGCAGGTATGGCTCAGTGGTTGAGCATCAACCTATGAACCAGGAGGTCACGGTTCAATTTCCGGTCAGGGCACATGCTCAGGTCGTGGGCTCAGCTCCCAGTGGGGGGTGTGCAGGACGCAGCCGATCAGTGTTTCTCTCTCATCGTTGATATTTCTATCTCTGTCTCCCTCTCCCTTCCTCTCTGAAGTCAATAAAAATACATTTAAAAAAATATTTTGCCATGAAGGAGTTGACGTGTTTTTGTACTTATTCAAGGAGCTTGTGCTGAAATGAATGTCTCCTAGGTTCCATACGTCTGGACGGGACCCCTAATACTACGCAACATCCCACAGTCATTGGTGTCAGACATCCAGAAGAGTGAGAGTTCCTCAACTGGCTTTGCTTGATGTAAGCTACATGTTCCAAAATATTGGACCGTATCAAGCAACCAGCTCACATAACTTCTGAACAGATAGAAGTCCACGGCCAGCTCGTATCTGGGTGTATTTCCACGTGCGTTCCTTTCAGTCTGTTCCCAATTTTAAAGGCTTGACATATTTCCCACCTAGGTCCTCTGACAGTAAAATCATGCACGAGACAGAATTTTAGGAGAAAGCTAAATCCACTCAGGTCCCTTGTGACACATTAATAGCACAAAACGAGGGAAATTAAGAATATTTAACTTCCATTACGGCATTTCATCTGAAAGGCGGGCTGCTACTACGCAGCAGGATCATCTTCCTATAAGAAAAGCCTGGGTTAGAACTGTTCATTAAGTTGGAAACAGATTCTTTCCTGCAAACCCAGAGGGTCTGTGAAAGTTGCCCAGTGGCAGGGATGAATTGTATCAGTTCCGAATTTTAATTTGCTAGAACCTACCCCATACAAGGCTTTGCTCAAAAGCATCTTAAAAGGAGGTGTGCATACAGGAAAAGAATGACAGGGAGAATAGGGAAGATTCTTTTGGAAGGAAGAAGCATGACATTTGCCTCTCTCTCTCTCTCTCTCTCTCTCTCTCTCTCTCTCTCTCTCTCCCTCCAGGGAGAATAGGGAAGATTCTTTTGGAAGGAAGAAGCATGACATTTGCCTCTCTCTCTCTCTCTCTCTCTCTCTCTCTCTCTCACCCAAAACATTTATATACTTTAAGGTGGGTGAGTTCTAAGAATTATCCAGTCCAGCTGTCTGCCCAACATATAGCTCATTTCTACAATATTTTAAAGGCTTTATATAGCATATTTCTACTTAAACATCACCAGTGATGAGAAGCTCAGTATTTCACAAGGCAAATAATTCAATATTCAGACAACTCTAATGGTTAGAAATTTTTTCGTGATCTTAAATGAAGATCTCCCTCATCCTTCCCACTTCCCTAGAAGTGCATACAACCTGTCTAATTTGTCTTTCTTAGGAGAGTCCTCAATCATTATTCGAAGGCTGTTGTGATCATGAGGATGAGGGTGGTGGTGGGACTGATCATCATCATCATCAATAGTAACCGCGCATAACATGTCCTGAGCAGTCCCCATAAGGGCTATGCTAAGCACTTTCTGTTTTATCTCATTGATCCTCACGAGCTGATGAAATAGGTACGCTGAACCATTTATTTTACAGAGGAGAGTGCAGTAGCTTCCCTGGATAACAGCCGGCGGGGCAGGAGACAGCTAGGATCAGAAGCAGGCCTCCCCAAATGGTCTCTTTGCTAGCTTTCCGGCAGTGGCAGTGACTTACGCCCCAGGTGGTGGCTGCAAGTGTTTGTTTTCTCGGGGGAGGATTGCGGGGTCTATATGATACCACCTGCTGCGCCCACGGCATGGCTTGCTTTCTCGTTTCATGCACAGAGGCTTCCTTTTAGTGTGTTCTCACCACATCTTTCTTACAGTGGCATTTAAAGACATTCCTGCATCAGCACGAATACCGTCGGAAGCCACACGCCTAGAAAATTGCAGCCCTGTAGTTAGTTCTCTTCTAGAGTCCACTGGTTTTTCAAGTTGATCTCTCCCCAGCTGAGGCGTCTGAGGCATAACACAAGTCAGGGAAATGCCTGGCAAAGAGCACAGCACCCGCATTGCATGGCACCTCCCTCACCACGTGCTGAGTGAATGAAGGGGGGCCTCCCCAGGAGGATAGTTTAGTGTCTAGAGCAGTAAAGAGTTTGCTGTTGACTTAAATAATAACTGCATCTGGCCTTTTCTTTTCTTTTTTTAGGTTGACATTGCAGCTATGTAACAAGTTTGTATTTCTCTGTAGGTCTGATTCATTTTTGCAAATGCTGAAGGCTGCAGTTTCACTGAGAATAGGTTTTGGATATTATACTTTCTCACTTTTACATTTCATGAAGTACCCGACCTTGTCACCACTGACATGTCAAATTCTGAGAGGCTCTGACTTGTCTGGGACTAGTATCTGTGGGAAACGTGGCTTCTGGTAGAGGCTCAAAGGGGTCGCTGGGGTTGTACATCTGCGTTTTCTAAACTCTTCCTCGGGCACTTTAAGAAACTTACCTTTCTGGACAGACATTGTAATAACACCCTCTCTTGTGCTTATCCATTGACATGGTATGTTCCCGCATCAATGGAACAGAAACAAAGCAAAGATGAAATATTAACTGTGAGGAATCAGGGAATTAGTGAGGGGGGGAGGGAAATACTTTGTAGACTATACCTAAACTCTGCTTCCTATAACTAAAATACCTGACTCTTTTCATGGAAATAGTGGTTAAGATATTACCCATCTCCTCATATGAAGATGCTTTTTATAGGGTGTTAAGACATAGTTATGGGGCCCAGGGGTATTTATGCAAGTTAGTCAAATATGGTCAATGCTTTCAAAGTTTATTTTTATGCTGCTAATGATATTTGGTTTTGTGTTGCTTTTCCTAGGTTTGCTGGCATGGGAAATCTGCTCAAAGTCCTTACCAGGGAAATTGAAAACTATCCACATTTTTTTCTGGATTTTGAAAGTAAGTTTTAAAAATTTAAAGATGATGATAAAAACTTTTCATTTTATAGCTTGCTGATAGGAAAGTTTATAACAAAAAATGTCTCCTTTCTTTTCCTGTTTTAAAAAAACAACAACAAATGGAACATCTTTGTAAAATATGTACAGTTTTCTTTTCTTTTAGAAGTGATCAGCTTTTGTAAGCTTAGCATAAATCACCATCAAGCATTTTTCCCAATAATTTTCATGAATTTCTATCACATTCTAAATAAAAATAGTGTTCATTGTAATTTCCACCGATTAATGTAAAGCAAATTATCATTGGGGGTGAAAGAAAAAAAGTGATTAATACCAGGAATAAGGCTTACAGGTGATTTATTTTTCAGTCATCGCTACCTCTTCTTTATTCATTATTTCATAATGCAACACTATTTCAGGATTTTGAGACACACAACTTTTATCTGAAAGGTTATGTTTCTTTTATCAAAAACTTTAAATATTTTTCCAAGATAAAATGGCTTATGAATCATGACTAAATAAACGCAGAGATTCTTTCTTATCTTGTTTATTTTCTTGATTGAAAATATTTACAAGTGAGTGACACTTCATGTTTAATTGACGAAGCTCATGTTTCCACCTTTCCTCCTGTGTCCCCCCTTCTTTTTGAATTAAAATTCTTTAATAGTGGGCACATGCACTTTGAAATGTCATTTTTGCCAGTATTCATCATCTATTGTGGACTTTAAACTTTAATTTTTCAAGTATTTTATCTATATTAAAAATAAGTAGAAACTTCCTTACATGTGGAGTAAACTTCCTAACAGACATTTTCTAGGCAAATGCTAGAAGACCCATTCAAGGTACAGTACACCAAAAGGTGAAAGCTCTCTAGGATTATCTTCTCAGAATCTCTTCTGGGTCTAAAATAAATATTTAAAAATCAGGAAAATTGATCCCAAAGCTCATGAGTTCTGAAAAAAATATTTAGATTACATTCAGTGAAAGACACCTCACCTCTAATTTAACTCATTTTGCTGCTGCGGTTGTTCTTGTTTGGCTGGGTTTGGCTAGGTTTGTCTCTGTTTGGCTGGATTAGGTTGGGTTTGGCTGTGTTTGGTTTGGTTTGGCTGGTTTGGGCTGTGTATGGTTGGATTTGGCTGTGTTTGGCTAGATTTGGTTTGGTTTGGTTGGGTTTGGCTGTGTTTGTCTGGGTTTAGTAAGGAGTGCATCTCCAGAGAGAATAGCTGATACCAGTAGGGAAAAACTAGAGAGCAGACAAGATCTGAGCAAAAGGGAACTTAAGGTAAGTTTATGCCTAAAGTGGGGACATGATTAGTAGAGGATCCAGGAAAGAGGCCACATTGTAGAGGAAGAAAGATATCATACTGCATTGATATTCTTGATGGCGGAATCTGGGTCTCACTCAGTTCTGTGACCCAGACCTTAGCTCGTGTTGAGCATGGAGCATTGATTACCGAGTGAGACAGTGACAAATGCTGGCCATGTGAAGGAATGGGACAGAACAGGCTAGATCCAGGAGGGCACAGATGTTCAAGAAGAAGGGAGTGTAAATGGATTCAAATGCTGCAATGTCGTCATGAAGGATAGGCTTGAAAAGGGGATGATGAGTTAGGTCATGAGCTGCCCCCCTCCTGGTAGTCACTGGGAGAACAGATTTAAGATTTATTGCTTTGCGTACAGAGGCTGGGTTGCAAAGAGTTAAGTAGGAACCAGCAGAGAAAGGAAGGAAGGCTGAACAGCATGTAGCAACAGCTTAAATGAATTTGGCACCTCTGCTTTGAGTGTTGAATATTCTTTTTGAAGTCAGTGATGGAATATAATTGAACCGGGTCAAATAGATATAATTAAGCTGGGTCAAAATATAACACAAAATTAGACACATCTGTCCTTAGGTTTCCAGTTGTGTAGACCTGATTCAAATTCTTGTTTGACCTTTGCAGTGAGTTCTACTCTTTATGCTCACATTTCTGCACAACCACTTAATATCTCTTTCATTGTTGCTTTTTTTCATCCCACTACTTTTTTTCTTTTTCTCTATTTCCTTGCCATGTCTACATTTCCTCTTTGAAGGCTGGGAGACAGAAGGGGAATAAAATGCAACCTAATCTTTCATGAGTAATGTTTTTTTGGGGGGACAGTGTATGGAAAGATGTGTGCCTGAAGGTCTGCTGATAACTTTAATTGAATTCACCCATTATGGCACCCAAAGTGGGCAGTGGGCATTAGCCTTCCCATGAAATAGTTCCAGTGATTGCCAGACTGAAATGACCATTGGAAACATCAAGCAAACCTTATTTTTCTATAGTTGTCTGTTCCTCACCCCAAAATTCTGATTCAATGGCCTAGTCCTAAGCATCTGCTTTTGCCCACATTCCCCAGGTGTTTTTGAAGGTCAGCCAGTCTGGGAACCACGTTTAACTAATGGATCCAAGTGAGGCACTGGCCCAGCCTACTGTGTGGAACCAGAGTGCTAACAGAGTAACCTCTTGAGTTCCAAGATCCAGAGCTGTGGTCTCCAGAACTGATCACAGAAGGCCCCTTATAGCTCCCGTCTCCTATTTTCCCTTGCCCAGCAGGAAGTTAGAGCTGGCTGCAAGGCAGAGCTGCAACTCTAGAGTGATACTCTTCCTTAGTCCTTTCGACAGTGTCCGTCTACCTTGAAGTGGAAGGTCTCCAAGACAGGTAGAAGTTCAAGTAGATTAAAATCTACATTGTTATCACAGGTATCATTCCCCTTATTTAAACCTGCTATGAACATTCTTATAGAATCTTGGTGGGCATTATTTATTTTGGATAAATACCTAGTAGGGGGTTGCTGGTCAGTTACATGCAACTTTGCAAGAAACTATCAAATAGTTTTCCAAACGTGATGTACTATTTTCTATTCCTACTAACAAGATAGGGAGCTTAGCTGTTCTAAATGGTTTACAACATTTAGCATTGTCCATCTTCACCTTTTTAGTTATTCTAGTGGCTATGGGATCGGTATTTCATTGTGGCTTTAATTTGCATTTACATGGTAACTGATAATGCTGAACACTTTTTCATGTGCTTATTGATTATTTGATTATCATTTTTAGGAATGTTGTCTACTCACGTCTTTTACCCATTTTTAACTGGATTATTTTTCTTTATACTACTAAGATTGTTCTAGCTCAGATAGATTGCTTTAAATCCCTTATTGGAAATTAGTTAACTGTACTTGCCCAAATAAATTTTACAATTAGCTTCAATTTCTACCCCAAAAAAATCTTGCTCGGATATTGATTATAATCATATTCAATCTGTAGCTTGGTTTGCTGAGAATTGGCATCTAAACAATATTGATTCTTCCTATTTATGAATATGATATATCTTTCCATTTATTTAGATATTCTTATAAGTTCATTTATAGTTTTTGAGATCCTGTATACCTTTTGTTGAATATACCCTAGAGCAGTTCCTAATTTGACCATAACAGCTTTTTTATGTTTTGTGTTTGTATGGTATGTGTGTCTCCATCCTATCTATGCATTAATCTATATACTGTATTCTTACAAACAACATATAGTTCACCCTCGCTTTTCATCCAAGCTGATACCATCTACCTTGTAATTGGAGTGCTTAATCTATTTGCATTTAATTATCATATGTACATTTAATTAATGTTGGTATTTGAATCCGTCTTGGTGTTGACTTCCCTTTGTTACATTTGCTCTTTGTTTCTCTCTTAATGTTTTTCTGCTTTTTGATTACATGAAATAATTTTTGGTAGTCTCATCTGTCTTTTCTGTTGACTTTTTATTTATGCCTCTTAGTGCTTATTTTAGACATTATAATATACATCTTTAATTTATGGAAATCTATCTTCAAAGTATATTCTTTACTTCATGAAGAATTTATGAACCTTATCACAGTATACTTCCAATCACCACCCTGCCCCCCTTTCTGTGAGTGTTAGATGTTTTGCTTCTACATATGATATAAACTTCTCATTGCAATTTTTAAATTTTAAACTCTCAGTAACCTTGCGTGTGTGTGTGTGTGTGTGTGTGTGTGTGAGTGTGTGTGTGTGTGTGGTTTTAATAGATATTTCATGTTTACTTGTTCTGGTGTTCTCCATTCCTTCTTACATAACTAGGTCCCTTTGGTATTATTTCCTTGCAGCCTAAACAGCTTTCCTGTGGAGAGGATTTGGATGGCATCTTAAGCTTCTATCATTATGTGTCTTATCTAGTGTCCAGCATAGGGCTGGGCATGAAGCCTAGGCTTAGGAACTTGGATTTTCTTATTGATGCTAAATCAGTCACTATATTCAGAGCATCTCTAGCTTTATGGCATCAAGTGGGAATAACAGGGATGGGAGTTGGGCAGGGAGGCACAGAGGGGTGACATAGCAGACATAAATATAGGGACATTAGAAGAATATATATTCTTCAAAGAGTGTATAATTTTATTGGGGAGATAAGATTCAAGGACATTGAAGAGACAATAGTACAGGTAATAGAGAAATCTGTACTAGAACAGAAAGCCAGAAGAAATAAAGGTTCTAGGCTGTGCTGAAGATAGCGACGGATAAATGATTTTCTTTTAAGACAAACCAAACCTTATGAGATTAATAGGAATGCTGAGAACAAACATGGCGGGGTGAGGTTGTTAAGAAAGAAATTCTAAAGCCTCCAAACCATTTACTATCAGAAAGACTGAATATTTTGACCTATTAGGACTCTAGTCTCCCACTCTTTAAAGCAAAGAGGGTGTCAGATTAGCTGACCATCTGGGATATTTTGGTTGACACAGATTACTTCTAGCCACTACTGACCTCTTCTTTTATCTGTCCCGCTTTGGTACCCTCACATCTGCTAAGGTTGTTCAGAGGACACCAGATAATCTTGGAGAGAAAGGAGAAACATAAGATGTATTTTGGTCACTTTGCAAATGAGAAAACAGACAGACAATGAAACTCCAATAAAACAAAACAGACTTGGGGAGCGAATTATGAATTTCCACAGACGGATTCATTCACAACGATTCCTTAAATTTCTAGTCCTTCTGCTTTTTAAGTGCCTTTCATCCATATCCATATCTTCATTATAACTCCTACAGGACCATATAGGTAGGAGACGGTGGTGGGGGCCTTTTAAGAGGGATCTTGTTTGCTTCTTTCTCTACCAAGAATTAATCTGAGGCCTAGAGAAATTAATCATTTTATCCTTGGGTCTTATAGCGAGTGGCAAATCTGGCAATAGGACCTGGGTCTCCAAAAACTCCATTCTTGGAGTTTCCCCTTCCCCCATGACATCACAGGGGTCCCATTGCATGTGAGCGAAATAAACAAGCCTTCAAGCACCTCCAGTCTCACTGCTCTTTGCAATCCCTCCTTGGTTGTTCCACGGGTTAGGGCCCTGGGCTCTGGTGTGTAATGACTAATGTTCCTACACAAATACACGTGTCACCCCAGTCACACTTACATTTTCCAGCGGACCTGTGCAATTTTATGTTGTTTCCGTAAGCATTTATAGTATGGTGCTATAAATCAGTGCCATTTTACATCCCTGAATGTTAATAATAGGTAATTATTTATGTTTCTTAGGGAGAGGGGTGGAGGAGTGAGGATGTGGGTTGGGAAGAAAAGCAATAGATTTCATTTGCAGTTTTGGCAAATCCTTTTTTGTACCTTCCTTGGTGTTTATAAAACAGCTGGTGGCATGAAGAGATAGTGATAGATCCTGTTGATGAAATGCCAGGGATTCCTTCAAAGCCAAAGACATCTCCAAGTCAATTGTATCTTCCCCTCGTGTTATCTTTGGTTGACTTGTTTGATTCTCTGTCAGCTTTTCTATACAATCCCACATCGGTTGTTAGGAGAAGGTATGTGTGTGTGCCCCTGATGCTTGTGAAGACAGAGGGATCCTTGGCTGATTTACAAAGATAAGAACCCTTTGAAGTGACAGCCTGCTCTGGGTTGAGCCCTGCCATCCCTCCCTGGGGCTTGTTCACCTAAGATGTTCATTCCTGACAAACAAAACACACAGCCACCTTCCTCTCCATCCCCACAGAGGAATGCCAAGCATCCCGCTTTCAGTAAATATCCCAGTCCTCCACGGGGGAAACCTCCAACTGACCCCGTGACACCAAAATGCTGACAGTTACTATCCACCCTCACTAGCACATGGCGCCAAAAAAAGATAAATAGATCCCCTGCAAACAAAATGAATACCTGTTTACCTCTCTCAATTGATGAGGGAATTTTCTCCATTAAAGATTCAAGGCACTCGGTGAGTTCTTGACGATGAATGTATATATTCAAGGTCACAGAGCACATGATACATTGTCACACTTTCCACAATGGCAAGTACAGGACAGGGGTTTAAATCATCGCCTGGGGAATGGCCTGGAAGGGCTGGTTCCAGGGCGCCTCGAGGTATTGGTTTCTGAAATTGCCTGTGTAAATCACAGCGATGTGTAACAGCGTCATTGGTCGACAAGAGCAGCCCAGCTTCATGGAACCATTCTCTTCGATTTCGATGAAATCATTGGTGATGATTAGAAGTATAGAATGTGATTCTTAGAAGAAACGTCATGAAAGAATTCACTGGCTGCAGCAGGGAAAAAATAGATCCATTTCCATCAGTAATACAATTGGCGAGCATTGTGTGTATGTGTGTACCGTTGACTAAAGGTCAATCTTTGTGTTAAAATAGACAAACAAAGCCTGTAATTCAGAGTTGGTGTTGACTCAGCACATGCCTTGGGAGATGGCTAGATAGGTTAAATATAATAACCTTTCAATCACTAATTTGTCAAGGTCTTTTTCAAGAGGTCTCTCGCCTTGACATCTGCAGACACATATATTTTTAAAAAATAGGGTTACCAATGTGGAGCATGCCAGAAGTATCAACCCCAAAGCCTCTCAGAGGAATGTTCTAGAAAGCAAAACGATACGAGTCTTAAGATTGGGAGAGTAAACATAAGTGCAGTTTTTCACTTAACAAATATCCGATTAGTGTGTTAACTACACTGAGGAGACATTGAGGCCATAAATAAGTGACGGATTATTTAAAAACACACATCTTAATGCAAGTGTGAATAGCTAATCTGATTGTAAGAAAATACATATATCTTAATGGTAATAGTTAGAGATATAATAGCCATTTGAAGAGAAGGGACAGAAGGGACCATCTAGAAGTAATAGGATTTTTTTCACTGCTTCCCAATACTTACATTCTCTGCCATCTGGTCAATTTCCTCATTTATTCATTGATTCTTGGCATGTTTATTGAGAATCCCCAGTCAGTAGGGCATATGGGGGCACTGAGGATAAGAATACCAACTTCATCTCCAAAGATTGCAGAATTCAAAGACATGCAAGAAAATCATCATGAAACATAGTGTGAGAAATATATTTAAACTAGAGGCCTGGTGCACGAAATTCATGCACTCGGGGGTGGGAGGAGGGCGGGAGGTCACTCAGCCTGGCCTGCACCCTCTCGCAGTCCGGGAGCCCTTGGGGGATGTTGACTGCCATGGAGGCCAGAGAGGCTCCCGCCACTGCTGCTGCACTCACCAGCCATGACCCTTGCTTCTGACTGAGCAGCGTTCCCCCTGTTGGAGCTCACTGACCACCATGGGGCAGCTCCTGCATTGAGCGTCTGCCCCCTGGTAGTCAGTGCACGTCATAGCGACCAGTCATTCCACCATTTAGTTAATTTGCATATTACCCTTTTATTATATAGGATCATTCAGTCAACTGTTCATTCAGCAAATTTTTCGGCAGCATCTACTATGTGCCAGGCCCTGGAGGTATGATATTAAATGAAACAAGGCCAGAGTCCTATGGTCTAATGGATCAGATTCTCATTAATGAGTCCCAACTGATCATTTAGCTGGAGGATAAAGATAGGATGAGTTATGGATTTCCACAGGGACATGGGCCACTGCCAAATGTCACTTAGGGTTGCACAGTCCTTTCCCATTTGGAAGAAGGAACAGACAGGCAGATTGGAGCTTCCCCTAGTGAGCACTCTTCTCCTTGAAAACCAACGTCCCTTGGGATCTGGGTCTCCTGAGACTCTTACACACCCAGAGGACAGGGACCATGCTGCTGGCATCAAGGACCTAATTAGTAACTGGAAGAAAAGGTGACTCAGTTCCATCACAGGGGAAGGAGGAAAAATTAGGGCATGCAATGATAACACCAACAAATTATGGAAGAAAATGAGCCAACTCATTTCTAAGTGGGGATGAAAGAAGGAACGGCGGATTGGATTTCTCCCATCCCACCCCTGCTAACCAGGGCCACAGGAAACATTTCAAACAAGACGCTAGGATACCTGCCAAGAGAAACATTCTCCCAGAGACAGAGGCTAGGGACAAGGGTCCCGTTTCCCAGGTCACTCCAGTTTCCAGGGGTGAGTGACCTTGTAGTGGAAGGTTCTTGACACAGCCCTCCACTGCTCCGCCACTGGGAGAGAGGTGACCACCCTGTGCTGCTTGTCCAGCTCTGCGTGGTCACATAACTGTCGGGGTTGATTTGTATCAGAAAGAGTCACTCCTTTAGGCCACTCAATGAGAACCCATCTTATTTTGGGAGTACGTAAGACCTCTATTTTTAAAAACTGACTTCGAAATATTTTCCCTTTTGTGGTTCAGTAATTGTCAAAAGGATGGGTTTGGGGGTTTTGTTTGCCCAGCACCCCTCTTCCAGCCCACTCAGCTTTCCTTCTGTTTTGTTTAAAGCTTATCCAGTGGTGGCTTGCAGGGACAGAGCCCCCTGTGACAGCCACGATTAGGAGGCTTCGACTCCTGGTTTCCAAGTGCCTTCTCAGTTTACACCTACCTTATAATTATATGCAAACACACTGACCCCTCGGAATCTTGGTCACAGGCTCGATTTTTCTTTTCCTCCTCTTCAAAGATACATCTCTTTGAGAAAATGGTCTTTGTTTAGCTTATGATTTTTTTCCGATACATTTATCCGAAGGGGAAAGGATTGGCGTGTTTGATTTTTATTTGTTTTCTCAGATCTTTGCTTTGCATTTTTGTCCCATGTTCACTTCCCTGACTTTCTTCTTACCCTGGAATTGCGTTCCACTTACATACTTTCTTCAGTTTGGGGCTTGCTAGCTTGTGGGTGTTTAGGTTTCTGTTTTGAGACACCCCTATGGCTTTGAGAAAAGTTTGGAAAAGCAGGAAAAGACAAACTATAAATTTGTTAATATTGTGGATAACATGGTACCTGAGAAAACTTACCATGTGCTTGTGGGAAAGCATAAAAGGTCGCAAAAGATAAAGGAGCCACACATTTCTTTCCCCTTCTGTTTCCCAGCCCGGATCCTGTACTCCATCCAACCCAGCAGCCTCTTTCCTTGCCAGCTGCCCGCCTGTCCCAAGCTCCCATGGATACACTCCCCTCACCTCCCGCTTCTGCCCTGGTCTCATCCTTTACATGAGGGACATTTCACTCCTCCCAGCCCACACTATCTCTCTCTTCTCTGAACCCTCCTGTGCATGTACGTGAGTCCTTCCTCATTCCCTGGTTGAAACCCATCTCATTCCTAGAAGTATAGTTTGCCACGTTTCTGGAAAATCTATAGGGTTTTGGTTTTGTTTTTCTAAAGAGAATTACACCCTTCATTTCCCAAGTAACTCTACCAATTTCTTGGGTCTGAGCAGGGCCTGGTAAGAAAATGGTCTAAAAAAATCCCCTGGGCAACACTGCTCAAGGGTCTCGCCTTGGGTGAGTGCAGGTCCAGCACATCTGGCCTAACCCCTAATCCCGTACTCAGCCTCTCCGAAGGCCCGGTCAGCGTGGTGAGGACCTCGCTTAGATTTCACCTGTCTCGTGGATTCTGTTTTATACCCCGAGGAACACTGTGAATGATTACAGTTCACAGGGGAGTGTTAGACCAGACATAACTCTGTCCGGCCCTTTCATGGGCGGGGTCTTCTGGAAGAATGTAGTGCCTTGGGACTTATATTTTTAGAAACTGAGCTTTGGGAAATGACATCTGTCTCTTTCCTTCCTTAGCAGTGCCTTTGCTTTGGATGGAGATGAATGTTCTCGCTAGCCCGGTCAGATACTCCATCTGATAGGTATTGTGTGATGAGCAAAGCCCAGCCTTTACCAACTCAGCGCTCACTCACCAGCCTGCATAACTACTACTGGGACAAGCGCCTACAGTGGCTACAAGGATGCAATCAAGTGAAAATTCACTGAGGAGCGCAGGGGTTGTTTCCGGGGCTGTTAGGATATGCTCTTTACTTACGTAAGGTCGAATGTGCCACTTATTTGTGTGTTCTGGAAAGATACCTTTCTCTTGGCTCTGAAGGAAAATTATCTAATCTTTTAAGCTTATTTTTATGTGGAAATATGAAGGGAGTGTTTTTTCCCATCTATACTCAGACTCACCGATTTTTAATCATAATGGAAAATATTCAATAGCTTCTCCTGTTAAAAGTGGTCTCAAAAAGACGATGTTTATACCTTCCAGCACCTGGTGCACCGCTTGACACATAGTAGGTGTGCAGAAAGTGTGTTCCACAGGTAAAGGAGAACCCATAATGATTCCCACATGCGTGGTCTCCTGTGTGCAGAAAGATGGATGAGTATTTTGCACCGAGTAATGGGCAGGAGTTAAGGGTCCCTTCCCTCTGGCTTATTATACTAAAGAGTAAATACCAAACCTGCAGGAATAAAAGAAGATTGTCTAACAAGTCAAACTGCGTGCTGACCTCTTCCCCAGCTGTTTGTAAACGCAAACCCTCCGTGTCTGTTTGTGTCCCTTCTGCTCAGATGCCCAGCCCACGGAAGGCGAGCGGGAGATATGGAACCAGATCAGCGCCGTCCTCCAGGATTCCGAGAGCATCCTCGCAGACCTGCAGGCGTACAAGGGCGCGGGCCCAGAGATCCGAGACGTATGCCAATGACAATACCCAGCTGACAACACCCTTGCGGGAGAGGGAAACCCACCCACGCACACACACACACAGCAGGATTAAGTAATAGGCCTAGTATTTCCTAGTGCAGTAGGAAGAACAAGGACGGTAATGTGTCCTTTCGAAAAAAGTGTATGAATAACCCCTTTTATTGTAGGCCATTAATCTGAGCACACACTGCTGTAGGTCATGTCAAATATTAGCCATTCTCTTCCCAGACACACATGTGATATTGCAAGACTCACATGCACACAATGATTTGTCAGCCTGTTACTTCATTTGAGGGAAACGTCCATAGAAAGTCTGTGAACAGCAGTTGAAATATGAGTCATGAGACCTGGGTTTCTATGAACTTTCCAACATTTTATAATAATTTGGGCAGGTTCCACCGGCACCACAAACAACAGTCATGAACTGTCTCACTTTACGTAGCCTGCAGGTTAGGAGATTTAAAAATAAATAAATACATGGAAAACAAGACAGCCACCAAAACAAAAAAGGAAATTGTCAGTGTGGCTTTTGAGACTTCCAAATGCCTGAAAGGCAAGAAACTTCTCACCCTTCTTATTTGAAAAAATTAGTTTTGTGGCAGTACCAACACATACACACATTCATTTGCACACACATATGTACACACAGACATACACACCCCTACTGCCGCTGCCAAAATCGTTCTGGAAAATAAACACTGCTAACGTCACAATCCTCCAGCTGCTGAAGCCCAGACAAAACAGCATTTCTAAGAAAGTAACAGCCTGTTAAAAAGTTGTTTTTCTACTTAGGAGGTCACCATGAATGTAGGTGCTTTAGGTAACATCACAGACTGGCAGGAATGTATTACAGGGAAAGGGAAAGATCTACAGGATTTTCGTTTCACAGTGAGCACCAGCTCTGCTTAGAAGAATAAATGGTGATGGAGGAGGGTTGCATTGCTTCCTGTTAGATGTGCATTTTTCACATTTATGATAAGAGAAACTAGTAAGTTGACCCAGGATCTAATTGCAGAGTCATTTGCACTATGTTCAAGTGCTAACCCTCCATTCTAACTGAGCATCCTGGAGGACAGTCTGATGAACTGATGTCCATTTAACAAGTGCACATTAGTGAAGTCCATCGGCCATTGTGTTTTTGAAAATGTAAATCCTCTCTGAATTTTAAGTCATTTTGATGTGGAGCTTATCTTCTTTCTAAACAATTCTGTGATTTTTTTTTATAGGCCATTCAAAATCCCAATGACATCCAGCTCCAAGAAAAAGCGTGGAATGCAGTGTGTCCTCTGGTCGTGAGGCTAAAGAGATTTTATGAGTTCTCCATAAGGCTAGGTGAGTTCGTGTTTCTAGTTTCACATCCCACGTGTGAAGTTGTATTATGGTGTTGGCGAAAGTCACAGGAAGAGCTCAGTGCCTGAAGAAATGTCCCACATCCATGCGCTGTGTCTTCTCAGAGGCCATTCATGGACAACACCACCTGTCCTTTTCATTTCTTTCAATTCACCTCAATGTTTCTTCTCCTGAATATCTTGGCATGTTCAGAGTGTCTCTATCGGTGGTCCCTTTGGTCTTAGTCTCAGCTAAGTGTGACTTTTAACAGTTTCACTGTGGTCTGATCACATTTCTGGGTGACAGAGAAGTTGGGAGATACAGGTTACCTGCTAACCCAAGAAGAACTTGGTTGGTGGGAGTCATGTGATAAATTTAACACAGAAAAACTTAATACATAAAATTTAATACAAGAAAAACAAATAGAATGCTCTGCCCTTAAACTTTAGAACAACAACAACAACAACAACAGAAACAGGACAAATAGAACCCTGGAAGGTATAAGATGGCTTTGCAGAAGCAAGAGCAAAGTCAGGTCTGCTTGACAATAGGCTCAATGTGAGCATCATCTGATGTAACCACTCCCCTCAACAGGAAAGCTGAGGTTTCCTTCGCCAATATGTCTACAGTGAAGAAGAGGCATAATCATGTTCTACTCTTACTTTTGCCACAGATAAGTGCTACATTTTAAAAAGAAAACAGTGAAACTGAGGAGAATAATAGCCATGATTTTGAGGGAACTTGAAGCTAAGACCCAGAAGGAGTAGTTGAATAAACCAAAACAGTTTTTCAGGAAGACAGAGCTTTTGAAGACTCTCAGGTTGATGCAGGATCAGTTTCCTCAAAGTCTATATCCAGACCCATGAACTGAAACCTAAGAAGCCACGTTTCAGTTCAACAGAAGGAAAAAGACGCCCCTGCCGGGGGAGGTCAAGGTAGAACTAGCTGCCTCAGAAGACAGTGCAGTCCCAGGGGTGGAAAGGGCTAGAAACGCCCTTGTAAAGATGCTGAAGGATGCTCTGTGTCTGCTGAAGATGCTGAAGGACATCAAAGGACTATAGAGCAGGTCCTGGCAACATTTCTGTAAAGAGCCAGATAAAATGTATTTTAGGCATGTGGGCCATCCCGTCTTTGTTGCAACTAATCAACTCTGCCATTGTCACACAAAACTCACCATAGCCAATATATAGAGGAATGAGTGTGCCTGATTTTTTTAAATAAAACTTTATTTAATTTTTTTATAAGACTTCTAAATAAAGGGCCAAATTTGACCTGGGGACCATAGTTTCCCAACCCCTAATGTAAAAGGTTGATTAAATGACTCAGTGCTTTTAGAAATACACTGACGTGAAAACTGGAGGGAGCGTTTAAAAACAGACAAGTGGGAGTAATGTGACAGTTTCAAGGGCAATAATGGAGGTAGATATGGCAATGGGTTAGTAGGAGAAATATTGCTGGGAATAGGTGAGACTGTAGATGCAGAGAAGAGCGGGAATGGAACCCGAGGTCTCTCCCTGCAAAGCAGGTTATCTGACCCATGTGTTCTGGGCCACGCCGTCTCATCCTGGATCATGAATGGCTGTCTCATGCACGTGATCCAAAAACATGTGTTTATGGTTTCCCAACACTGTTGGCAGTTGGCACTACTGAACGGGAAGGTGCAGCTGAGCTTGGAGAGACCTTTACATAACCATGTGGCCATGGCGTGGGGTTGGGAGGGGACTTCAGCAGTGGAGGCAGCCTGCTCAGCGTGAAGGCTCCTTCTCTTCCTGGTCCACACACATCGTATCACCCACAGTGACATGGAAGCACAGGGAGCAGAAAGACCCACCCCGGCAGGTTATCTCTGAGAATGTCAACGGGGGCTGCAGATGGTGCTTTTGAAGGATCTCTACAGGCCGTCTCAAATATGTATTTATCCCTTTGACTTCCAGAGAAAGCTCTTCAGAGTTTATTAGAATCTCTGACCTGTCCACCTTACACGCCAACCCAGCACCTGGAGCGAGAGCAGGCACTGGCAAAGGAATTTGCGGAAATCCTGCATTTTACCCTTCGATTCGATGAGCTGAAGGTTAGGCCACATATGTTTGATGATTTAAGCTTGTACTGAGTTCCTGCTGTGTACAAATCCTCTGCAGTGCTGCAGGGTGGGGAAGAGAAACATGAGTGAGATACCGTAGCTCCTTCCCTAGGGAGACATAGAATGTGGCGAGAATTTGCACTCATGGTGGTAAAGTGACTTAAGATAGTGGTTTTCATGTGAAAATTCAAATTCTGTTAATGCAATAAGAGACATTTTCGAGTGTCTGCTCCTCATTGAGAACAAATATACTTCCCTGTGAAAACAGGGCATATTTTTAAATAATGAAGCTCCGAGTGCTTATTTTTAACCAGAAGTTGCATGGACTCATGTAGCAAAGAGAAGTCTTGATGTGTTTGCAGATCTAGTGCTGGGCTCCCCATGTGAATTCCCCACCTGATGCTGAGAGATGCCCTTCTCCCCTCCCTTCTGAATTTCAGATGAGGAACCCGGCTATTCAGAATGACTTCAGCTACTACAGGAGGACAATAAGCCGCAACCGCATCAACAACATGCACGTGAGTGCCTGGGTCCCTTGGGTCTAGACACCCACACTCCACGTCTCTTTTGGTGTCTGCATCGGGAGGTCTCAGGGAGAAGATAGTCTTATCTATAATTCAATTTCCAGGGGACATTGTTTGGGGATTTTGACCATCTCTTTATCAATTGCATCTTCTCTTCTTGTTTTTATCAGCTAGACATTGAGAATGAAGTCAATAACGAGATGGCCAATCGAATGTCCCTCTTCTATGCGGAAGCCACGCCCATGCTGAAAACCCTTAGCAATGCCACAATGCACTTTGTCTCCGAAGTAAGTGGACTTGAGCTACGAGGTGCTTTTTCCTTAATTGCGGGTAAAGGCTACTGGCAGGGCTAACATCCATTTGTGTCTCCCATTTAGAACAAAACCCTGCCGATAGAGAACACCACAGACTGCCTCAGTACCATGACGAGTGTCTGTAAAGTCATGCTGGAAACACCGTAAGTGACATCGGAGCTGTACTGGTGGTCGAGAGCTCACCAGGCAGAGCCTGTTGGTATAATGATGCCGATGACTCCTAACCACTGGGTCAGCACATTAGCAGTCACACATCTGTTACCTGAATTAATCTCATAAAGAACTCTCAGTGGTAGGTGTTGTTATCCTATGTCAGAGCTGGGGAAGCTGAGGCTGACTCTCCAAGGATTGCAAAACTTGTTAGATGGCAGAGCCAAAACTCGAGTCAAAAATGCTGTAGAGCCCTAGCCGGTTTGGCTCAGTGGATAGATAGAGCATTGGCCTGTAGACCAAAGGGTCCCGGATTCAATTCCTGTCAAGGGCACGTACCTTGGTTTCAGGCTCCTCCCCAGCCCAGGCCCTGGTCAGGACACATGCAGGAGACAACCAATCGGTGTGTTTCTCTCACATCGATGTTTCTCTCTGTCTTCCCTTCTCTCTTCCACTCTCTCTAAAAGATCAATGGAAAAATATCCTCAGGTGAGGATTAACAAAAAAAACCAAAAAACAAAGAAAGATGCTGTAGAAATTGTGTAAGAATCAAATGGAGGATTGAGTGAAATAACTGGATAGTATTAGTAATATGTTGGAGAAAAGATTTGAGAGGAGATTTAGAACCAGGAGAAGTGGTAAGACTGTTACAGGAGTGATAATGAAGATCTCTCTCTCTCTCACTTTCTCTCCCGGCATCTCTTTGTATTTAAGCTGGTTGCTAGATTTTTAAAAAATGGTTGAGTTTGTTGAGGATGAGGCAGCATGGGAATGAGGAAATCCACACTCAAAAGTCAGGGTTCCGCTTATATCTGTAGCCCCCTCTGAGCCCAGAGACAAGTGGTCTGAACTGCCTGGGCCCTGGTCTCCTCATATGATACCATTCTCAGAACCCCATCTAAATTGCAGAGTGTTTGGGATGCCCAGAGGGATAAAAAATGCCTTAAAATTTTTGATGTTCTGTTCACGTTGGAAGATGATATTAATTTAAAATATTTTGCTTATACCAAAGTTAATAGTTACTCCAAGACAAAAACAGTAATCATCTTCATTGAAGGGCAAATTCATAAGAAAATAGATATTAAGAAAGCCTCTGGTATTGGCCAGAATTATCTGAATCATCAGAGACCCTGTCAGGGTAAGTGAACAAAATTCAGACTTCACGCATACTCACAGCCCAATGACTGGCACATCATTTCTTTAAGGTATCTTCCACAATTTAATTCAATCTGCAGCCTGTATCTTAACAAAGGAAGTTACCCTGACTGGAGACACGATAGCTGCTCTGTGGAAATGAGCTTGATTCTTTTTCTCTATAATGAAGCCATTATTCTCTATAATCTTGGACAGCCAGAGGGAACTGCTATAAAATATTCAGGATTGATGGGTGGGGAGTGATGTACGCGGTGAGCTGGCTCACTGAAGGGCAGAAGAGAAGAGAATTGACTGCCCTCTAATTTACCTTATTTTTGCACTGAATTGCTGGTGGGATAGATTCGAGGAGAATTATCATCATGGGTTTCTAGAAGAGCATATTAACCTGGTTGGTGCATGTCTGGGATTGTTCTCAAGAGAGGGTTGGAGGAGTCTAAGGCAGCCAGTGTGGAGCCAGACATGAGCATGCTCGGGCCAGGAAGTAACCCCCCTGCCATTTCCCCTCTCTCCCAGGGAGTACAGGAGCCGGTTTACGAGCGAAGAAACGCTGATGTTCTGCATGAGGGTGATGGTGGGGGTCATCATCCTCTACGACCACGTCCACCCCGTGGGAGCTTTCTGCAAGACGTCCAAGATCGATGTAAGAATATTATAAAATGTGCTTTCCAATAAGAGTACATAAATGCTGCCAAGGAGACCTTGCTGCTCTCTCCTCCACCTCCCACTAAGAATGACCTCTCCAAGACACAAGCCCCATCCTGGTACCTCTCCTCATAGGAAGAAGTCCAATCTTTTTTATGTGCTTACAACAGAGCATCCAACCTCAAAAGCATAGCAGGAACGTGGAGGAGCTGATCCGCTCAGCCAGTAGAGGAGCTGAGCAGATGAACAGTCACTTAGCTGCAAATGCTCCTTCAGTTTATCACAGTGTTATATAAATATATTTTTTAAAATATATTTTTATTGATTTCAGAGAAGAAGAAGAGAGAGAGAGAGAGAGAGAGAGAGAGAGAGAGAGAGAGAGAGAGAGAAGTAGCAACGATAAGAGAGAATCATTGATCGGTTGCCTCCTGCATGTTCCCCTACTGGGGATCGAGCCTGCAACCTGGGCATATGCCCTTGACCAGAATCGAACCCAGGATCCTTCAGTCCAGTACACAAGCCAACACTCTATCTACTGAGCCAAACCAGCTAGGGCAAAATATTTTTTTAATACGTTATATGAAAAGCATTAAGAGATACTGGCTCACAAGACACCATCCTCAAATCCCAAACAACATTCTAACTTCCTCTCCACCCCACTTTCCAGTGCCTCCACCAGATTCCCATGCCTTTTCTTGTCATTGGCAGGTGCCTGAGCTCTTTTCCCTGCCCTGAGCACCCTTCCTTTTCTCTTGTGGGTGGATTCCTTTCAGACCCTCCTCAAATAGCCCCTCATCCTGCCCCTGCATGGATCAGGGCCCTCCTTCTTTTCCAACCCCGAGAGCATTTACCATTTTGGATTTCCTGACTCCCTCACAGACGCAGTTCTTTGACTAGAGCAGAGACCATTATCTATACACCTAATGTCTGACTTACTGCTTAGGAGTGTCCATGGCACATAGAGCATGGGACTCAATAGATGTGCCATAGAGCTTTTGCTGAATGAATGAATGAATGAATGAATGAATATAATGGGAAAACAGTCGATGTTGGTGTGCAAGTGATTTCCTATTGATAGTGGGATAAAAACATGCATCCTCTCAGCCCAGCACTTGCTTCAAGCATCCCCAAGTAGTGTATCCCATTTGTTGACTTAAAACCTTTTAAGTACAGAATAGGACCTCTTTGTACTAACAGTCTGGCACCCTTTATGACACTTCATCTACACAGAACAGCGTCTTTGATGCTTTAGTCCTGGACACGCAGAAAGTCTGCCTGCCCAGAGGGGCCATGAGTCTGCAGAATGTGAGAAAATCTATCAATTAAAAATGCAACCTGGATCACTCATTTTGAGGATCCAGCTTCCTAGCACAGCTAGACATGACTCTTCAGGGAGTCTTACTTATTTTTTTGTAATTATTTGTTTACCAAGAAAATATTTAGTATGAAAACTTTTGGAGAATACAGGAAATCAAAATACAGAAAATTAAAATGATCTGTAGTAACCTCACCATAGACAGATGACCATACCCTTAGGAGCTCCCCACTGCTCCTCCTATCTCCAGTCTTGCTTCCTCTGATCCATTTCCATATTAGTCACATTGCTAGATTATTTAACACCCATCAAGGGTGTTTTCTACAGGAAAATGCCCCTAACTTCCTAACATACTATGAACCCCACATTGAATCTGGCCCTGACTACATTCCTAACTGCATCTTGTTATTCACACCCATGACTTTAATCAGCCTGAAATAGAACTAGACATTCCCAAAGCGTACCCACTGCTCTTACAAGTCTGTTCTAATCTATGGTCCCATTGCTCCTTTAGCATCTTTTACAAGAACACACAGGATAATGAGCTATTTGTCTCTCTCCTCCCACTGAACTATGAGCTCCATTGGGAGAGTGAACAAATCTCTACATCACGCAGTTTGGTCCCATCCTGTACCCATGATTGGCATCTCTGATTGACCATGACATTCTTTCTCAATAAGCCTATACATGACCCCCAAATGATTCTTAACCCTGTGCTTTGGCTACCTCCATCCAACTATCAGGGTTTATCAAGTTTTTAAGAAAAATTTTCACACTGGCTGGGTAGCTCAGTCAGTTAGAGCATTGTCTCAATACAAGAGGGTTGCAGGTTCAATCCCCAGTAGGGGCACATTTAAAAAACCAACCAATGAATGCATAAATAAGTGGAACAACAAATCGATGTTTCTCTCTCTCTTCCTTCCTCTCTCTCTCTCTCAAATCAATCCAATTTTTTTTTAAAAGAAAAACTTTCAGCATACCAGAGATATACCCACAGAAAATGTTGATAAGTGACCATTATAAAAGAGGTCTTGAATGTACCCAAACCTGATATAGTGCATGAACGTTTGAGTTTAAAACGAGTGACCATATTCTTTGCAGCAAGATTCTTCCTTTGTCAAAAAATATTTCCAGGGTATGCATAATATTATTGTGATCTATATAAATTTGATTTTCATGATCTCCCCAAATTTTGAATAAATTATATTCCAAAGGCACAAAAAGCTAAGAAACTTGCCTCGGTTCATGAAGATATTAAACAAGTAAGCATGGATGAAGCCCAGTCATTCTGTCTCCACGTGGTTCACATTCCCAGCCACTGGTCTTTCCCAATCCTCTCCTGTCAAGTGAGGGAGTCAATGTGGGCACTAGCATCCCCAAGGTTCTCCAACTGCCAGTGCACTATGGCGAATGCAGGAAGGTGGCGGTGACCTCTGCCTGGTGAAGGTAATGCAGTCAGAAGAGGCTTCCTGGTGTTGGTGATCTTCAGTTGAGTCTTAACAAACAGCTGAAGGAGGAAAAACATTCAGGGCAGAGGGATGGGATAAAGTGGTCAGGTTTATAATCCATTCAGCCTCCACTGAGCACCTCCTGGAGGAAAAGCCCTGCCCTTAGCTCTGGAGCAAAAGACAAGAAGATCCAAGGCTCAAGTCTGTGTCCCCACACGCCAGATATGTAAAATGTTCAACTGCAGGACAGTATAACAACTGATGTGGAACCTTCTGGAAGCCCAGAGGAGCAACTCACTTTTGCACTGAATTGCTGGTGGGATAGATTCAAGGATTGGGGGCGGGGGAAGAAGAAGGTCTGTTGGTTACTTCTGTGAGCAGGAATAATGTGATATTATTATGGACAAATACTATAATGGACAGAAGTTATTATGGACAGAATTACGAGGATATTAACAAATGCTGTGCTTTCTCCTCCCAGATGAAAGGCTGCATAAAGGTTTTGAAGGAACAGGCCCCGGACAGTGTGGAGGGGCTGCTGAATGCCCTCAGGTGAGCCTCAGGCCTGGGGTAGCTTTGCCAGGGGTGGCCAACCCTTCAGATCTTTTGCAAACGTAGAAGCAGTTAGGGACTGAGGGCTAAGGCATCAGGCGTAGTCCTTTGCATATTGTAATACATTTGCTCTTCCCCACAACCTGTTAAGGTCAGTGCCATTTTTATCATCTCCTTTTTACAGATGGAAGACACTGAGATTTAGGGAAGTCAAATAACTTGCCAAAAGTTGCACAACAGATGTCCAAGCTAGGACCTCAATCCAGGTCTGGGTGATCCCACAGGTTATGGCCCCAACTCCCGGCCACACTGCTTAATGGTTGTGGTTAGTAGGGGCTCGTCAGACGAAGCAGCCTCCCTGGCTTCGGGTATAGATCAGTAATATTCCACCTGCGTACGACGCTTAATGTTTTGTACTCCGCTCCCAGTCACGTTGTCTCATTTCATCATCACAACGCAGAGAAGTAAGGCCCATCAATTATCTTCATTCAGTCAGTGAAGGAATGAGATGCCTATGAAATGAATAAACTAGACACTGAGATTGATCCTGTTTTGTGGAGCTCCTCCATCATTGTTCATTGTTCAAAACGGTTTTAGAGTTACTGTAAGAGCCTTCAGGATTCTGAGGGTCAACCAAGGTTTTCTCCAATGGTGCCCATTTCACAGAAGGCTGGCTTTTCATCTTAGTAAAGAGACTTCAGTTACTGAAGTTTTTGAATCAAGCAAGACTTCCAGAGTAGGGCACTGTGGTAGGCGGTGGGTCTCCTGTGTGTACTGGCATATGTGTGCCCACTAGGCACTGATAAAGTGAGACAGCACAGGCTTCTGAGGCAGCCAGACCTGTATCCAAATTGTTCACACATCCTTCCTGGTCATCTTTGTGATCTGGAATGGGTCACGTAACCTCTCCACATCTCAGTTTTGACATCTGTAAAATGGAGGTAAATAATCTCTCTTACAAAGAGTTAGTGTCAGTGAAACGAGAACTTACATGGAGAGCCTAGGACATGGTCAAGGTTTTATTACATGTTACTTCTCCTTCCTTTCCTTTTCATAAACTATTTCTGCACCAGGTTAATGTGAGGATGCAGATTGCATCATTTTTTGTCGTTGTTGTTGTTCACTTCCACTTGTGCCCCCTGGTGGTGTCAATGAGGATAAGTGTTGCCTGGAAAGTAGAAAACTAGAAACGTTTTAGAGCTGCTGTGTTGCTATGCAAATCCATATTTTCAAATTCGTGACTTAGCAGGGGTGGCCGAGATGGCCGAGATCCTGCACTCAGTCATGTGAAGTCTACTTCCCTGGTAATGAGACTGTTTAACAGCCCCTCCGTAATTGTTTGAGTATTTGATCTATTAGTTTAATAACCGTAATACACAATTCCTCTGGAAGGAAGAATCAAATATTCAATCCATATGAGAGTACTCTGGGCATTGGAATGTGGCTCTCTGTCTAAAGAACCAAGCCTAAGCTTGATTTATAAACAGCATTTGTGTCTCCCAAGGCAAAGATGGGCTGGTGAGTCATTATTGAAGCTTTCACAGAGCACTATTCGCACAGTGAACGCCATCATCCTCTCTCCATCCAGGTTCACTACAAAGCACTTGAACGATGAGTCGACTTCCAAACAGATTCGAGCAATGCTCCAGTAAAGCTCTGCTCCAAGAAGAGGATCTATGTACTGACCTCAGAAGATGTATATGTTTACATAATTTAATACAGATTGATGTTAATACTTGTGTATTTACATAACCGTTTCCTTCTTGTCACTGCAATATATGGACCTTAATTTGTATCCTGACTGACTCAACCCAGCAGAGCATAAGTTGACTTGAGAGCCTTACCTTTGATGTCTAAAACAAAACCCCCTCCTCCAAAGGCAAAAGTTGGAGATGAACTTTGCCACTGGAGTCCTTTAACTACACCTGTAACAATCAGAACTTGCTGATAGTTTGTGGTAGTGTTTAAATTCTAGATGTGTAATCTCTCTGGGAAGTATAGTGATAGAAACACAAAGCATTTGATTTCCTGTATCGGCTCAGCTACAAGAAACACGACTGGTATCCTGGCAGAGGGAGAGAGAAATCCAGAAAAAAGAAAAATGCACGTGGCGGTTCCAGCCCAGGTGTTTGGAATTCAGCACGCCCCCTCTCTTTCCCGAGACTGCAGACCACACGTGCAGCCTTTCTGTTCGCACGTGTTTCATTCATCAGCATTTTCCCTTTCTGTTGGCTGTATGCCCCTCTGCAGTTCCCTTTCCGTTTGCAAGAGGAAAATCACCTGTGTTTGAATCAGTCCGCGGGAGAGAAGCCAGAATAGATAGGTGGGCTGTCGTAGGTAGGCTGTCGAAAGTGGTTGTCTTGGAAGTCGGGGACACGTTGGGAGGAAGGACACCCAGACAACAGGACAAATCTTCAACCCTCTGTCACAGGGACAAGGACGTGGAGCTCTGGCTTTGAAATTGTGGTAAGCTTGCTGACATTGCAGTTATTTGCATAGTGCTGGGCACTCAGCCCGTCCACATAGGAGCCTTGTTCTCTGTGGACCATTCATGTGACAATAGAGTTCTGGGGTACTTCAATAGTTACCAGAAAACTGGGGGAATTTGGAGGGGGAAAAAAAATCTATGTTTTCTGGTTACCTTGTCTTTAAAACAGTTTCTCCCTGGCCCATTGCTAGCTTGTTGCCTTGAGTAAAGCCTGGTCAGAGTTCCTGGAGTTAGTTCTAGCCCTATTCATTCACAGTGTGATCTTGGGAAACTCACTTCAGCTGTGTCTCACCTTTCTCATCTCTAAAATGGACATTGAAAACCGACATTCTCCAGGAGCCCTCTATGCCTAAGGCTACCTTTAGAGTCTAAGGCTACCCGTCACTAAAATGACTGACTCCCACATTCTTCCATAGTTAGTGGAGTCCAGTAAGCATCATCCCACCTTATCCTGATGATTGATGGTATGACAAGGCCTAGAGCAGTGGTTCCCAACCTTTTTTTAGCCATGCCCCACCTAAGCATCTCTCAAATCTTGATGCCCCTCTGTGACATATAATTCTTATTATTCAAAAAGTGAACTCCTATTCACATGGAGGAAGCCCAAAAGGCCATTAACTTGGTCTAAACAAGCTTCCAAAGAACATGGTATCCATGAAAGAGAAAAATAAAAGAACAAAAGGGCAGTTGAAGTACTGAGGAAGAAATCACTAAGAAATTGTTAAAAAAATAATATGAAGTGATATGAAAAAAGAGCAAATAAAGTTTCAAAACATATACTAGAGAACTGAAATGCATAAATATGTCACAATATACATTTATATACTGTATATAAGGCCCCTAGAACCATAAAAAATGCAAAAAAATCACTGTTAATATCTCATTCTCGAATTGCCCCCCTTAAAAATCAAATTGCCCCCCTGTGGGGCATGTGCCCCACGTTGGGAACCACTAGCCTAGAGTTATTTTGTCTGAAGATCAGAGCTTGGAACGAAATCCAGGAAATCTAATCTCGAATGGAAAAAAAGACAGAGGGTGAAGTCAATCAGGACCCCACTGCCCCAGTGTAGGACTAGAACCCAGGATGCCTCACTCCTGACGCCATGCTCTTTCTTTTCACCATGTGGCCTATATATACCTACTATGGGATGAGACTGGATACTTTAAAATAAATCCTCAGTCTGGCCTGGATAATTACTTACCTGCTTCTGGTAGACAGCAAGTTACCAAGTGGATGATCATTCCAGAAGCTGGGTCTGGGTACCTTAGAGCTTGGCGCCATTCACAATGTCCCAAGAAATGAGCTGTCACACCATTGCTTCCCAGATTTTGGTGGCCAGCTGGCATTCCCTTGAGTCCTCCAAGAAAAGGGGAGGTGTACATGTGTTTTGTTTTATTTTGATCAAAGAAATCCAGCCGTGGCAGAACAGGCTCCATGGTCTGTATCTAAATGTCAGTCAACAGAGAGAGGAAAGACCCTTTTCCTTAAAGCTTTTCAAGCTGAACCAGTACAGCTGCTTGGATGGCTCTTCTCCCACCAGAATAGAATCACACTAGTTGGCCTTGAGTAACTTTTCAAGCGTAGGGGTTCTAATGTCCCAGAGGAAGCCAGAAAATGGGGTAGCAATGGGTGAACACATTCATTAAATATTCAGCTTAAGAAAAGTTCTCCTATTTGGCAGCCATATGGTATCCTTGGGCGACAACTGTCAAGATTGTACATATAGAGGCATTCAATGCTCATCATCACTGGGTCCGTTTTCCTCCTTTATCAGGAAAGGCGATTCCGTCTTGGAAAGAGGAATGGACTTGCAGAGCAAACAGTTGAGCACGGGTATCATTTTTTAATTAGACTTTCTATCAAAAGGGACCAAATATATGGGAGGGGCTGCTGGCCTGCCCCAGTTTAGCCAGGTTGTCTTGTCTCAAAGCCAAAATTCATTCGCCAGGATGTGGGTTCTCCAAAGCCCAGGGTCTGAAAGGTTGCCTCTGAGTGTCAGGAGGGCAGGTTAACTGAATGTCTGTGATCACGGGCAGGTGGTGGGCCTTGGGCCCACTCCAGAGCTACTGTGGGAGACAAATTCCTTTAACAGTCTGTCCTCCAGGCATCAGGAGTCCTTGAACAATCATGGTTTCTATGCTGCATGCACATGCATCCAAGACCTATGGGTGGTTTAGGGAAAGTGCTAGCAACAGTCTCCATGTCAATGTTAACTATATTTCATATCTGTTGTCTCATAGTTTTCAAATAAACAGTGTCTTCTGTTACTCCCATATTTATTTGGGGGGCAAGCAACAAAATGAAAATTACATTTCTCAGAACCACTGCTATTTTAGCATTATAACTTTGTTCTCAGAAACCTTTCATGTACCACAAGGAATTAGTAGATTTAAAAAAAAAGAAGCGCAAAACAAGTGGCAATAAATGTTTGAATTGTGGTGACTCATTCAGACTGGCATATTAATTAACAACCAGAAAGAAAGTCTTGGATACTATCTTTTAACTACCAGTTAATATCATGCTTCATCCAAGTTCACTCCTAGTCATTACCATTATACCAAGATATTAATGGCAAACTGAAGTTTTTGATACATCATCACATTGAAGTAAAAATAATTTCATGCTTCCTCAAAAGAAAAATAAAACCTACTCAATTTGGGAATCCAAGTGTCCAGGAGAATTCAGAGACTTCTCATTCAATTGTGTATCCCAGACGGCTGTGCGTTCTCTAGATATTCATAATAAATGTTGAAATTTTATCATAAAGAAACCCTCTGAAGCTCCAATTTCCCCACTACATCCATGAAAGCTGGTGCATACACAAAGCTGCTTTAAAGTTTTCATATCTTGTTTGCTATCATTGTGATTTTTTGCCTGCTTTGCCTCTTTTTGTACAGAAGTTTTGGGTGTGAAATGAAAATTAAAATTTGGTACATATATTTAAAAGTACACCTCTATTTTATATGATGTTCAAGGTGGAATGGGTGATAAGCACATGATCATAGATATGTGACATGCATAAATATTTGCCAAAGATCTGTCCTGAGCACCAGGAAATCACATATTCTGCCTTTGACTTCTCTATGCCTCAGTTTCTTCAAGTACAACATGAAATACCCCAAATGTACTGCTCTTGGTATCAGCTGTGTCTTATTCATTTCAGCAAAGACTCTCCATTAGGAAAAAAGCATAAAATAAGTACAGAAATGCATGAGATATACTTGTCCACGGAGGCTAAGAAGCCTTAATAAATGCTCTTTCAGTCATAAGTACAATAGCATTTTGTGAATTTGGCAAAATCAGCAAATATTATATTCCTTATAAGTACAGTTTTTCAGGCAACTTTAGCACCAAGGCAATTCTCTTCACTGTTGAACACTGAAACTATTCTAGAGCATTACTTTCAATGCCTGTAAGCGAATCACCTGAGACCTAATTATGTGTGTTCTCAATGGATCAGAATCCCCAAGAGAACCCTTCTATGGTGTCTTATACAAAAGACAAAAAGAAATTAGTAGAAATGGGACATTTTCTATAAATTGACATATTGGACAGATTATAAGTGGACAAAAGCTGGGAGAGGGGAGGAAGGGAGGGAGAAATCCTAATTAAATGAGGGTTGAGAGTTCAGTGACAGGAAAAATTGAGTAGAGTATATGTGTGATTGTCAAGAGGAATACAGCTAATGAGGAATTGAACACCCTTCATACCAACCAGAAAGTTTATTGTTAATCAGGGTTCTCTTGGAAGGATAGGATGAGGGGTTCAGCTGGCTGAATTCATGAAACCTGGTGAATATTTGCAATTTGTGTTCACACCTGATTTTATGCTTTAGGTTGTCAATGAATAGATAGAATTCCTAAGTGTTGGCTGTTTGAAAATTATGCACTCTTGTCCAGCCAGCATGGTTCAGTGGTCGAGCATCGACCTATGAACCAGGAGGTCATGGTTCAATTCCCAGTCAGGGCACATGTCCAGTTTGCAGGATGTGGGCTCCATCCCCAGTGTGGGTTTTGCAGGAGGCAGCTGATCAACGATTCTCTCTCAACAATGATGTTTCTATCTCTCCCTCTCCTGTCCTCTCTGAAATAAATAAAAATATATTTAAACTTAAAAAAAGAGAAGAAAATTATGCACTCTATTTACCCATCACAAACTAAGTGACTGATTAAATAATACTAATAATAATATTGATTAATTTATGTAAACTATATTCATTAAGTGTATTAATTTATCCAATGTCAAAATCCTGATTTCTATTAGTAGAAAATGGTCCTGATCATACCTACATGGTATCTAAATAATGAGAGGTTTTGGCCATTCTGTCTGCTCCAGCTCAAAACTCAAACTTTAAAGAAGGGAGCTTTTTTTTCCATGGTCAAATCAAGCTGCTGGGACTGTATTTCTACTTCTATAGCTCTTCTCTCGCCTGTTTTCTATTACATAAAGTGCAGAAATCCTGGAAGTATCCTGGATATCATGTAAATACCTTCTGAAAAATACCTCCATCAAAATACCCTTTGAAATTCTGATAAGATTTTAGATGTCCTAGAATTTAGTTTAGAAAGAGTCTTTTGGCTGAAAGTTCTTGTAAATTCACTTAAGAAAGTCTTTTCTCATTGAAATCTTTCAGTTTTTCCCATCAGTAGCACATATCCAGATCCCTCCTCTTTGTGCTTTGTGATCATTTTTAATATTTTTGCACCCTGACAGAGCTATATTTATTATTTAATCAAGCATCTCTAAGCCACCCAAGTCTTCCATGTTGTGACTTGAGGACCAGTAGTTTTAAAAGGCCCCTTATACCTCAAAGAAGCATGTTTCTAGAAAAATATTGAAAGTACTTGTGGCAGCTATTAAATTATTTCCTTCCAAATGTCAATATATTTGAAAGAATTTTCTTTTGTATGAAAACATGATATATTCACTGTGGGAATGGGTATAAAGGTGGTGGTATTCTATGTGTGAGGAAGATGAAATGATAGGGAGCTGTAGGTTGAATCTGGGGGTATTTACCTCCAAAATGTACCATGGGAATTTCTACTTCATCATGTTGACATTAATGCACCCTCTTCCTCATTGTTTATCTGAAGTCTACCACTACATCAAGACCCAGGTCATACTCACCTCCTCCATGAAGCTTTCCCCATCTACCCCAGTACATGCTGATCCTCTCTCTTCTTAGTTCCTCATGCATTTAATTTATTTGAAACTACATATAGTACTTTAAATTATATGTTTGCTTTTCAACTAGATTTTAAGTTCCTGAGGGAAGGAAAATGTCCCTTAGAGGACCAAGCTCAACATATGCTAGTGACCAATAGAAGCTTCCTGCAAACTGGAGACTTCAGGGATCTGAAACCTGAGTTTGCTGACATGAATCCCTGAGAATTAATTTTGACAGCTCACAACCATCCACAGTAACAAATTTTCTACTCTCCTGGTTGGTCAGTTTTATTCCTAGAGGAAATATTAACCTATCTGTGAGGATATTTTTAACTTCCATGAACACAGAGAGCTTGCAGCTTGCTGCTGGTCTGCTAGGAGTCCAGCTGAGAAGTCAGTTTGATGTCTTGATCAAAAGTTCGAGTCAGCTAGTCCTAGCAAGGGCAGGTGTGCTATTCAGGTGGGGTCTTGTTCAGTCTGGGATTAGGCAGCTACTCCATCAGAGGCAAGGAAAGAAGGGCAACAGAAGGCATTTCCAAAAACTAGACAAATCTATTCAGCACCTTGGATAGCAATCTAGGAGTGTTGCCCTAACAGTCCACAGTCATTTATCCTGGCATCTATAAGCACTATTAGTTGGTTCAACTTTGTCTCTAGAATCCTGGTTAGCAAAGACAATATGTTCATTATAAAAATAAAGTTGCTAGGTACTGTGAACATATTTTTCTTTGTCCTGGGGCTTCTGAATATCACAGAAGATGAGCAGAAAGTAGTTTGAAATGCCCAGGTATCATCTTGAGTTTCCATTTTCACAGTGTCTTTAGATTCAAGCCCAACTCATAGGCATGACTCTTTCTTCTTCTTACAGCTGATTATCGATACCTAACAAATATCATTTCTAAAGAGCTCTCAAAAACTCAAATTCTCCCTGGCTCATTTGCTTTATTTACTCCAAGCTTCATTATCTGTCCCTTAGATCACTCAGACTTTACTTACTTCCTCTTCTCATCCATTCTCTACACAGTCAACACCCATCTTTCCATGACATATGTCTGGCAATGTCTGTGCCATACTATTGGTCTTAGCCAGTTTCCTGAAATATGTTCTCAGAGATGTTAATTGCTGTTCCATTAAAAATTTTAATTTTGTTCTTTTTCAAATAAGTTTTGCTATTCTATTACTTTAATTTCCATTGGAATATTAGAAGCAGATTGTTGATTTCTACCCCCAAAATAAATCTTGGTGGGATTTTATTGGAATTTCTTTGAATCTACACATTAACTTTGGGAGAATAAGCATATTAACAATTGAGTCTTACCACCCATTACTGTAAATCTTCTAATTTAGTTAGGTCTTCCTGAATTTCATTAAATGTTTGACATAGACTATCTATCAATAAGGACCCAAAGTTTTACTTTATCAACCCTAATCCCTTTTATTTCTTGCCCTCTAACACTAAAACCTCTAGTACAATGGTAAATAGAAGTAGTGAGAGTGGGTTTAAATTTTTAAAAAACTAAACAATTATATGTTGTTTGAAGATCCAAAACAATTGTTTAAGAAACCATTTCAACCCACATTTTTAGGAAGATATTCTCAGTACACGTGATTTCTTCCATATTTTTTGAGCCTTATTCCTGCACTCCATACATTTGAATTTTAGTAGTTGTTTGCATTTTCATAGAAAATAATGTATTTTATTCACATTTAGAAATAATCAGCAAAAACTTTACAGATTATTGTCTTTAAATTCTCAATATTGTCTTTTTACCTGTGGATATATCAATTTCCTTGGCTCCATTTCCTTGGCAGGAATTCTTCTTTGAATATATTCTTTTTTGTACCTCAGTTAGACAAATACACAATTTATGTTTGTGTATGAGCATGCATGCCAGGAAACAGAAAAGTGGAGAGAGTTGGCCCCTGGGTAGACCACTTACACTGCACATGGTAACTGCCCATCACAACCACCACTGACATCCAGGTAGACCTAGGGGCTCTGGTGTGGGGACCCACAATGTATGTTACACATAAAATCGCCTCTACTTATGAAGTGTGCCAACAATCAGATTTTATTATTTAAGGCTCTTTGGTATGTGATATTTCATTTTTGCTTCTAAATTTGTATCACAGAGAAGCTCAATACCTAACAAGACACACAATTCTATTTAGGGATGTATGATAGTATTACCATTTTTTCAAAAGAAATAGATACAGTTCTATACCTTCTTGTTTAACAAATGGTAAATAATTGCTCATATTTATTTGACTCAGAGTTTCTGGATGTCCACCTGGAACTTAAAGAGTATATAACTCTTTAAGTAAATCAGTACTCTAGTACTGGTTAAGAATTAATAGAATAGATCCATTATGAAATAATTAGCATTAGGAATTTCTGAAAATATATTGTTTTCTCTCTTATTATTACAAATCATACCACAGACTTACAGAGTGACTTCTTATTTAGACAGAAATAATAATCCTGTAAGAAGTCTACTTGTAATATTATATGATGGGAGATGAAAACTTGATTGGCTCTCCTTAATTAAGAGACTTGTAATTTTTTTCCTTTGGCAATATACCTTATACTACTTCTGAAAAATAATTTCCAAAGTATTTTGGATAGTCCCCTGATATGATAAAGTCAGCACAAAATTAATTGTGGCAAGTAAAGAACATAGATTTATAAAAACAGAAAAGGGGAGCTAAGTGGAGTGTATAAAGAACATCTAAAAATATTTGGGACAGATGATGGATTAACACTGCTACTGGTAATTGGGGATCTTATGTAACATAAGATGTTACAGATGGTAGGAATTATGGGTATAAAAGGTCTCACTTTGACAGACTTTGCTAGTGTTTTTAATAAATGTCCCATTCTAGCCTTAGACAGGAGTTGGGTTGTTTGAGAAGCAGAAATGCTTGGCATGTTGACTTAAACTACCTCTTATTAACTCATTGTGTCGCCTCAAGATAACTAGAGTGTACTTATGGAATTATAGTTTCCCTTGCATGATTTTTCAAAGGGTTGTCAAATTAGCATCTCTGAGCTCCTGTGGTGATAAGTGAAGATCACTGACCCGGGAACAAAGGGAGGATGTCCTCAATGGAAACATCCTTCATTTCTTCTCTAAAACTCAGTCACTGTTCTTTTCATTTCTCAGTTACTGAGTTATTTATATTGACTATAAATAAGACCATGGGCTAATTATCAAGAATGTAGTTATAAACATCAGAGAGTTCACAATCTAGTGGGGGGCATAAAATATAATTTAATTTGACAATGATTGTGACGGAGACGAGCACAGTGTCATGTGATAAGGGGCGTGAGAAACCTAACATAGCCTGGTGGTGTTGAGAGATGACAAGGAGGTCGTCCAGGTGATGGCCACTGAGCATTGAAGACTGGAGTGGGACATCCAGAGGAGCAAGGTCAAAGGGGTGACTGTTTCAGTTAGAAGCAGCAGCAAGTGCAAAGGCAAGAAGGCATGACACCGCCAGGGAGTTACATGGCTGGAGCATATGGGTTTTGGGGGGAGGAGAGAGGGAGATAAACATATGGGATTGCAGTGAGAGGTAAGGCTGGACAAGGTGAAAAGATATTAGGAGTATAGCAAGCCATGGAAACACCTTCAACTGACCTCTGGATGGGAGGATGACTTGGAAAAATAGACTGAAGAGGAAACCAGCCATTGCTAGTAAGGGTACATGCTTATATGGCACTTGCCAGGAGCTAGACCAAGTAAGTGATTATGCATATTAACTTTTCTATGTGATATGTACTATTTTTTAAAAAAAATCCATTTTTGCAGAGGGGAAAACCAAGGCACTAAGATATTTAGTAAATGCTCCAAGTTCTTAGGACTGTGAGGGGCAGTTCTGGGATTCTAAACCAGGCAGCTGAGCCTGTCTGTTAGGAAACCAGGCTTAGTGCCCCATCACCCTGGTGTTGATGGGAAGTGAGGGATTGCTTCTCTCTTAACCTGCATGGTTCCCATCACACATCTCCTGAGGTTCTCCTCAACATGCTAGTTTGGGGCAGCTGTGATGGCCCTAAGAAAACCCAGAATTGGATCTTGGGGACTTGGGTCTCCACAACCTAGAGATTCATAGGACACAGAGCAAGGGAAGAGGTGGCTTCAGGAAGTCATGAGGAGACACAAATGGAGGGTCGGGAGATGGTGACCTCAATCTCTAATCATCGGGAGATAGGATCCAGGATAGATTTCAGCTCAGTTGGTGTGTAGAACTATCACTCAAAGTACAGGTGTGCATGGGAGGGGAAAGGGAACCTTCTACCAAGTGAATCTGGACACACTAGCTTACATCCCAAGGTCAGAATAATGCCTTCTGCTAGCTTCCTGGGGATGGCCCACTCTCCTCCAACAGCCAGTGTTACTGCATTCACTTGCAGCAAGCGCTATCCTGGGACTTTTATCAGTTAATGAAGTTTCTAAACTCACTTTGCAATCTATGAAGGATGGATGATGGCCATGCAGTAGTGGGAGAGACAGGCATCTAATCGTCCTCAATCTTTCATCCTAGCCTCAACCTAACACATTCATTGGCATCTCCCCTAAGTAACTCACCCACAGATGTAAGATACTGTCTATAATGTCCCCATTACAGCAATAACCTTGTAGATGACACCTTTTATCCTGAGTAAAATGCAAGTGTTTTTGGCACCGAGTGTTTCTTCCTCCGGGTGTGTGATGGCTGAGAGTTGGCTAGATGGTTGTCTGTGCACGCAGAAATGTCTACTGAGTTCCATCCCTTGTCTTGGATACTGCCATCACTGACATTGGGCAGCATGTGTGTTGTGTGTTATGTTAAACAAGAGTGAGGGTATTGAATGAATGAACAAAGCAGAGACACAATATTATTCTTTTGAACCATTTTTATTATCACCATTTCATTTGTAAACTACAGTGCATATCATTTATTTCACATAATCTATCAGGATGACACTTCATTAAATGAAGAAATTTCAATTAACTAATGAAGATTTCATTGTCTACTTTTTTGATGTTCATATTAGAGCAGGCCACTTTGATGACAGCTTTTATAGCTATAATTAAATGTTGCTAATAGATTTAGTTAAAATTTGCAAATAATAAGGCATATTTTATCTTTATTTTATTATTCATGACAAATTCAATTTAGCTTGGTGGCAGTCACCCGGGTTTCTGTGTCTTCTCTTATTTCTTCTTACAAGTCTGTGCTTCCCTTAAGAAAAAAGCTTGAAGTGCTGATATATCAGCATTATAATTCCCATGAAATTCACACATAGACCCATGAACAAAGGAAGTCCTCCTTTCCCTGCTGTGATATGTGGAGAAAGGCAACCCCAGGTGACCAGCACACATATAAATCTCACAGCTTAATCAGCATAAATCCAGATCGTGACAGTATGGCATGTGTTCCTGGGGTTCCGTGCCATTCAGAAATGCCCTTCTATTACACTCCTAGGAGAGGGTCATTGCCAATGCCTGCACACTCCAGCCACGGGAGCTTGGACTTCTAAAGAAACACTGGTCAATTAACTCTTAGACATTGATTTTTAATATGTTCTTTATAGTCGGCTAAAATATGTCCTGTTTTTTACCTTACATTCATTTACTTCCAGATCTATGTTTTGGTTGCACTCTTCATTCTTTTAGTCAAACTTGTATTTACTTTCCATTACATTCCAAGCTCTGGAATGGGTATAAACTTACCAGTAAACAGGAGAGTTGGAGTTCAAACGAGATTTCTGGATGCAATATTAATTCTTTCTACTGAGCTTACTGCCTTTCCCTGGGGGCCTGGATGAAAGGGAGACAATTTCCATAGACCGACATTTATTGAACGCCCACCTCTATGCCAGGCCTGAGTGAGGCACTGGGTATGGAGAGCGGGTAAAGGGACATGCTCTGAGCTCTCATGGAGCTTACATTCAAGAATGGGGTTGGCAACTTTATCTTAAAAGGTAAATATAAAAAATAATATTTTGGATGTTGTAGGGCAAAGAAGCAAAATCAAGGACATTAGGAAGTGCTCATATAGCCATTTACAATGTAAAAATCATTTAAACTCATAGGCCATGTGGGTTGTAATAAACACTTATTATATTAATAGGAAGTTTGTTGAGCTCCAGTCTAGATAAAGAGAGATAAAAAAAAAAAGGAATACATGTGTTAGCACAGATTGTAAGCAGGGCACAAAGAAAAAGCAGCGGTTCCCTGGGAGACGTAGGGAGACACAGGGGAGATGAAAGAAGCCGGAGGGTCAGGGAGGTTGTGTCTGAAGAAGGGCACTTGGACCAGGACCTGAAGGGTGAACTGTTAGTTGGGCAAAGAGTGGAGGACAGAGCATTCTGGGCAGGGACCACACACACACACACACACACTCACTCTCTCTCTCTCTCTCTCTCTCTCTCACACACATACATATACATTCACTCACACTCATACACACTCACTCATACACATTCTCACACACACTCATATACACACACATTCCCTCACACACACTCATACACACTTACATGCACACTCTCATACACACACACTCGCACACATTCACACACACTCACATTCACTCACACACATTCACTCACACACACTCATACACACACACTCACACACACACACAAACACAAGTGGAGCTGGAGCATGGAGACCAATGGGAGGCAAACACAGAGATTAAAGAGGAAGTTGGGGCAGGCCATCGGATCAGACAGGGCTTGTGAAGAGGCAGCCAGAGGAGTCCTGCCTCGGACCAATCAGCAGTGGAAGGGAAGGAGGGGGATAGAAGGGGGGCAAATGCAAGGGCAGAGGGGACCTCACAGCCTCACAGCCAAGCCCGTGAAATGCTGTTATGTGTGTCAACCTTCAGGGAAGGCCCGCCTCTCCAAGCCCCGACCCTCCCGGCACACATTCCTTTCAGGTCTGGACTTTGATGCATTTAAAGAGAATTCAAACCATCCTTCCATTTCATAGTTTAATCTGTTGCTCCAGGCTGGACAAAAAGGGCAGGAAAGCATCCTGACCGCCTTTCCCCTCCAGAAGTTGGGGCTGCCCAGAGTCCTGGAAAAGGACACGGAGCAGAAGGCAGGAGACCCAGGTCTCTGTTCTGGCTCAGCCCAGATCTCACCTTTCACCTTCGCATCTGGGTTCTCTTTTAATTGGTCACAGAGACCCAATCCTATCAGAGTTACCCGCACAGACTCTGGCCTTGGACACTCTAGGTTCAGTTCCAGCCTCTACCATCCTCCATCTATGCAACTTTGGTCGTGTTGCTGAGCCTCTCTGAGCCTCACTCAGCTTCCCCATCTTCAGGATGGGACCAGTTGGGCATCTAATTGGCAGGGTTACTGTGAGTGGCCGATGGTTGTGTGAAGGCTTAGCAGGGCGCATAGCACAGAGAGAGACTCAGTCAATATTTGCTCTTCACCGGATCCTTTTGTAACTGTGCTATAGGCAAGGCACAGATTATTATCCCATATTACAGATGATGGACCCGAGGTTCAATAAAATCAAGTCTCTTGCTTAGGATCATGTGGCAGAGCTGGTTCTCCAACTCATGCCTTCTGAGCTCCAGTCCAAGGCCCACTCCTTCTAGCACCATATTCCAGTGTAGTTACTGTGGGCAAGTCACTGTATCCTTATGTGCCTCAGTTTACCCAACAGTAAGATAATGGCATGGAAGGGAGTGTATGAGCTCTAAGTTCCTCTCCTGATCTGACCATCCATAAGCTTACAATCCAATCTGAGGACTTGACCTTCTTGGGACCAGCTCTGGTTCTGCCCATGCACTTGATTCAGGGTTTGCCTGGGGGCCTGGGGGCAGGGAGTGATGCTGACCAAGGTTGAGCCCAGCCTTCTAAATAGCAGCGCTTTCCCAGGAGAGGTCTGTGCCAGCTGCCAGCCCCTGCTCTGTGCTCCAAAAGTGCCCTTGTCACATAAAACTCTCCTCTGACACTGTTTCCCTTTAGAAAGAAAGTAAATCATAACTTCTCACTTAAGCATTTCTGCTTCTAGTCAGACCTGCTTTAGCCTGGAGTTAAAAAAGAGTGTATTTGGTTGGATCACATTTCAACTCAGTCTAATAGATATTTGCTTAAGGGGGGGAAAAAGGTTGAAGAAAAAAGGGAAATGTCAAAACAGAATAATAAAATGGTCTATAAACAGAAGCAGGTTTTCTGCGATACGTTCCCCCGATAAACCCGCTAATGGTTCCCAAATGCACTGTCCTGGGTGGATGCCAGGCTGGGCGGCCGGGGGTTCTGGGTTATTTTTAATTTTACTGTAGCCAAACCATGACCTCATCCCGAAGGAATTCTCTCCCACCAAAGAGCTGCATCGAGTTATTTGTCGGCCGAAATTCATTTGAATGCGGGTTCATCGGAAACATGTGTGGCCACAGAAGCAGCCGAGAGGGAAATCTGGGGAAAAGTGGGATTTTCAAGGGAACCCTGGCCTTTGTTTTCATGGAACAAGTTGGTCCTCGTGAGACCTCGGCCCTTTGATAGTGTGGGCCCTGGGCCTGCTGCTCCCTGTGACCGCACTGTGCCCCCAGCTGCCCCAGAGCACCCGCTCCCCCTGGATTAAGTGTGGTCATTGTCCATCCCCCACCAGGGCCAGGCCCTGAGGTAGCCCCCCTGTGAGATGGACTCGGGTCTCCCAGACAGGAGCTTTGGATAATACCCACATAACTCACATAACTTAAAGACAGTGCATAACAATGGTCATCATTAATAATGAAAACTACCCTTTGTCAACCACCTACTATGGGCAATGTGCTAAGGGCTTTGCATATATTCTCTCTCATCCTCACAACGAATATAGGAGGTGTGATTATTTCCCATTTCGTGGATACGAAAACTGAGGCTTACCGAGGTCCACTCCCTAAGAGCACCCTGGCTGTTCAGTGGCTTCATCAAATTTCAAGCCCAGGCCCGTTTTAGCTTAAGCTTCCACTCTTGCCACAATGCGTCCACAGACAGAAGTCTTCAGGGGATTTAGAGAAAAGAAAGATGTCTTTCTCCTGGAAAAATCAGGGTAGGCTTCCCATAGGAGATGGCATTTGAGCTAAGTAGGAAGGACAGGTAACATGTGGACAAATAGGAGATACCTTCCCTACAGAACAAAAGTCAGGAAGGAAGGGGAGGCATCAGGACATTGTGGACCGGATCCCGGAAGGAGTAAAGGACCTGGTTTGACTCCCAAAGGAGAAGAGGAGCAAATGAGATGGGAAGTGTTTTGTGAGCCTGTGTCATGGACAGTACCTGATTTTCAGATGGCCGGGCAGGCTTGACCTGGTAAGAGAGAGAGAGTCATTGTCAAGTTCTAAAAACGAAAGCATCATGAGTTGTCAGCTGAGAAGGGGTGATGTGGGAAACTCAGGAAAGGAGACCAGGCTGGTGGGGGCAGAGCTCAGGGGATTGGAAAGGGGAGCAGAAGAATAATCTAGAGAACTTGGTGATTGGCCGCCATGTGGGCTTAGGGGGTTGGGGTAGGTTGTAGGGGAGAACCAACTAGGATGAATCTCATTGGTCTTGTCAGATTAAGACTTCCAAAGTCAAGTTCAATGCTTGCCTGTGATTGGCTGTCAGGAACCCCATCGTGAAGTGGCCCATGGATCCGGATCTGTGGAACCTTTATGTGGCTCTTTTGTCTTAGGTCGAATTAATTGTGACCTTGTCACCCATCCCTCTAGCCTGGCAGTTCCCCCAGGGGGGATCATTCATCTCTATATCCCAAGCCACCAGGGGCGTTTGGCAAAAAGTTGGTGTAAACAAATGTTTGTTGAATTTAAAGTAACTGAACCTTAACGCAAGGATAAAGAGTGAAGCGGCAACAGCCACCAGATGGTCTGCATTCTGCTGGCAAAAACTCACATGTGAAGAACACCCAAATATGTGGTCTGGCTTTTGCATATTCCATCCAGATGTTTGGCTTCAGGTAGAAGCAGACTAGGAAATCCTTAATGAACAGACTAGTGTTTCTTAACATGTCCAGCCTCCAGCCCGCCCCACTGTCTCCTGTGGGAGGCGGCAGGGAATTCAACGTTGTTAAATGGGCTGCGCAGACAAGCGCCCTGGATGGAGTTGCAAGAAATGAGTGACAGGGAGGAGCAGAGGCAGCTCACGGCCCCCACCCCCGACCCGCAGGAGTGTTGGAAGATGAGAGGAGCCAGCTGGCTGGAGTGTGAGCACGAGGACAGGTGATTGGAGAGCTGAGCACCAGATCCCGAGCAGGGGACAATCCGGTGGCCTTATTGGACACAGTGAGGATTTGGGCGTCCACCCTGAGTGGTATGGTGGGTCACCGTAGAGTTTCCGGCAAAGGAGTGACATATACATGATGTTTTTAAAAGAACACTCTGACTTCTTCGGTGAGACTAGCCTGTGGGCAGGAGAAAAGATGGGAAGGGAAGGGAAGGGAAGAAAGGAGTTAAGATGTTACCACAGTCATCCAGAGAAGAGGGATGGTTGCTTGGGCTCAGGTGGGCATGGTGGGATGTGGCCAGGAAGTCTGGCCCATGGGCATAGACACCACAGGAGGAAGGCCGGAATGTGGTCCATTAGGAGGAAATGGGCAGGCCCTGGGCTCTCAGGTAGAGGGGATTCGGGGCCATTGCAGTAAAGCCCGCCCAGGTTCATTTGACATACCCTGGTCCTCAGTCTATCCTCTCCGCTTCCCACACACTGGTGTGAAGCACCAAGCATAAGAACTGGTTTTTAGTTTATAATCAATAAGATATAGCCACTGTTCCCTTATTAATTAGAACATACAGTTGCCCTTCAGTTTACATAGTGGTAATTAAATGGTGAGAATGATGGAGATCGCGATAATTATAATAATTATTATAAGAGCTACTACCTGTTAAGGACTGATATGCTAGACATATAAATGTAACCCCTACAACCAAATAAAATGTATACAGTATGTATTATAAATACAAAGTAGAGTATGCATTATAAATGAAGAACCAAGAGGTTCTAATTACTTGTCTAAAGGCATAGAGAAAGAAAAATGTTAATTTAAGTAAGATTAAGTAAATTGAATCCCATGTAGGCCCTATCATTCAAAAGTATTCTTGTAGCAAATGATTCTGTGATATATTTTCAACCCTTTATAGAACAGCATTTTAAGCACTTAAGATGGTTGAAATTATTTTTTAATAAAGCTCACCTATTCCTGCTTGGATTCCATCTTTCCAACCTTTGCAATAAGATCCGGAGCGGAAGACACTCTCAGAGCCCTTGGCATGTCTGGTTTGGGGTCTTCCCCCCAAGATCCAGGAAGTTTCGTTATTGACTCCAGACTGCGGCAGGTCCCCAGAGCCGGCGTGCTCCATGTCTGTGGTGGGGAGAGACAGAGCCCGCTTCCCAGGCCGGGTCCTGTTTACACTCCCTTGATCACAGATAATGATTTGTTTACAGCAGACATTCTGTCTTCATTAGACTCACTTCTGGACAGTCAATAGAGGGACTAAGATGACAGGGCACATGTATATCTGAAGTTCACACATCCTGCCTTGCTCATGACGCCAGGCTCAGCCAAGACTCTCTGGTACTGCCACCTGAGATCAGGACATCAGCTGTTCTACGTCAATCAAGAAAGGATGACCCTTCCCCAAAGGAACATGAAGGAAGGCTCAATACATGACTGTTCACGTTCATCTGCTCTGACTCCTGCACCCCAGCACCGGACAGCCTCAGCGCCCGAGGCTCAGCGCCTGTGGGGGTAGTTCCCAAATGTCACTCCTTTTCCCCAGAAAGAAAGAGTCAGAAAGCAGCTCTCCTGCAAGATTGACAACCTGCTTAGCACCTCGCTCCTGGCCTGGAGAAGCAGCAGGAATAAACACTTCCTTGTTATGAGATCTGGGTCACAGTTCTGGCTCCACTGCCCACTAAGGGACCCTGAGCAAGGCATTTCAATGACCTGGGTCCCTGGATCTCATTTACAAGTTAGTGAGAGCAGTTAGTACCCTAAGATGTTTCAGTGATAATGTATTTAAAAGACAGGATCTAGAGAAAGCAATGCTTGTTGGACGAAGCTTTCCGACGCAAATCATCTCTCTCTTCTAATCCTCGCTCCTCCAGGTCTGTATGGCCACGGGAAGTCATCTCCTCCCCGGGCCCCAGACTTGTCACCTGTATAGTGGAAGGGCTGAGCCACGTGCCTTTTTGGAACCCCTTAAGCTCTGATTGCATATGACCCTTAGTCTCTGGCATGTTTTGCCCATTCACCCCACAGAGATGTGGACACTGCAAAGCAGAGATTGGACACGTTTCCCCATTGCACCTGTCAGTGCCCAGAGAAGGAAGGCCAGGGTCACAGCAGGCTCACTGGCATACCCTGGTGTGCTGACACGGGTCTGACCGAGGGCATCGTTTTGCCCACCTGATCAGCCAGTATGATGTGATGCCACCCAGACACCACACCCTTTGCTTGGGAATCAGAGAGCAAAAACAGACCCATTGACTCCAAGGTACTTTAACCAGAGGTTGGGAGGGACGGAGAGAGGGACAGGAAGCTGCCCTTTAAATAGAATTGGCAGTCAAAATACCAGATAACCAACAGGTTGCAAGTGTGGGTCATCCTTGAGACAGCTAAACATTCCCACTGGAAAGAATAATGGAAAAAGCCCAGGTCTGGGGAATAGGCAGACCTGGATTGGAATGCCAGCTCTCCCCCACTTTAGCTGTGTGTCCGTGCGCAGAACTCTCAGCGGGGCCGCCTGACAGTGTCCCTGTCTTCGGTGGCAGGGTGTCTCCGGTGACGGGGTGTCTCCTGTGACGGGGTGTCGGTGGGAGCAGGGCCCCTGGTTTATTGGTTTATGTTGGTGGGAGGAAAGGCAGGTCGTCTCTGTTTAGATGCTGCAGCAAATCTCTGCTCAGTCAGCCAAGTAAGTGCCTTAGGTTGCGTAAAAATCAGGTACGCAGGCCAGGGCTCTGGGAGGAGAAGGGCATTGTGGGCTTTCTCTGCCTTGTTTAACAGCCAGCGCCTTCTGATACCCTTGGTTAGTAAGCTGATTAGTGGGAAAGCAGGGGGCACATTTGCACAGGGGCAAGAAAGAGCTTCTGAAAAGAAAGAAGCTGAGATCTGAGCTCCTTCTTTGAGATCCTCTGTAGCTGGGCCATCGCTGGAGGAATGCAGCCCCTGTCAGGAGGGTGGAGGGGTGTGGGTGGGCCGGGCTCAGCGCCAGGTGCCTTGTGAGGGGAAGGTGGGACGTTGCACCCACATGGCTGGGAATGGATGACGGCAGCCCCTGCAGACCCAGCTTTGGTGGCCCCGAGGATGGCTGAGGTTGTGAGTAAAAACCGCAGCAGCTGTGACCGGGAGCACTGAGGCTGGGCAGGGTGCAGGTCAAGTACGGGCACCATAGGAACAGTGGAAGGGGCTCCATCAGTCTGTCCAAGGCCAGGTTTCCACTGAGGTCCCCTGTGCTGCTGGCCAGACTCCACCTCCCTCTTCCTCTGGGATTGAAAGCAGGACAGATCCCTTGGGCCTGATCAAGGGGCAGATCAAAACCTACAGGTCCCTGGCGTGCCAGTGGACACTGGGGGAGGGGGAGGGGTTGGCCTTGGGAGGGAGAGAAAGAACTTCCTGTGAAGCTGAGCGAATGGGGCTTGGACGATGAACTGGAAAAATTATAAATATTTGACTGTATCCATTCGCAGGCTGGTGACATGGTTCCTACCAGTTACGTGTGCAGCGGGGTTAACGCAATCTGCCTGCACAGGTGTGTGGGGTGCCACCTGGTCTGGCGTGGCACAGATCCTCAGCCAATGTCTGGGGCAGAAATCCACGGGAGTGACCGCAGATGGCGGGAAGGGGTTGGAGCCGATAAGAATGATGCTAGCACTTCAACAGTGTTTCTAGAAAACTCTCTCTTGTTGTCAGCACCGTGCTGGGGTAGGAGTGGGCTATGCAGGGCAGAGAAGGAAAGAGACAGTCCAGGATCTCAGCGGTGCCAGTGTCTGGGGAACAAGACTCTCCCCCAGGCCATGGTTCTGAGAAAGGACAAATGACTGAGGGCTGCCTCCGCGAGGCTCCTGGAGTGTAAGAAATAGATGGCCTGGTTCCCTGAGGTGAGGGGGAATAGTTAGGAAGGCCCGTGGTTCCCAGGGGGGCGTCTAGGCTCTACCGCACATCAAAACACACCTGCGTGGCTCAGTGGTTGAGCATCAACCTGGGAACCAGGAGGTCACGGTTAGATTCCCGGTCAGGGGCATATGCCTGGGTTTCAGGCTCGATCCCCTGTGAGGGGGGGCATGCAGGAGGCAGGCAGCCAATCAATGATTCTCTCTCATCATGGATGTTTCTCTCTCTCCCCCTCTCCCTTCCTCTCTGAAATCAATATCTATATAAACACACCTGCCTTCACAGGGGATGGGGGCAAAGATGGTTTCCCAAGTGGTGCCCACTGTTGGCAGCCACGGGCCTATTGCCAGGACACCTTTGAGAATAAGGTAACAGGTGCCAGAGGAGCCGGAGCGGCGGGGCTGCGGCCTCGGGGAGCTGGGCGGCCCCGGGCAGCTGGGGGAGAAACTGTGGCCCATGCCGCTGGGCAGTGGGCTTCGGCCGGCTCAGGTCTGTGCCTGAGAGCCCATCACGCCGCCTCGCCCTCCTCCTGTCTCTCCTCTGTCTCATGCCTCTGCCTACACATCCGTGTGTCCGCCCGTCTGCTATTTACAGTCTTCTTCGTGTTTCTCTGGATCTTCTCTTTTCCAGACCAAACCCTCCCACTGCCGTCCTTCTTCCGGATTCAGTGTCCTCAGGGGGCCACTCCCCGGTGGGGGCCAAGGGGGCTTTGTGCTTCTAGGCCCGCCCAGAGTGCTTGCAGGGTGTCGCCTGCTGGGGAGAGGGGCCCTGAGCAGCAGGCAGTGACCTCAGCCTCGGTTCACCCGGGACTGCAACTCTGCGAACAGGTCTGAGGCTCCTCCTGACTCGGTTTTCTCAGCTGTAAAATGGACATAATCACACGGCGGCAGGCCTCAAAGCGGGGTCTGCAGGAGCTTGCCTCTGGCCGAGGCCCTGCAGCTGTGTGTCTGTGGAAGTGGCAGTTTGGCGTGTTTATGGAGCTGGCTTTTTCGGCGGCCCTTCCTTTCTTCTTGGTCCTCACTGTGACTCACAGGCTCCGACTCTCTTGCTCAGGGTGCGTGTTGAGAAACTCTCCCAGGGTTGACAGGCACATCCTGTGGGCAGGGACGAAGGAAGGCCTTGGGATGTCCCCTAAGGTTGCTCAAGAGAGTCTCAGAGAGGGACCATGGCTCCACCAGAGTCACACAGAGTAGCTGACAGAAGACAAGGACCCAGCAATAGAAGCCTCCCCACAGCCCCGTGTGTCCTGGACCTCCCATCCCCGCGGTGCAGCCGGAGCTCAGGCAGATCTGCCGCAGGTGCGCCTGCCTGGGACCCTCTGCTCTGCCCAGATGCTGTCTGCCTCGGCCAAGTCAACCGCTCAGAGCCGCAGTTTGCCTCCCAGCCTGCCAGGGGCTATGGGGATGACCAAGCATGTCCTCACCCGTCAGGAGAGCCCAGGCCAGGGCTGGGGCAGCGACCCACGCAGGGACAAGCTGCGACCCACGGGTGCCTGTGCGAGGCTCTCCGGGTTTCCCAGGCCACCACGGCCCCTGGGCCGCCCCTAGATGGTGCTGGTGCACCGGGCAGCGCAGCGCCCGCCTGCAGCTCTGGAGGTGGCTGCTGCAGAGGTGGGCCTGACAAAGGAAGGACTGGGGGCGCTGGCAGGGACCCTGCAATGCAGCTGCGGCTGCTGAGAAGAGAGAGCAGAGCGGCTGCCTGTGGGTGTGCCCGGGGCCTGGAGGTCGGTCCATGCCTGCCCACCCACACCCCCTCACCCCTCCACCGGCCCCTCCAGGGAAGCAGGTGGGCTGACTCGCTAGGGCTTCTCTGAGGAGCTGGGCCTGAGCCCCTCTTTCAGGAAAACCTCGGTGGAGGTGGCGTTTTAGAAAGCCCCTTCGTGCCATTCGCCAGCCCAGCCTGTCACTCCTTCATTGTTGATTCACCCCCAGATTCTGGGCTGGGAGGGACATGACCTGGGACTCCGGGAAAGAGGCCCTGGCTGTGAGCTTGTGAAATTGGGGCGCACGTGCCTGCTTGCCTTCTTCTTTCCACACTCAGCCAACCTTCCCTGCCTTCTGCTCACGTCCTGCAGCAGGAGGCCCGTGGATGGGCCAGACAGGGACAGGATGGTGACAGGAGGCACTCCGGGGAGGACCTGGCTCCCGGACATGCCTGAGCCCACCTGGCAGCTGGGAGCATTGTTACTGCTCACGCAGGGCAGTGAGCTTGGTGTCAAAGCCCCTCTCACAATTCCCGTTATTTTATGTTGACTTTCTGGGGTCGCTATTCTCAGCTCTTTACAGCACTTACCTCAGGCAAAGCAGTATGGGGTGCTAGGAGGAAAGAACAGCCTGGAGTCAGACTGAATTTGAACCCCACCCTCAGCCCACTTTCTAATTGGTTAATTCCCCCCCCCCCCCACCCCCCACCCCAAGACTCCAGCCTCCCATTTGTAGAAGTGGAGGCTGGGAATGCCTGTGTTGCTGGAGCAGCTTTGCGGTAAAGCAAACTTCCTACCACGTTTACTATCCAGGCTACACCAGTGGTCGGCAAACTGCGGCTCACGAGCCACATGCGGCTCTTTGGCCCCTTGAGTTTTTAGCAAAGGCCAGCTTAGGAGTACCCTAATTAAGTTAATAACAATGTACCTACCTACATAGTTTAAGTTTTAAAAATTTGGCTCTCAAAAGAAATTTCAGTCATTGTACTGTTGATATTTGGCTCTGTTGACTTATGAGTTTGCCGACCACTGGGCTACACGATGCAGAGAGCTGGGGAATCAGCAAACGTGGATCGGAATATTGTTGAGGGATCTTGAGGAAGCCTCTTCTAACAATTCAATTTTCCCATCCACACAAGCGCTATAGAAGGGGCACGAGACCACCTGGTGGCCCATTGCCCCTCCACCCCACCCCTACCGTCCATTTAAAGGTGCAAGTCAATGGATATGAAGCACTGAGTAAGACACAGAGCATGTTCTTAATAAAGAGTAGCTGCTGTTGACTGATCAGGCTTGTACTGACTCCTGTGGACTCTGCATTTATAGAGTGCTTAGTGCATGCCCACAGAGGCAAAATGGGTGATCCAAGTGGGCTGCCAGGAGTCTAGCCTTTAGAAATGTCCCCCACTTGTTCTGCATGGAATTCACTCCCAGGACACCCCAACCTTTCAGAGGAGAAAGCTCCCAGCTCGCTCCCTCCTCCCTGAGTGCCAGCCTCTAGCTCCTGCTGTGTGCTTGTTTCTACCCTGCTAGGCATCCTCAGTGTCAAAGACTGGTCAGAAATTTTTATTTGGAAATAAGGAATGAATGAATGACTGTGTTAGGCAGTTAACAGAAAGCACTGGAGATAAACATGATAGAGTACTTTAATATAATCTAATAACATTATGGAATCTTGATATAGGCTCCAAGTCACTTAACTAGTGTTTGTACTCTGGGCCGCATGCTGTTTGGGTTCAAAGTAAAAAATGGTGGCATTGTATATAAATATGGTGTCCATTTTCTTAGCAGTCAAATGATGACCTCAAGAACTAGTGGCAGCCTAGGCCCGGGTGAGGCCACGTGCCCCTGGGTCCGGGAGAGGCCAAGCGTCCCTGGGTCCGGGTGAGACCATGTGTCCCTGGATCCGGGTGAGGCCTCGTGCACCTAGGCCCGGGTGAGGCCACGTGCCCCTGGGCCTGGGAGAGGCCAAGCGTCCCTGAGTCCGGGTGAGACCATGTGTCCCTGGATCCGGGTGAGGCCTCGTGCACCTAGGCCCGGGTGAGGCCACGTGCCCCTGGGTCTGGGAGAGGCCAAGCGTCCCTGGGTCCGGGTGAGACCATGTGTCCCTGGATCCGGGTGAGGCCTCGTGCACCTAGGCCCGGGTGAGGCCACGTGCCCCTGGGTCTGGGAGAGGCCAAGCGTCCCTGGGTCCGGGTGAGACCATGTGTCCCTGGATCCGGGTGAGACCTCGTGCACCTAGGCCCGGGTGAGGCCACGTTCCCCTGGGTCTGGGAGAGGCCAAGCGTCCCTGGGTCCGGGAGAGACCATGTGTCCCTGGATCCGGGTGAGGCCTTGTGCACCTAAGCCCGGGTGAGGCCACGTGCCCCTGGGTCTGGGAGAGGCCAAACGTCCCTGGGTACAGGTGAAGCCGGATCCTGGGTCTGGGTGAGGCCGTGTGCCCCTGGATCCATCCGGGTGAGGCTGGGTCTCAGGCCCGGGTGAGGCCACGCGCCCCTTGGGTATGGGTGTGGCCACGTGCCCCTTAATCCGGGTGACGCCGTGCCCCTGGGTCCGGCCGAGACCAAACCAGAGGGAGTCGGACCTCCATTACCACCATTTGTCCACCATCCAGAGCTGAGGGGTCAGTGCTGACATGTACACATAAGGAACTGCTGGACATTGAAATTGGGTCTCAAAAGAACTGTTGGTCCAGGGGGAAGCTCGCTACAGACTGATTCATTTGCCTGTCAGCATAACTATTATTGCTCGTCTCACATTCAGTTCTTATAAGTATATATCTAGTGACATATGATCTCGCTCATCTAGGGGAAATGATGAACAACATAGACTGAGGAACAAGAACAGAACCAGAAGCAAGGAGGCATCGATCGGACTATCGGGCCTCAGAGGGAGGATAGGGGAGGGTGGGGGGAGGGGGAGAGTTCAACCAAAGGACCTGTGTGCAAGCATATGAGCCTATCCAACGGTTGAGTTCGGCAGGGGGTTGGGGCATGCGTGGGGAGAGGGGTGGGATGGGAATGGGGGGATGAGGACAAATATGTGACACCTTAATCAATAAAGAAATTTAAAAAAAAATGTGGATAAAATCATGGAGAATTAATGTCTTCCAGGTGGATAAGAGAGTTGAAAAAGAAATAAAACCCAATAGATATTTTTAATGCCCCAAGGAAAAAAAAAAAAAGAACTAGTGGCAGGCAGGTAAATATTTACCAACCAGCAATCCAGGGAGAAAATAATAATAATAATAATAATAATAATAATAATAATAATATATAAATATGTATACATACATATCTATACATAAGTTGATTATAAAATTTACTAATATAAAATTATCATACACAATTTACAAGTGATAATAAATGATATATTCTTTATTATAAATTCCATATAGCCAACTGATTTTCACAGAATGCTTTCATTGATTTTTTTAAAGACTCTTCCATCTGTTGCCAAACTAGGATAGCTATTGATGAATAATGCCTGTGGTTTAGGCATGAATGTTAGTTGATATTTTCATTTTAGTTGATGAGTAAGATGAATGTGAAATAATGAAAGCATGTGTTGGAATTTCACTTGTTTGTCAGTGACATGAGCAACATTTTGCTGACTCAGATGATTATTTTTGAATACTAAAATAATATATTCCTATTTTGTGCTACTCACAACATAATGGCTATAGCTGTGGCACACTTTTAAGTTCAATTTACATTATTAACTTTTTATTCATCACTCTCTTATGTCTAGACGATCGACAAATCAATCAATCAAGCCTTGATTTGGGATGTTTGCTGATTTCTATGGTGTACATAGTTCCAACCATGACCAATTTAGAGCTACCAAGAAAACATCACTGAACACGGTATTGAAAAAATATGTGCACAGCATTATATAGTATTTTCACTACACAGATATGACCAATGTAAGAAACCTCAAGAGCATAGACAATGATAAAATGTAGTAGAATAATTAGGAAGTAATGATTTTGAATATTTATTACTATTGTTTACTATAATTCATTTAATTAAGATATATAAATTAATTTTTAATAATGGCTGGGTTTAACAACCAGGTCAAAAATTTCTAAAAAATTAACAATCAGCTTTTGATCTGGCTTGAGCACACACTGTCCAGGTCTAATGAATTCTCACTGGAATTAGGGCAAAAAGTGTACTATTTCTTGGTATTGTTCAGCAAAGTGTAAGGAAAGAGATGGAGAAAGTGGGTAGGAGGAAGCAGAGTTTATGAACATGTTCAGTTTCAACTGAACAGGCTTCGTTTGTGCCAACAGAAACTATCAGTGTGGGCACCAAACCCTTTGAAAGTCCTGCCTGAACAGAAGTCCGTTCTCTGCCCCAATTTTGCTTTTGCCCAGACGTGTATAATAGCTCATCCCCTGGCGATGGCTGGGTATTCCGCTTTCTTGTTCACCCACATGGAGTCCTGGCTGAAAGGTGCAGGGTGTCAGCTGGGAGAACTATGTGCTCTCTCTCCATCCATTTCTACCTCGTGCTCACTCCTGACTCACCCATGCCCCATTCTCGGTGCTGAGAGCAGAGTTCAGGCTGTGTTCTTCATCCATGGGCATCCTGTCATCTACAGCTGTGCCTCTCTCTAGTCAGATAAAGTGAGTGGGTGTTCGGTACCCCAAACTCCAGGGAAATGTGAGAGATGTCATGGGCCACAGAGATAAAGGACCAGTCTAGGTTCCCAACCAGATTCCTCAGAGACATCCTTCCGAGACCCCAATTTTTTGAGTCGGTGGCTCACACTTTAGGGATGAAATGGAAAACTTGAAAGAAACATCTCATGCGGGTAGGGGGGGAGAGAAGATTTTAAAAAAGGCCAACCCTATTCACTTGTCATTGTTCTGAAAGTCAGTTTCCCCATGTGCTTCCACCAGCATAGAGAAGGAATGGACTTTGGGAAACATTTAGTGCAATATTCCTGATAGGTGAGAAAATTCAGACCCACTGAGGGGAAGTCAGTTGCCCAAGGTCATGGTGGAAACAGGATTTCCCCCTCCCAACATTTGGAGCTCCAGCCCAGAGCACTTCCCAAATGACCTCTTCATCTTCTGGTGGAGTTGGTGGCAAGCAAACGTCTTCAGAGTCAATAGCTTAAACTCCTTGGGGTTTTCTTTCTCCTTTGACTCTCTCTTCCATTTTCAGAGGCTCTGGGTGTGCCTGTTACAACTTCCCATCATATCTGTCCCCTTCAGTGACATGAGCCACAACCTTGTCATCTCTGCTGCAGCAGAAAGAGACGGGCTTAGAATCCACACACCTTCACCCCAGCTCAGCTTAGCTGTGTGACTCGAGCAAGTTGTTTATCCTGTCTCGGAGCTCCAGGTTCTGTAACTGCAGAGTGAGAATGACAATACCTATTAATGGGGGCCTTCTGAACATTAAATGCCATGATGTATACAGACTTCTTACTATGTCTGTCTCCTGGGAGGACAAAACAAATGCAACGCATCACAATGCTTGTATCCTTTTACGGATGCTGCAGAGTCTGGCCGAAAGAGTTCTGTAAAAGGAACTGAATGAATGAAGTGACTAAGTAACAAACACTTGTCGCCAAACCTCTATCATAGTTTCTTCCCAAGCATCCCTTGTGGTTTTTGCTTCTTCGCCATCCCTAATGCAACAATCCGTTTTTACAGTCCCATACAATTTCTCACCTGGATTACTACAGCCACGGCCACTGCCTTTCAAGGCTATTCCTGTTCTATCTCATACACACATCAGAATTAGTCTTCCTAAAGTGGAGCTCAAGGTCAGGTCTGGGTCTTACACAGCATCTAGGTGACTTCCAAATGTCTTCAATAAATACCAGTTCAAATATGCAAAGTGCATATAGCTTTGTAGATGAAATAAATAAGCAATATATTTATATATTTTAAATGTTTTCCTTCTCTACTTTCTCTTCTATCTGTCCAAGTTCTTTCGACTACTAGTTATATACACACCATCTTTACAAGTATACACTGACCAACTCTACTGGTCTTACTTTCTCTTGCTCATTCCAAGCCAGCTGGAGAACTTTCTCTTTCTCTTTACTAATCTCAATCCTGCCCAGTCTGTCAGGGTTGGTCCAAGTCCCATCTCCTGTGGGAAGCCTCCCTTCTCCATCTCTAGCAGCCTAGCCTGACTCCTGATCTCTCCTCCCTCCACTAAGGGCCAATAACCCTCACGATGTGGGCCAGTCAGTTGGGTGCTAACGTGCATGTGGACCATTGTAGCTGTGACAATTGTGTCTCTTTGTTTCCATGAGTCCATTCTTTGGTTCTTCATTGTCCAAATGTACAGTACTGGCCACATGATGACATTTCATCAATCTTATCAGAGTACGATTTGAGAAAATGTCTCATTCCTCTGCATCTTGGCCTTTTCCAGATAACTGAAGTTGCAACTGTCAAGCACCAAACAGGAATAGTAAGCTCTTTTTAATAGACATCTTTCTGAAATGTATTTGACATTTCCAGAAATTCTGAATTCCCATCTGCCATAAAGAACTGTGTAGTTTCAAAATCACTCCGAGATGTCACTCTGAAGACCCATTAGCATCCTGAGCAGTATCACAGTGCTGTATGCGGTTTTAGGTCTTTCTGACTCCTCCCTCAGGGTCATGCAATGTCACCTGTGATTTTGCTTAGGGCCCTGGCATCTGCGTCTCCAGAATGCCTTCTCCACCCATTCCCTTTCAGAGTACCAGTACCGTGTTCCTTTTGCTGAGGTTCAGGAAGCCAGATTGTTAGAGGTCTCCAGAAAACACTTTCTGCATACTGACTCAGTGCCAGGCTCCATCCTAGCAATAGGGTAAATAAAGCATGGCACTGATCTTGACAAGCTTAAACTCTCCACAAGCATAGCCATGGTGCAGAATGGCAAAGGCTGTCAGGAAGGCATGCGCGACTTAGGGTGACAGCATAGAAGATGGGACAAGAAACTCATCGGGCAGTTGGAGTCTGAAATAGCTGCTCAGGGTAGTGAACATTTGAGACGAGTTTGAAAACTATAGAGGGGTTTACCAGCAAGAATAGGCAGGAAAGACAATTTCCAGTAGAGGAAACAGCACACTTGAGTAATTGATGGACAACAAGAATCTTCACTCTACCAGGCTTGGAAAGAGGGTATAAGAAACAATGCATGTAACCTTTAATGCTGGGGCTTTCTGGCAGCTCCTGTGGGGACCCGGGGGACTCTTTTGATGAGTTCAGGATCAAAAGGTCTTGAGTGAGTCAGATTGCTGGGAAATGGACCTGCGGATAAATGGAGTCTAATTGTGGCTTGGCATGTTGGCTGCTTGAAAAGCCCTTGGCCATTGCTGTGGTAAAGAACAAATTTTCTAAAGGCCTGCAAGTGCAGTGGTACTTCTAAAATCAATGAATACTAACCAGTTACAAGAAGAAAGTAACTTAAGAGAATATTTATGACATTCTAGAATGTCAGAGTTGGAAGGTCTCTTAGAACTGATCTGTTTTCACTTCATTATTGATTACCTGGTGATTAATTGAAGATAGAGATGGTGTAGGAGACTTGCCTACTCTGATCCAGCTGATGGTAGAGTGGGGATTCGCATTCTGGGTCTCCCAACATCCAGACCTCTGTGCTTCTTCTACCACAAAAGTGTGCCTTTAAAATAAGTTACCGTATCTGCTAGTTAAGTTAATAAACATTTGTTGAGTGTATTGGACTCCATGAATATTTGAGTTGAACTAGGAATTGAAAACAATCTCATTTTGCCTTTGATAGGATGAGATTCTGAATTAAGCTCTCAGCAGTTGGAGGGGTGTCTTGTGCTACCTGAACTATCAATTGATTCACCTTGTAAATAGCATCAAACACTTCCAAAGGTGTTACTTAACGAGATCTTCAGAAATATTAACTTGCACCCACTAGATGCTGGGGACATAGTAGTGTATAAACTCACAAAATCCCCATCCTCTTAGTACTTACATTTATTGGAAAAAGATATATCTACATACTTACCAAACATATCTTGCTATCGAATATGTCAGGATAACGGTAAATGCTGTGAAGAAAAATAAATCAGGAGAAGGAACCCGAGAGTGACAGGAAGTCCTCTTTTAGAAACAATGATCAGGGAAGGCCTCCCTGAGGAGATGACATATGGACAGAGACCTAACTGAAGGAAGAGGTCCATGCAGCTATAAGGGGAAAGAGTATACCTGGTGGACTGATAGAAAGTGCCAAGACCCTGAGAAGGGAGTCTGCTCTGAGTGTTTTAAGAATAGCAAGATGCCAAGTGGCCGGAGCAGGAGGAGCAACGGGGACAGCTCCAGAAGAGGGGCTCAGATGGGGACTGGGGCCAGGTCACAAAGAATCTCAGGCCATAACAGAAGAGTAAAGAGTAGGGGCGGGGGTGCGGGGGGAATCTGGACCAGGAAAACAGTCTCAGATTCCAATATTTTCTCTGCCACTTACTTCTCACCCTCCTCCTTCCCCCCAGCTGTCTTCCTATGTATTTGATGAGGGGATTGGAGGTGATGACTAAGGACCTCCCAGCTCTGTGGTCTGGGCCTTGCTTAGGCATTTCAGGTGGACCCCTGGGGAGGGAAGCACTCAGACCTGCAGCTTTCCAGGCGCATTTGTTTCAGGACCCATAGCGCGGGCTACCCATGCTCCTGCACGTTCTACTCCTCTCTTTGCAGACAATCTGAGGTGGTGGAAGTTTCAGGTATTTGCCGCCAACCAAATTCTCTGTGTTTCATAGACTTTCTTTAACAGTGTGAGGGAGACGTGCAATGAATCTCATTTCTACACCGAAGCTGTAGGAATGATATGAGCCACCAGCAAAGGCAGCTAATCCTGGTGGGAAGTTATTGTCTATTTCCTTTGATAATGGGTGAAATCACAGTCTTTGCAAGTTGTGCATCATCCGTGAAGACTTTCTTCTTCTAATGATCGGCTGTCACTCTGTCTTTGTAAAGTGGGTAATGGAATTATTTTTAAAGCTTTCGCTTAACAGGCTTGCTCTTTGTAAAGGCCGCTTGAGGAATGCCAGCATCTTTAGACAGGGAAGTGACAACTGTCTCTGACGTTAAATAGATCTCTTTCTTACCTGTCTTGTTAAACGTACGAAATATCAAACTCCTCTTCCATGTGACGGTTGCTCCGATTTGTGCTATCCGTTGCAGAGAGCACAGCTGGTGAACACACTGGGAGGTACATAGAGCCAGATCAGGGTTACATTTAAAGGCCTTTTAACAGCACCGTGTACAGATAAAAAATGCTGCCTCTGGAGGCTACAAGTTTCTCGTTACTAGAGATGATCAAAAAAAGACCATTAGGCAGGATATTACAGACAGAAAGTATATGTCAGTCGGAGAACGGAACAAGCTGTCTTCAAACAGCTCTTCCCACTTTAAGATCTTCTTCCTCATTAGCATAATCTTTCCCTAATCTGAATTTTCCATTATACAATGGCAGATCAGAAGATTTCCGCTGTCAATTTAATTGCCATGGGCCTTTGCCAGTAAGATAAGGATAGCCATGTCAGACTGCAAATCTGTGCAGCCAAAGAAGTGGGTTTGGACTTATGTGCCATGGTTTAGAAGGTCCTGCCAGCCTCTGGGAGAGCAATATAAAGTATGAAAGATAAAATCAAAGCCTAAACGACCAAATGAGAGAGAGAGAGAGAGAGAGAGAGAGAAAGAGAGAGAGAGAATGAGAATGAACTATTTACCTGTGCTGGGTTCTTTGTCTTCTACAACTCATCTTCTATTTTTTAAAATCACAGGTTTAAATTGGTCTTAGTAGTTTATACTCAGAAATGGTTCAGAATTACATTTTAGATCTTACCCAAGTGTAGTATTAATTTGAAGTTAAATAATAGAAGCTATATTTAAAATTTTCTTTCCTCTTGATAGAGAAAATGCCAAAGACTTCGTATAATCCTTTCAAAAGTTTATAGTATGTTCAACTGGTTGGGGTTTGTGATTCATGATGAAGACCTGAACATATATATTTACCAACTCTTTCTTTCCAATTTCCACTGAAATGACAAAAGAAATAAACAGCAGTGCATAAAATCATGGAAATGTAGAGAAGAGAAATAGGGACACCAGCATGCCAGAAAATTTAACCAATCTCTAAAAGATGACAAGTACATTAAATCAAATGCATGGAAACCTAGCGTGGAGAAAGTGGATGATCAGAACCGAGGAGGAAAAGTTTGCAGCTGGGGGAAGCTGTGTATTAACAAAGTCCTACACAGGTTCCAGATTTGAAGTCTGTAAGTAAGGAAAGCCAATAATTAATGGTCATTTCTATGCTATTTAATAAAAGACTCTTCATGGTATGGCTGAACTATTCAATCCTCTCTCCCTATACAGAGCAATCTGCAGTTACTTGCCTCTAGGCAGAGAACACTCCATCCTAAGAAGCTGACATTTGCTGACGGAAGTCCTAGGTGCCAAGTGTTAGAGCTGGCCTCAGAGTGAAATCCTTCTGATTTGGCAAACTGATGAGGGCAGGTGGAAAGGTGCAAACAAGGCTGTCTGCTTACAAATTCCAATCTGAACCTTGCCAACCAACACAAACTCATGCACCCACACATAGTTCACCATCAGCCTTCCATTCAGGAGAAAGGCTTGCTCGGCCAACAAGGCGGCAAAGATCGGAGGAAACTCATGATAGCTATCTGTACTAGTCAAGTAATTCTTCATTCATAAATATGAATGGATGCCTGATATTTGCCCTACATTTCAGGAGGAGGGAGAGAAGCAAGACAAGAAATGGGAATAAATCAGCTCCAAAAGAGGAAGCAGAGCCCTGAAACCTATATGATCATGTTGACCAATGTCACCCCAATAAATTTAATTTAAAAACAAAAAGAAGAAGCAGTTAATCCAGGAAAAAGAGAATGCAAAAGTACTATGATTATTCTTAGGGAGATTTTAGATAATGTTAAAATTATTGTAAAATGGGAATCACTAAAAGAAAAACACATGAGAATAAGAAACACTTATGTGAATTTTATAAACAACCATAATTGCCCCCCAAAAAGCAATATAAAGTGTGAAAGATAAAATCAGGGCTATCTCCCAGAAAGAAGAACAAAAATTAAAGCAGGTAAATGAAAGAGAAATGTAAAAAAAAAAAAACACAAAAAACCATACACAGAAGACCCATTAAGGATATTCACAATCCAACGGATAGATGTTCCAGGGTAAAAAAGAACAGAAGAAATAAAAAAGTTATCAAATAAATAATAGAATAAAATTTTCCAGAGTGGAAGACTACCAAGCTTTACCATTCAAGGACCATGATAGATCAAGAAGCAGAATGAATGAAACATAATCCACATTTCAATGCACACACCCTTAAGAAAGTTCTGCCTATCTATATATATAAAAGCCTAAACGACCAAATGACCAGTCGCTATGACACGCACTGACCACCAGCGGGCAGATGCTCAATGCAGGAGCTGCCCCCTGGTGGTTAGTGTGCTCCCACAGCCAACCTTCCATGGCCGGCCAACCTCCCACAGTCCCTCCTCCCCCCTGCCAGCTTGCCAGGCCGAGGGACCTCACCCGTGCATGAATTCGTGCACCAGGCCTCTAGTTGAGAATAAAAGACAAGTCTATATACCAGGTGTGTGTGTGTGTGTGTGTGTGTGTGTGTGTGTGTGTGTGTGAGAGAGAGAGAGAGAGAGAGAGAGAGAGAGAGAGAGAACAAAACAAAAAACTAAAAAAATATTAACCACAACAACAAAATGATAATAATAATCAGATTATCAACTTCTCATCAGCAACATTAGGGGCAAATGGAGACATCTTTAAATATTAGGGCATAAAGGCATTGTTCTTTATGCAAGAACTCAGAAAGTTACTTTTCATTCACTATTTCTGAAGATAAAATGTTTTGAGGCATTTCAGCAAAATAAAAAGCACATATACAGTAAAGAAAAGAAAAAGATATGAGATTCAAGAAACAGTGAAACTAGTCCGGGAATAAATAAATAAATAAACAAAATCTCCATCAGACTGAAAAGCAGCTGGTTGGAAAAGCAATTGGCTCAAATGAGATCATTAAACAACTAATATGATTGATTAAGATATGCATATTGTTACAGATATTGTAATGAAAGCAAATGGATTTTTGATAACCAAGCAATGTGCTATTGGGAACACCATGAGAAATATAAAATCATACTACAAATTTAAGAATCAAACATAAAGCAAACTAAAATATGAGATGATTTGGGGTATTTAATGAGGTAAAAGAAAAAAGAACTACTCTGAATATATTGCTTGGATCTCTTTCAACATACCATATTAGGGATAAAGCATTCTATTTTCTTTCTTTCTTTTTTTTTTTTATTGGTCTAGATATGCCCCTTGGTTTAACAGTGAGTAATATTAATATGATCAAGTATTTATTGGTTTTCATGTATAGAATCACCCAATAGATAAAAACTAAAGACTTAATCATAATAACAGAACGAATTTATTCTGCAAACCTGGACAATGTAAAAGTCACTGTAGAGCTGCCATGTTGGACCTTGGAAAGTATTAAGTGGATGAGGGACAGGGGGTGACAATTTTTTCCTGCTATCACATGAGTAAAGAGACTCTGAAAACAGTTGGTGGAATAAGAAATAGAAGTTTATAATTTAAAACAACCAAGTGGATAAATAAATAAATAGAACTATGATTATAATATTTAGAATTATGCCGCTAACTAAGAATGACAGAAATAAGGAAAGGTTAAAAATCATTAACACTTGGGAATGAACTTAGGGGGAGAATGATCATTTCCTTCCATTAAGTTTCTGCACCTTTACATTTTTTTTCATGTGCATGAACTGGTTTTTTAAGTGATTAAAATGTTTAAAATTAAATGGCCCTATTCCAAGAAGAGGGGACATAACATTTATTGAACCATGATAACATACATTGAACCCAGGATAACATACATAATCTCAGCTTATTTGTCATAAAATGAATACATTGTGGTCATTGTCTGTTCTGAGCCTGATGTTCCTCATTGATGAAATATTGATAAATCAGTCAAAGAGTTGATGAATGCCAAAGCTAGATATCAACTGCAGCTTTGTCATGTACTCTTCCCCTAGATATGTGCCAGGGTTCCCTGAGGGTGCTCTACACAGACCAAGGTGCTGAGGCCAGAGAGACAAGCCCTAAATCTGTCTCTACTGCCACTTTGGTATATGACTTTGAGCAATTCATCTTTCACCTCCATTTTCTTCTTTGAAATGAGTGGACTTGAACAGAAAAGTATCTAGGACTTTCTATTTTTAAATGTAGTCTGTATTTCATTGGTCACCCCCCCCCACACACACAAACACACACACAAAGAAAAGTACAGACTTTAGAATCAGACTTACTAGCTTTGTAACTTGGGGTTGGCTACTTAACTTCTCTGATCCTATTTATTCATCTCTAAAGAGAAGTCAATAAATATACTCTAATTTCTTTATCTCTATTTTCATCTTGCTTCTGCTCTCTGGCCAGATGGGGGCGTTGTATCCCTTGGCATTGATCAACCAATAATCTGGAGTTGTGCTATGTTTGGCATCTGGAAAGAAGAGACTGTTACCACAGCCTCTAATTCAATAGCTGATCATCCCTTCCTGGATAATGGGATTGTAAATATGAACTGCACATTTAACTTCTTGATCAAGCACAAAGAAACCCTGTGCTTCCCAGAAATGGATGATTTCATAGTTCAATGAGGTTAAGATGAAAATAATGCATTACAGGTCTCAAAATGAGGAAGGAACCAAAATGGTGATCTTCTCTCATAGACAGAAAATCTTCCGAGATGTTATTCAATTGTGCCCAAGGTCCCTGGACTTAGAGGATAGTAGGGCTGCTCTAGGTATGATTACATAGAGCAATCTCCCTGGGAATGCAGCTTCCCTTCTAATTTCATGGCTTATACAATTATAATTTGACCTTGTATGCAAATATCTCAAAACACAGCTCTTAGGAGATACATTTCTTCTCTGTTCTCCTATGCTTGGGAATCTCACACACACACAAAAAAAGAGGAGGCTTTAGTTGGATTTTATAGGTTAAAGCTTTCAATACCAACTCTTAAACAAGGGCAGCAAGAGAGGCAACTGGTCTCATTCTCAATGAGAGTGGTGAAGATGTGTTACAGATATTTATAACAGTATCAAATGAGTCAATTTCTTCCCCAGTCTCAGATTGACAGGTTGGTATCAGAACTGGGGTCAATGATGTGATACCCCAAAGATGCTTAACTAGTTAACATGACTTTTCTTTTATCTATACAATGGACTCTTTGCCATAGACAGAGGAATTTTATTAGCATCTGAGCCCATGGGTCTTCTCAAGGGGAGATAAACAGAACTTCTCTACCTGAAAGGTCTGGAGTGGAGGTTGTTTAAATGCTTGAAATAATTAAAAAAAAAAAAAAACAACTTTGGATTTGTTAAAGTTTCTTAGTCAAACTCAGGAACCAGATAAATATCGTTACTGGATTTCATATCTATAACAGAATTGGAAGGAACCATTGACATTGACTCCTTTTAAAGATGATTAGCCCAAGGTTAAAGGAGATGAAATGATTTGCCCAAGTCCACATATCCAGTATGGATTGTGAGAGGCCCCAATCCATTCACTTATTCCATCTATTTATTTATGCCATAAATTGAGCAGCTACTCAACCCTAGTGATTACATCAGACTGTGGGAATACAAGTATGGATTTATGATCACCACCTGCCTTCCAAGAGCTCCTCGTCTGGAAGGAAGAAAAGCATGTGTCAGTCCCAGAGGAACATCACAGTTCTAACAGAGAGATGGTAGCCCTGTGTTCTGGGAGCACAGCGGGGAACTCTAAGGCTTCTAAGAGGCAGGCAAAGGCCTCACAAAGGCTTCCTATTTGAGTAGATAGTCTTGCAGGATGAGAAAAAGGGGACAAAGAAACATTCCAGGCAGAAGAAACCATCTGTGCAGGATTTTATAGGTCAAAACATTTTAAAGGTATTACTAGCCAATGTGGAGTCCTGTGGAGCATTAATATCCACGTAGCAGAATATGGGTCCTAGACTCCAAATTCTCCAGAATAAAAGTGCATTATGTAGAAACGGAAAACTTGGGTATTGGCCAACGTGGGTTCCCAATTACTTCTCTGTGTGGCAAGGGAATCAGAGCAGGTCATGAATGTAATGAGAAGAGGTCATTTCAGGGATCTAGAAAGAACCTTTGTTCCAAAAAAGGCCCTGCCTACTGCTCTCTGAATTTCTGTGATGGGACCCAAGTACTTAAAACCACAACCCCTTAAGGATGGGGATTAAAAAGGAAGTAGGAAGCGTAGAAACCCGGGACATACAACTCCTCAAAAGTAAGTGTATCAATGAATATACAGAACATTTGAATTCCCAATATTTGAAACAAGAGAGTTCTGAAGTCCCTCCTTTTTCTTACCTTCAATGGAAGTTATCTGAATTTACAGAGAGTTTCCTTCTTTAATGTATAAAGACCCCCATCTTTTGTTCTTCTAGAGCAGTGGTCAGCAAACCATGGCTTGCAAGCCACATGCGGCTCTTTGGCCCCTTGAGTGTGGCTCTTCCACAAAATACCATGGCCTGGGCGAGTCTATTTTGAAGAAGTGGCATTAGAAGAAGTTTACGTTTAAAAAATTTGGCTCTCAAAAGAAATTTCAATCGTTGTACTGTTGATATTTGGCTCTGTTGACTAATGAGTTTGCCGACCACTGTCCTAGAGTATGGAGGAGGAGATCTTGATTGTTGTGGTGTGTAATCACAACTCGCAGCATATTTGGAAGGAGCAGCGTGCTGTGAGCAAGAGAAGGGTCCTGGAGCCCGAGTACTTTAAGTCCTGGCATGGCCACTTAATAGTTATGTAAGTGTCAGCAAGTTACATAACCTCCCTGAGCTTCAGATATAATAATGTTTATCTTGTAGAGGTTTTGAGTCTTTTCTCATTCATACAAAGCTTGGTATATAGTTTTATTCAAAGTATTTTTCTAATAGTATATTTTATTATCAATATTACTATTATTTTCAAGATAATGCAGTGAGGACTGGCCTCTCTTCCCCGGTCTGTTATGATTGGGATTGAGCAGTCAATGTTCAGAGAGTTTGCTTTCTCATCAAGATTATAGATCTTATGGAAGAATCAGACAGTCTTTGCCTCAAGGAATTTATAACCAGATTAAGTGTACTTATTGCTAGTTTCCCATTTTTACAAAATATATATAAACTTTGAAAATATGAGCTTAATGCCTTCATTCTGCTTTGAGTACTCACTCTCCATCCTCTATGCTTACCTAAATTCTACCCATTTCTCAGGACCCCATGCAGTTGCTGGGTATATGAGTCAGGGTCCAATCAGTAAAAACAAAACCACAGAGTAACCTGAACAGAGAAAATCTAATATAAGGAATTCGTAATGAGAGATTTGCTAGTAAGAAGTAAAGTGAACACCAAGGAATATAGAAATAGCAGAAAGAAGGAGCAGCCACTAAGCGTAGAACTGAGACACAGCACCTAAGAATGGAGTTGCCCAGGGCTGAAGTCCAGATATGATTGGAGAGTTCAGGGCTCCTAGGCTATAAGAGAAGTCACTTTGGTGCCATGCCAGTGAAACTTGTTGGAAAACCGCCCTCTAGGATTCATGGGGAGGAGTTTCACTAGAGGTACTTTGCTATAAAGCCACCTGAGGCTGAGTGCCACCAGCTGCTGCTGGCCCCCATGCACTGCAGAAGCCAGGCATTCTGCAAAAGCCGAATGCTGTGGAAGTCGCCCTGCTGCAGGAGGTCAGAGCTGGGGAAACTGTGCATGGAAGAAGCCTGCCTAGCAAACTCACTGAAACCAGGAAGCAAAGCTGTTCTTCCTCACTGTCTCTCCACTGTTTCCTGAGGACAAAGCTTCACATTCAGTTCCAAAGGGAAAATATTTAAAGGGCCCAGCTCCATTTTCGAAGGGCAAGGGAAAATGGAAATTTAGGACTAAGGCAATTTGATAAGGAACACAGTCCACCCCTTTGACTATTGAGTTCCATATACAATTCTTTATACCAAACTGATGTCTGTTTGACTAACTTCCACCAACATAGCCTTAGGGTTTTCCTCTTGGACTGCTCCGAACATGTCTGCTACACATGTTAACCATGACATGTAAGCTTCTTGATTAACACAGAGCCGAGCGGGACTATTGAGCACTTTCCTTAGCATGAACATCTCTTTGATACTGAAACATGCTGTTATGGTGTGGACTTTGGCTTCCAGGACACTGCATGATTTTATTAAGCGTACTTCCAATTAAATTTTAAGTAATGTTGATTTTTTTTTTCTTAAAAAAATGTCTGCCTAATTTTTTTTATTGATTAAGGTATTACATATGTAATGTTGATTTTTTAAAAATATTTTTTATTGATTTCAGAGAGGAAGGGAGAGGGAGAGAGAGATAGAAACATCAATGATGGGAGAGAATAATTGATCAGCTGCCTCCTGCACGCCCCATACTGGGGATCAAGTCTGCAACCCAGGCATGTGCCCTGACCAGGAATCAAACCATGACCTCCTGGTTCATAGGTCGACACTCAACCACTGAGCCATGCCGTCTGGGCAGAAATGTTGATTTTCAATCTGCACTGCACCCTTTTGAGCCATTCACTTAGTTTTGGACATTCATTTGTTCAATCAATTAATATTCATTATATGCTTATCCTGTGATAGGTGAGAAGGGCCACTTCCCCTCATTCTATGGAGTTGTAACACTGTCTGGATCCTTTGATCCTTGCCAAACCAAACTGGGCCTTTTCTAAGCTTGGAGACATACCTCCTACCCTTTGTAAAAAATTACGTCTTTATCACTATGGGAAGTGAAGACTGTCCCTTCTCCACCACCTATTTAAGCCTTAAAACTCCTCTGAGTGATTATAAGATACTATTGTTTCCAATTTTATTGAGTCTAAACCCAGTGGGATTTATCCTCACACGGGAATAAGCAGAAGAAACATTGGCACAAACTACAAATGCCCGTGCCAGTGCATGCTTTTTCCATTACTACAAAGTATTGTAGAGATTTCTGGGTCTGAGCCAGAGATTTCTCACCCAAATTCAAGATCAACCAAAGTCCCAAGAATAGGATCTCTAGTGTTGGAACCAATCCATTTTCACACCATTCTCATGTTGAAACGGGATTTCAGGAGAGCCAGGGAGTGTCCAGAGTTCAGGGAAAAGAAGAGGCGGTGTCAGGTAATGGGGCAGAGTGGGAAAGCTCAGAGGGAAGACAGGTGATTGTGGAAGAAATGGGAAGAAGAACCTGGCCACCTGAGAGAGAGCTCTGACTGCTCAGTGCAGGGAAACAAAGTCTAGCATCCAGAGAATATCTTCAGGTAACCTTAGCCCTGTTATTTCTCTAACACTGACTAAATGGTGAACTGTATATGTGTATAGGTGTCCACCTGAATAGTAGAACTTCAACACTCCGTGCTTTTATTTTGTTTGGGGTGTTGTTTTGAGATTTAAGATGTTCATTTTAGGGAGCTAGGTATCTCTCCTTTTCTGCAAAGTTGTGATAACAGAAATAGCAAGAATATGTTCCCAGTTATATCTGGTTGATTCCCAGTGGGTCCACGTTCACCTTGTGGACATTGAGTTCCCAGAGGATGTTGCAGGGACCTTGACCACATGGGCGTGGGGCCACATCCCAGGCTTGTCATTTCAGCCACAGCTACAAATGTTCGGTTATTCCCAGTTTCCTGCCCAGCTCTCGGAGATAGAAGTGAACGTTTGTGGTAATTAAAACTGTGTGAAATCTGCACTGTCAGGAAACACAGCTATTTTTTCCTCTGCCAGACATCCTGCTATTTATAGCGACACCCTTCACCATTTATTTGCTGGGCAATGACATCAAGAAACAGATATGAAGTAAGGAAGCCAATTTACTCCACAAAAACATCCATTATCTTGATTACCAACAGATACTGAAAAATAATCAATTAGAATGCTTTACTTGGGAATGACTAATTGAATTGTTAAATATACAGTTTTAGGAAGTCACCTTAGGAGCCTCAATATTAATTTATATAATAGGCAAGACCCCTTCTAAAGAAGCTGCGAATAGGTACCACGTTCATCTAAGGACTCAAGTTAAAAACCAAGATCTTTCATTCTGAATCTACTGTATGTAAATGTGACTGCATTTCCTAGGAAATGCCCCAGTTCCATAGGGAGTACACTTTGCATGGAACATTGATTTCTATTTCCTAAATACCCTAGCATAAGAAAGTCCCCCAGGTGATAATGCCCATAATCAACCCAGACTAAGACATACTCACACACACGTGTGTGTGTAGACACACACAAACACACACCTACACACATACTTATAAACATACCTACACACACTAGTCTCAGCCCTTGAACATCTATAAAACAGGAAGACGTTCTATTCTCCTACAGATAAATTAAGGCTCAACTACTATAGTGTAGACAGAGAGCCAGCCCAGAGTACTGAAATCTTCTCCACTGTTTATGTTATTTATTCTTTTATTCCACATACTAAATATGTATTACATGCCTAGGACCATTTAAGGCTCTTGGGAGATGCAGATGGGGAAGAGATGCTTTCTATCCTCAAGGAGTTCACATGTTAGACATAGAGACCAATTATTACAACACGAATTGATGCCTAGGCTGCTTTGTGATCAGAGAGAGTCTGGCAGTGAGTAAATATGTATGAAAGAAGGGCATTCCAGGAAGAAGCAGTACCTGTTTTAAAGGATGGAGATTTCAAATAGTCTGTTATATTTGAAGAATATATTATGTTCAAAGTATAGAAAGTGAGGTGGAATGTGGAAGACCTGAGGAACCAAGGAAGGGCTGTGCCAAGAGGCTTGACCGTCCTCCTGGAACCATCGGTAAACCTTTAAAATGGTTTAAGCAGAGGAGTAACCTGATAAGATTGTCCAGGGAGATCATTCTGGCCCTGGTGTGGGAGAGTGAGGGCAGGATCGAGAATAAGACAAGGAAGGTGAGAAAGAGACTGGGAAAGGGAAACCAACTAGAGGATTTTAGCAAGAGCAAGAAATCACCCAGGCTAGATTTGGGTGACTGGGGTAGAGGAGAAGCCATCCTAAGAGCAAAGTTCAGCTTTGGACATGTTGAATTTGTGGTGTTTGTGGGGCCATCAACAAGAGATGTGTGGGAGATAAAAGCATATCGAAGTCTAACACTAGACCAGAACCAGGGGACTCCTATATGGCCTTTCTTGAGACTTCTGACAGGATAAAGGGAGCATCACTGCCACCAGACCCTCCCTTCCCATCAAGCGCCCTGCCCAGTGGTGGGTGGGGAAGGGGGCTTCTTTCCTACTCTTGCCCCTCAGTTAGTTGAAGATGCTTAGCTTGAGAGAGGTTACCAAGCTGCCCGGCTCCTTCCACAAATCTTGGATGGCGCTCATTCTCCCCATCAAACAGCCCATTTTTAGAATGGAGAGGTTCTGTGTGGGGGATTGTGTAGACTTAAGATACCCACATCAAGGGTCCAATTGCTTTTTATTATTTTTTTAAAATTTGTTTAGGAGGGTTATAGATTTAGAATTCAAAAGATTCAGAGAATAACCTTCTCTCTTTCATTTTATTCCAACTCTGACCTTCCTCCTTCTTCCTCCCTCAGTAACCAGGACCATGACCTGCTTTGGGGTGAGGTGGAAGCTCTCCCAGGCCGCCCATATCGAAGGTTCTTGGCAGAGATGCACCAACCTCAATGGCCTCCCTGCCAAGTACCAGTCTTTTTTTTCCCCCTAAGGAAAATGACCTTCAACAGAAATCACAGTTTTATAACTCAGGGCAAGGAGAGTCTGTCTGTGTTTTGCATCTGCACATATCTACCCTAGGAATAGAGAAATGAGGTCCTTATTGCTAAGAAACGGAACTGTGTGGGATTGGTCTTGATTTTATTTTGTTAGGGGTTTCAGTCCCCCCAATGCACTGGAAAAAACACTTCCATTCAAAGATGACTCTGGGTCTGGGGTCCCACCATCTCCAATTTCATTGCATGTTTTCCCAGAGAGAGATTTAAAGTTCTCAGCCTGTCACATCAAGAAAGCATACTTTATAAGTGAGAGGGAGAGGTTGGCTCTGAATCCGATTTCAACAACTTGTGTTTTTTCTTGAAACTGAGAAGAAGGCAAAGGCAAACATTAACATAGTCATGAAATAAATTAGTCCTGGATGGCAGAATTTGGAGACTCCCCCTCAGATCTCTGCTAAGCAGTCGCCTTCACTCATGCATTCCCTTTAAATATATATTTAAAAGCAAAGCCAAGGCAGGAATTTAAAGTGCTTATACCCTTTTGCCCCAGCAATCGCAATTCTGGAATGATATCTCTAGGAAACACCCATAAAGGTAAGAAAGGTTTGTACACAACGATGTTTATTACACTGTTGTTTATGTTAGCAAAAAGGACAGTGAGTAAAATACTCCTGGGAAATACTCCTGGCAGAAAAATATGATAAAATATAAAGTAAAGAAAGCAAGGTAAAGCCCTAGCCAGTTTGGCTCAGTGGATAGAGCATCGGCCTGTGGACTGAAGGGTCCCGAGTTCTATTTTGGTTGGGTGGTAGGCTTCCTCCCCGGCCCAGGCCCTAGTCAGGGCATGTGCAGGAGGCAACCAATTGATGGTCTCTCTCACATTAATATTTCTCTTTGTCTTTCCCTCTCTCTTTTACTCTCTCTAAAAATCAATGGTGACGATTAAAAAGAAAAAAGAAAGAAAAGTAAAAAGAAATGTTTATTCTTTATGCAATTTCTGAACTATAAACTTCAATCAGGATCAAAGACTTGAAGGACACATAGCAAAATATTAACAGTTGTTAAGACTGGTAACATTATGGGTTCCAAATCTGCAATGAGCAAAAAAGAAAAAAATAGTATGAAAGCTCCCCCCCCCCCAAAAAAAAAAAAAAGTTAAGCATTGGAGAATATATATCAATGTTGAAAAGTGATTTACTGAAAATTACCCAATCACTGTGAGGATTGTCAGTTTCTTCTGCTTTCAATGGGGTGGAGACCCAAAGCGTGGTACACATCATAATATTTGCAGAACTGCGGGAGATACTCAATGAATATACACCTCTGACCGCAAAGGCAATAGGATCATCCAAGGGAGATGAGGAAATTAAACAATGACTGACTCACAGTACTGTACAGAGTGCTGGAATATCAATGGACTACAATGACCATAATGCATGTGATGAGAGAAACACAACCCAAGTTCATCATGAAGAGTCCATAGTTCACACATTTTGATGGACGGAAAATACGTGGCTTGAAAAATATAAGAAAGGGAGTGATGAAAAGTTCTGTTCAGCAGCCTTGTCCAATGCTTGGTGCAGAGCAATATGTGTTTGCCAAAATGCTAACCAGTACTTAGAGTTCTCTGGGTTTGTCCCAGAATGTGGACATCCAAGATGAGAAATTGTATGTAATTCGGTAGGCAATGGACACGCGTGCTGAAAGTGTTTGAGCAGAGGGAGTAAGAGTTTTGTTTCAAGAAAACCTAGCTGATTGTGACAAGCAGGAGGAAGTGGAGGGAAAGGCTGAAGGCAGATGTTGAGAGGTGGGGATGCAGAGGAGAGCAAGAGATACAAAGGCAGTGAAAGTAGTGATGAGCTGGGTGGTGAGACAGTATGTAGGTAGAATGTCAGGACTAGAGAAGTGCCTGAGAGCAGGGCAAAGGGGAGGAAGGCATCCAAAAGGGTGATACGGGTGCCAAGCAGTACTGCATAACCTCTCATTTTGAACTTGAGTTGCCTGCATATGCCAAAAGTTGCTTTCCAATTTCACAACCATCGTGTTTCCCTGGGAGTGTGGGGTTGACTAGGACATGTGGATGCAGGATAGAAAACTTGCAGAGCAGATTCATTGCCAAACAGGTGAGTTTCCCCAGGAAATCATCAAGGGGTCTCTTTTAGTTTCCACTCACACCCATCTTTCACTGGGTTCCTGTCACAGGCTGCAAGAGCTTTGGCAGAGGGAGCTCTCAGAGCTTTGATCCTTTAACGAGGCAGCTCGTCCGGACTTGTGGTGCCGCCTCCTCCTTGCTGGGGCTCCCAAATCCCATTCTCAGCTACTCCAACTATGCCTTTGGAATCCATCACTTACCACCTATATGTAACCTCTGGCCCAGGTGGTCATTCAAGGCATAAACAAACCTGGAATCTCCCTGAATAAAATGAATTCTCAACCCTGCAAATATGCAGGAGACATTTTTTATTTCTTACCCAGAATTCACCTCTTCCTTCCTCCCTAATTTTTATTCACATATCTACACATTCTCCCTTCACTTCTCTACTTCAAAAAAGCTAACCCCACTCCCAATTCCAGGAGCAGGTCTGATAGGTTAGACTCGCGACCCACAGGTTGAGAACCGCTGCTGTAGAACTAAGACCATCGGAAAACAAAAACATTTACATTACGATTCATGAACAGTAGCAAAATTACAGCTATGAAGTAGCAACGAAAATAATTTTATGATTGGGAGTCACCACAACATGCGGAACTGTATTAAAGGGTCACGGCATTAAAAAGTTTGAGAACCACTGGGTTAGAGGAACTTTACTGATTGGTTTAGGAGTTGTAAGGCTACAACTTGGTCCAATGGGGCCTAAGAGATACGTCCTGGTGCTTCTGGGTTAGCAGCTTCTTCATTATAAAGAGCCACCAGAACATCAGGTATTTCTCTCCCTATGGGTGAGGTTCTGTGCAGGTGAGCATCCCAGAACTACAGCAACCATCTTGCTGCTAGCTGGAGGTTGAAACTCCTGCAGAGAGAACTGAATTCCCTCCAATTCCTCCTGCTTATTATGATCAGCTAGGTTTTCTTTAAACAAAACCCCCTTCAAACTTAAGTCAGTTTGAGTTGACCTACAGCTGTTTCTCAATGAGTGTCCTTTGGAAAGTTGTAAGGATGTTTCTGTTGTCCAAGTCATTGGCAGTGGAGCCTGGTACTTAACATAAGGAAACTGAGGAAGCTAGAGTTTGTGAGTTAAGCTTGCATGACCAAGACTCTTCCCTCATTCTGCACAATTTTTCAATGATCCATTGAGATTCCAAGTAGATGACAACTTATTTAATATTATCTGAACCTCGGGCCTAACTCCATTTTACATACACACAAAGTATTTTTAATTTTTGTCTGGTTTTAATACACACCGAATTTCCTGTTTAAATTGAGGGAAGATTATACTTTGGTTTGAAACTCTATCAAGATTTGTTCACCTTTTCAGAAAATCCTGTTACCAATGACAGTGGCACTATGGGGCATGAGTTGTCAACACAATACTTCTTTATTAGTCTGCATTTGTAGCTGTCACCTTCACAGCAATTTTATCTAATGGTCCAAATTCTGACAAGTCCTTCATCTTTACATTGTACTTTCTTTTTATTTCTCAACTATACTGCTGGTAGGGCAGGATACATTTTCTTCATTATATGATAGGTGCCTTAAATTCTCTACAGATTCAATCACAGAATAATAAAGGGGATGTTACAAACTATTTAAAATAAACAGAAGGTGTTGTATTTACTTGGAGATGAAGGGAGGAGAATCATGCTCCTAAAGAATCCGAACTGGTATAGAATCAGGCAGCAAGAAGTGGGAGTTCTTAAAATAACAGACTCTAAAATGGGAAGTTGGCTCAGCTGTTTGAGTGAGTAAAGAATAATGATAAGACTCTTTTAGGTCAGGCTGGGAAGTTAGAGATCTCTGGTTTTACAATGGAAAAACTTTAGTGACAACAACTAAGTCACACTTACTTTGGAAAGATGAGTCCTAGCCAGTTTGGCTCAGTGGATAGAGCATCAGCCCACAAATTCAAGAGTCCTGGGTTCGACTCTGATCAAGGGCACATAGCTGGGTTACAGGCTCAATCCCCAGCCCTGGCCAGGTTGTGTAGTGGAGGCAACCAATTGATGGGTCACTCTCACATCAATATTTCTCTCTCTCTGTCTCTCCCCCTCCCTTCCACTCTCTCTAAAAATCAATGGAAAACGTCCTCAGCTAAGGATTAACAAAAAATTTAAAAATTAAAAAAAGAAAGATGATCATGTACCCTCAAATCTATAGCCTTAGAGATGGTGATATAAAAATTCAAAGAAATATTGGCTATCTCCTGCAGTCTTCTGTTCGGTCTAAGAGGAAATAGAAATTTTCAGCTGATGAGTCTGGAGCCCTGTGAGAAAGACATCTAACTTTACTGACTCAGGGAGGCCGTCTCCTGCTGTGGACTATGTGTCTGGGAATATGCAGTAAGCAGAGTTGAAAGATGCAAACAGTATCCCGATCTAAAGGATTTGCGGAAGAAGCAGATGAGTGAGTGCCATATATGAAGATAAAATCTGGGTCCAGACAAGCATCACCTCCAAAGAAAGCAAGCCATGAAATATCTCTCTCTGTCTCTGTCTGTCTCTGTCTCTCTCTCTCTGTCTCTCTCTGTCTCTCTCTCTCTCTCTCTCTCACACACACACACACACACACACACACACACTCAGATCACGCACCATTCTCCCCATTCCTCTTAGACACACATACTGCACACATTGTCCTCGTGACTTTCATACTTTGATGACATCTTCAAAAGCAGCATCACAAAACCCTTGCTGGTCAGAGCGAACTGAACAAGGTCAGCTGTGGAAGCCCCAAGGCTGACTCAGAGCAAAGGTGCCCCTCTGCTGTGTGCAGACGCTCTCCCTGGAAAAGCAAAATCTTCCGCAGCTGAAATGGAGGCAGCCAACTGCTGGGCATGGGAAGTTTAGGTTCCCGTTGAAGAAGTGCTTTCTTTTACAAAAGCAAATGGAATTAATAATGACTATGTCACTTAGTAATTAAACTTAGATTCTTAAGTAAACAAGTCAATAAGAATGATGAAAGATTTAGAATGGAAATTAAAAGAATAAATATTTCTGTCAATTTATTCTGACCACATGGTTTAATAGGTTATTTTGAGCCCAGTAAAGGAGTTGGAAATAAGACACACAAAGACATTCCAGAGACTCCTGTCTTCAATTTACTTTCTGGTTAAGAATTCTATTTGTGGGCTGCTTTGTGGCCGTGGTTTTTTAAATAAATGAACTGAGGAAGCAAAGCAAATAACTTGAAATTCAGAGGGCTGGCCCAGTTGAAAGACTGACTTCCTTTCACTTTATTCAATGAAGGAGTTTGGACTAAGATTTCATTGCCGGTTTGAGACACTGTAATACAAAGGAAAAAGCATCAGGAGTATCAGTGACAGGCAGATTTGGGACAAATCCTATGCTCTACCTAGTACCGCCTATGTGACATTGGTCAGAATCATCATCTGAGCTTCAGTGTCCTCATCTATACAATATGACTACAAACTTCTAGCTTGTGGATTTGTGTGAGGATTAAAACAATCCAAAATAAAGCACCTAGCACAATTCCTAACGTATATGAGGCTCTCAAAATAGTTATGTTATTATCCGTATGATGATTTTTTAATCATTATCATTTGCATGTGGAACTTTCTCCTGGAGTCTGTATCTTGGCTCCAAAGATGAGCGTCTCCAGTACCCTCCCGCCCTGACCCTCTGGATTTTCCCAGCACTTATAGGCCAGATCACATTCAGGTGACCTTGTAAGTTTTGTGTGGCGTTTGTGTTGGTCTCTCATTGCACTGGGTGGTAGCGCCATCTCACTTACTATGTAATATTTTGCTTAAAGAAAGGGACTCTCCGTCTTCTGTCACTCCTGAGTGCCTGGGCGTGTCAGCACATGTGCCCAGTCAAGATTTCAAGTACAGTATTGAGGACAGAGCTTTGCACTGGAAGCCAGAAGCCCTGGGCTGGAAGCCCTGTGTGTGGCCTGCCACATCACACTTGGCCTCTGGAAGAATATCACCAGCAGGATGTTTAGCAGCTCAGGGACTTGGGGGTGTTCAACGTGGACCTTGGGGATCCGGGGAGAAGAGCTCCTTTAGAAATGAGCCTTAGCTACGGATGGTGTTGTCCATCTTCCCCCACCTACACCCTCCATCCCTCAGGCACGGGATGCACTGATACTGGGTCCTAGGCACAGTAAGACCATCAGGTCTGTTATACTAGAAAACCTAAATTAGATCAGAGTTCCAGTGGGGAGAGGAAAGGGTGTGGGAAGGGAAGGTTCATGGGGGGAGGTGGAAGGAAGTAAAAGTAAGCAACTGAAAAGAACTAAGGGGGAAAGATCATGGGTTGGCTTCATCCCCAAGCCTTTCAAATGGCTCCAACCCACACATACCCCATCACAGGGGCCATGGAAGAGCCCAGCCAGGCTCCATTGCCCTGCCTCTGACAGTCGCCCAGAGAACCTCCTCCACAAGTTCCTTCCTCCTGCTGCCCTTGCTCAGTCTCCCAGTCTCTCCCACACTTTGATTCTGTTATCTGATTCCTCACATGAGCCCCAGGCCCTCCTTGTTTTGACAACCCATTTGGATCTTTTCTCCGGTTTAATTATCCGCAGATCTCAACTTGCACATCCCCAAACGCCTCCCCGCTGCAACTGGTGTAGGAGGTGCTCCTGGGACTTGCCTCACCCATAGGCTCATGGTGTTTACTTAGCCCCCCTGAAGATATTGGGGAGTTTTCAGGGGGAGATGGGGAGACAGAGATGGGAGGAAGGAGCAGTCTCCTTAATTGTACTCAGTCACATGCAGTCAGAAACTCTCAATCTCTTGCCAATATATGGATTAGCACTGATATCAGCTTATAATTGTACTAGAGGCCCGGTGCACAAAATTTGTGCACGGAGGGGGGTTGTCCCTCAGCCCAGCCTGTACCCTCTTCAATATGGGACCCCTCAAGGGATATCCGATTGCCCGTTTAGGCCCGATCCGGGACTGCTGGCTCCCAACTGCTTGCCTGCTTGCCTTCCTGATTGCCCCTAACCGCTTCTGCCTGCCAGCCTGATCACCCCCTAACCACTCTGCTGCCAGCCTGTTTGCCCCCAACTTCCCTCCTCTGCCGGCCTGGTCACCCCTAACTGCCCTCTCCTGCAGAGTTGATCACCTCCAACTGCCCCCCCTTGCAGGCCTGGTCCTTCTCAACTGCCCTCCCTTGCAGGCCTGGTCCTTCTCAACTACCCTCCCTTGCAGGCCAGGTGCCTCCCAACTGCCCTCTCCTGCTGGCCATCTTGTGGTGGCCATCTTGTGTCCACATGGGGGCAGGATCTTTGACCACATGGGGGCAGCTATATTGTGTGTTGCAGTGATGAGCAAACTGCATATTACTCTTTTATTAGATAGGATAGAGGCCTGGTGCACGGGTGGGGGCCAGCTGGTTTTCCCTGAAGGGTGTCCCGGATCAGGTGGGGGTTCCCTTGGGGCATGGGGCGGCCTGAGCTAGGGGCCTGTGGTGGTTTGCAGGCCGGCCACGCCCCCTGGCAACCCAAGCGGAGGCCCTGGTATCTGGAATTTATTTTCCTTCTACAATTGAAACTTTGTAGCCTGGAGCGGAGCCAAGCCTGGGGCTCCCTCCGAGGCAGGCAGCCATTTCTGTTGGGGTTATAATTGAAACTTTGTTGCCTTAAGCGGGTGGGCCCGGCCAGGGTGTGCGAAAAGCTTTGCTTCCCCTGTTGCCGGCGGCAACCCTGGCCTGCTCTCTCAAGCTCCATTCTGCCACCATTTGTTTGAATTTGTTTACCTTCTATAATTGAAACTTTGTAGCTTGAGTGGAGGTTTAGGCCTGGCAAGGGCAGGCGAAAAGCTTGGCTTCCTCTGTTACCTAGGAAACCTTGCTCTCTGTGGCTGTAGCCATCTTGGTTTGGGTTAATTTGCATGCTCGCTCTAATTGGATGGTGGGCGTGTCTTGTGGGCGTGTCTTGTGGTGTGTCAGAGGTATGGTTAATTTGCATATTTGTCTATTATTAGGTAGGATGTCAAAATGTTTAAACTCATGACTTTCTTTTTATTCTTTGAGGTTTTACTCAGTTCTCTCAAGCAAGAGAAGATGATAAACATAATTTCTGACCACTCTTTCTCTCTGTCCAGGCCACGTGGTCTGACCTATGAGGTGCTGCAGAGTGAGAACATCCCAGTGTAAGGGCAGGTGGCCTGATAACCACCAAAGCAGGTTTGTAGGCTAAGAGGTTACCCATGCATGTTTGTTAGACATGCACAATTTTTAAAGAGAGACTAAAAGTACAATTTGACTTGGTTACAGTTACAGTTGGTTCAAACAGTGTAAAAAGAGGTCACCAGTGTGAAAATCTACCATAGAGTTTTTCCTGAACAATGGGAGGAGGACACTTCAGCAATCAAAGGGTTAACTTGGACACAAGTAGTTTAGAAAGTGAAGATCTTTTTCCTAGAAGTTTTATTTATTGTATTTTAAAATCTATTTATAGCACCATTTCAGTTATTTTTCTCCAGTACCTTATTTTTAGTAAAATCCTTTAGTGCCAACTAAGGGCTTTCACCCTTAGTGTTTTTCAGACAATAGTGCCCTTAGACAGCAAGGAAGTAGGATTATCTATAATAATAAAAGCGTAATATGCTAATTAGTCCGGACAGCTGAACGACCTTCCGGATGAAGCCGGGGCTGCGAGGGCTGAGCCCCTTGCACGAATTTCGTGCATCGGGCCTCTAGTTGTATATATTTCTCCTTAGCATCAGGCTTGCATTTCAACTGAGCCTAGATTAGGCCAAAGGAGCCAACAGGTTTGATTTCCTACCTGAGCCATAAAGTATATAATGCATAAATAAATCAGATTTTTGTTCCTGAAAATAACACATTAAAATAAAGAATAGCAATTAATACAAAGATGATAATATTCCTATCTTTTTTTCCCCCACCTAATTCTACCAAAGGACTTGAGACGTTGGTTATTGTTTCATACATATCATTAAGAGATATTATGACTTAAAGCAAGATTTCAGATTTCCATGTGGTGATAAAATTTTATTCATTCTTTCATCTGTTCAACAAGTAATCATTGAATACATTTTGAAGGCAAACATTTGAGATACTATGATGAAAGTAACACAATCCCTCAAGAGCGCAAAGAATATGAGAATGGAAGATCAATAGCTTCGAGGCTGGCTGCAATGAGCAGAATAACCTAGTCAGTTATTAACTTGTTTATTTTGACAGATTTCCCATTGCAATGATGTTAAGTAGTGACTTGGCCAAATAAAAGGTAGAAGTTAATATAAATATTAGAGTCGTGGTGACTTAAGAGCATGAAAGGTCTTGGAAATCAGCTTGTTCAGTCCTCCCATTTACACTTAGCTCCTGCGGCAGACAGATGGAGAATGATTTCCAAGGTCGTAGATCAAGAATTGGAGCCTGGAAGGCCTGGCTCAGTGGTTGAGAGTCAAACTATGAACAAGAAGGTCAAGATTCTATTTCTGGTCAGGGCACATGCCCGGGTCACAGGCTCAATCCCCAGTGAGGGGCATACAGGAGGCAGCCAATCAATGATTGTCTCTCATCACTGATGTTTCTATCTCTGTTTCCCTCTTCCTTTCTCTCTGAAATTCATATATATATATATGAATTGGAGATTGTTGGGAACCTGCTGTGTGTCAGTGTGGGGGAGGTGTCAATAAGGACTTGCTTACCTTTGGGTTCTGAGAGAAGTAAGTGCACATCTAGGTGACAAACAAGGTGATGACATCAAAGTTGTCAACGTTTATGCAATCCCAGCTGTTTTCCTTGAGCCTTTTCGGTATGGACATGCTTTTTCTTCCAAGAATGGTTTTCCATGTTGACTTCAAAACAGGGCAGGTTTTGTTTATACTTGTTTGTTGTTGTTATTTGTTTTGTTTTGTTTCTCGGTGATTCTTCTGTTATTATGGTTGTTGTTGCTTTCTGCTTCTCTATTCAATGCCAATATTTTCTTGTTATTAAGGGATTGGAGCTCCAAACGTAAAAATAAGTAAAGGTGCATAGAAAAATCTTCTGAACTTACCACCCTACATGCTACCCAGGCTGTGTGGCCTCACCTATGAAATGTCCCAGACAGAGAACATCTTGGTTAAGGGTGGACAACCCCCAAACCATCATAAAACAGGTCTCTAAGTCCCACAGTAATTTGAAAAAAGGCCAGGGGATTATAGATACATTTTTGGTAAAACTTGCAAAAATAAAGAAGAGGAGACTGTGTTTTCTTCCTGTTTTTCTTCCTAACTGGCCCCAAATTAATTCCATCGGTAAATCAAAATGCTCAATCTATTTACCAAGCCAAGGCAATTTGCCTGACCACCTATGGCTCTCCAGCCAAATTCTCCAGGCAAATATGCCTTTTAGAGAAAGGCAGAGTCTACTTCTCAGAGAAGCTTTGTGGAGCAAGTTGGGCAACCATATAGTTTATTGTCCAAACCAGGACATTTGTGAAAGTGAAAGAGGCATATTCATAATTACTCCTGGACAATCAATGTTAATTAGAACTTCCCAAGGAAACTGGGGACAAGGGAAGAAGCTTCAGATTTGAGGTTTCACCAACCTGAGGTGGAGCCTGGGGTGTATCCGTGTAAGTCACACATCATAATACAGTGTGCTTTGCAGTGTGATGTTTAACATTAGCTTGGTATGTATGCAAAGGTCCTCATACACGGTAGGTTTTCAACTAAAGGAAGCCATGGCTAACATAGCAACCCTCTGAGACGGGTATAATTATTACCCAATTAAAAAGTTTAGGAGCCTGGCCAGTGTTGCTCAGTGATTGAGTATTGGTCCATGAACCAGGAGGTCACAATTTGATTCCCGGTCAGGGTACATGCCCAGGTTTCTGGCTAGATCCCCAGTAGGGGGTATGTAGGAAGCAGCCAACCAATGATTCTCTCTCATCATTGATGTTTCTCTCCCTCTCCTTTCCTTTCTCTGAGATAAATAAAAACATTTTTAAAAAAATTTAGGAAATTGAGGCACAAAAGGGGCTGAGTAAGTTGTCCAAGGCCACAGAGCTCGTGAGTGGTAGAGCTGAGAAGCACCCCAACCCCAGGCATCTGGCTTCACCATCCATCTCTTAACTTAGTCAATATGTGACCCCTGTAATGTGAACCTACCTGTATGTAAGGTAGGTACACAGACAACAAGGCAGCAAGCATGGTGGGCAGTAGTGGGAGAAGGTGGAGTGAGGGAGGAGACAGCTGGGAGCATGTAACAGTGTGACCTTCCAGGACAGGTGTGATGGACACACAAGCCTAGGTATGCTTCCTCCTTTCTCTTGCAATGCAAAGTTGGATACCCTGAAGCTCGCTTGCTGAGTGAGTGACCAGAAGAGATCCCCTCTCTAAGGTCAGTTTCCTCACCCGCAAGGGACGATATTGTAGGAAATGACCCGTCTAGGGGCCTGTCAGTTCTCTGAGGCCACTTTATTTCCACTTCAGTGCTGGAGTCAACTTTTGGCTGCACCTCTGAGGTCTTGGAAAAGCTAGAAAGGCCTGAGCAGCCTGGTCTCCCAGGAAGAGTGGGCTTGCCTTCTCCCGAGATGGCCTCCAGGCCAGACCCGGCATCCTGGGCTGTGTGGGCGAGGAGCGGATTCTGCACACCCACACCTCGGCCAGCCGGAGAGACTGACCACCCAGGCTCAGGTCTGCCCTGGCCACATCAGACGGCAGCCTGGGTGGCCTCGTTGTCACTGCAGGCAGAGTTGTCCACCAGCATTAGCTGGACCAGCCGCAGCGGCTCCTGCCAGCCCCTGGTTCCTGGGGGTCCTGGTGCAAGGCATCTCCAATTCTACCACATGGAGCTCACTGTGGAAAGCAATGAAATCTCCACCAGGGGAAGAAAACCTGTGCTGGCGAGGTGTTCTGGGCATGCATGTGAATCAGCCCTCTGAAATATCACAAGCAGAGAGCCCCGGAGAAATACTCTAACCATTTTCATTCTTTCATTCATTCATGGACCCAGCAAACATTTCTTTCACATCTATGTGCTGGATACACTACTGGATGTTAGGAATTAAAGAGATGACTCAGACATAATCTTAATTTTAAAAACAAAACAACATGAAGTGAAACCTCACTGGAAATTGAAAAGCAACCACAAAAATAAGTTATTTCTTTATAAGCCAAAATGCAGCCGTGATAGTCACAGAGCATTATGGGACCCTTCCTTTTCAAAAGGATGGGGTGTGCAAGGGCCATAGATGGTTTCTTAGAAAAAGAGTTCACTGCATAGTCTTTGAGTAGAAGCTAAACAGGTGAAAAGAGGGGTGAGGAAGGTAATACAGGCAGAGAAGAGAAGCACCAGGCATCTTCTGTGTTGATAATTCTGCTTCTTGTTCATTGGATTTGGGTGGTCTTTGGGGCTCTTGCTAGCCATGAACTTGTCCCAGCATTTCCCTGGAGATTTGTTAATACTCCTACTTTCAGCTGCTGCTTCTGCCTCTAAAGTGAGAAATAGGCTGCTTCTCCCCTTTGATGTTTGGAGGGGAAAGGTGACTTCCACAGAGGGGTGCTGGCTCTGTGTCTGTGCAGCTGACATGTAGCACCAGCTTACATTTCAACTGAGCCCAGATCGGGCCAAATGCGCCAACTGGGCAGGTTGCTTTGGTGCCAAGAGCATTTCCCTTGGCAACACTCCCTTCAGTCGGGCATTGCACCGTGAAGACGGTGCCTGCACCTGCAAACGGGTGACAAGTGGGAAGGCAGGTTTGCACAACAGCCCCCGGCATGCTGACTTCATCAGGTGAACTGTGTGTGCACATGTCTGTTCGTTTTAGTGAGCAGTTCTGTTTCTAGATCACTCATTAATAGTGTTCCCAAATCATGTCCATCGCTGTCTAATCACTACGTTTTAGGGCATTGTTAGCAGGTGTAATTATTGGTTAGCCTGTTGGGTAATGACTGTGATCTGCATTGTGTTTGCTATTCTCACAATAACGGTGAGGTATATTTACAAGCAAACAATCTTAGGGGGAAAATTTATCTACAGTAGCGAAGTGAAATGCATTGTTTTCTACACCCCAGCTGGCCTAGGGATACGGATGGTAGCGATGCACATCCTTCCTGTGTGGCCCGCGCCCCCAAAACCTTTACCTTCCACACAAGCCCTCCCCTAAAGCAGGCTGTTCTCCTTTCTCCTTGGACCTCTCTCTGCTCACACAGTCATTTGCACTAAGAATGCCCTATGCCCTTTAGTAGCACTGCCTGACTCCTGCCTTCCACTCAGATCTACTGAAGATGAGAGCTCAGACAAGGAACATGTAATACAGGCCATCTGGCATGCCTCTGCCCAGGGCCCTACACTCCCCGTCTGTCTCTATCTGGGCTTCTGAAGGTCTGAAGGAGGCACAGATGAAATGGACTTTGAATTGGAAAAAAAAAAAAAGAATAGAAATAGATACTCTGGCAGGATAATGAATGCAGGAAGCAGCAGTAATGGTCACTGTGAATAACCTGCTCTCCACACCAACACTCAGTCCCTACACAGCATCCCTGCCACAGTCACTGCCTCTTTGCTGGGCCACACATGCCTCAAAGGCAAGGAATGTGGTTTATGTGCCTCTGTGCCTCCATTGCCAAGAACACTGTGAGGCCAGAATAGTTGCTCAGTAAGTGTTACAGAATTATTAATTCACTAGAGGCCCAGTGCACAAAATTCGTGCACAGAGTGTGTGTGTGTGTGTGGGTGGGGGGGTGTCCCTCAGCCCGGCCTGCGGGATCAGGCCTAAACTGGCAGTGAGACATCCCTCTTGCAATTCGGGACCACTGGCTTCTAACTGCTCACTTGCCTGCCTGTCTGATCACCCCTAACCATTTGCCTGCCAGCCTGCCTGATCACCCCTAACCACCTCTGCCTTGGCCCCCACCATGGCAGCTTCATCTGGAAGGACGTCTGGAAGATCGTTCAGCTGTCTGGTCTAATTAGCATATTATGCTTTTATTATTATAGATTCTTGACTGGATAAATGCTTAAGGCGGTAGGCCAGCCTGGCCTCGTGTCCACTCAGTAGCTGGGAGCACACTTTCTCATATGGCAGCCCCTGCACATTTGAATGACTATTTCCTCAGAAATGTCTTCTTTATATTAGATCAGAATCTGTCTCAATGTAACTCCCACCCCATGGGTCCCAGCTCCCCCCTACAGAGGCACACAAGCAAATCTCCTCTTCCGTGCAGGTTCACGGCCAGCGGCACGTCCCCCTGAAACATCACTTCTCCGTCGATGGACGCCAGGTTCTCCAGCAGCTGATTCTGAGTCTTCCTGAGGCTTCTGTACTCGTGAGTAAAATCTCCCTGATAGAATGTATTCCTTGGAACTCCCCCTCAAGGCCCAGTGTTTCAGCATGAGTGACGCTTGCTTTAGGGATCAAAGGCCTAGAGGGAGGTTAGGGAGCAAAAATGAGGCTGGATGGGAGCGCACTCCCTCGGATCCACCCTGTGACTGTCCCGGCTGACAGAAGTGTGCCCACCTCCCTCCTACCCCTCACTGACTTGAGCTGATGGGTTATGAATGCAGGATAAATCTGCCTCATTCTATAAATCACTCTGATAAATTAGCCAATGGAGAATGCAGAGGTCGGGGTGGAGGGGGGTGCCGGGGGCCAGAGGAGTGGCAGTCACCGATTGCAATACAGGAAGCCTGGATGTGAGCAACTCTGTGGAAGGCATGCTGGCCTCTGGAACATCCAGGAGGAACCCTTCCTGTGTATCTGAGCACCACAGGTACAAGGTTGTAGGAAAACAAACATGGGCCAACCAGAAACATTCACTGATAGACTACCACGTAGTTTTTCAACTATTTCGGACTTGGGAGGGTTTGGGTGTTAGTTTGGTTTGCCATCTTACAGCAATTATAAGGTTCCACCTTCCCTTAGGAGGTATTCTTCCCTCTGTGCGCCTTGCATATGCTGTCTGCTTGACCTAAAATGTGCTTCCCCATCTACAACCCACACCCAGACCTGTCTTCACAGTATTTCTCCGACTCAGAATGCTCTCAGCCCATCCTGTTCCTTAGTCCACATGGGCAATTCACCCATCTCACAAAGTGCACCTTCCCAGTTCCACGCTCTCCCCCCCCCTTCCAGGAATCATGTCTCTCTCCTTTGATCCCACACAGCTCCCTGTCTGGGGAGATATAAGGACAGGCACCATTTTTAAATGTGTAGACAAATATGGCATAAAGGAAGCTCCCTTACTGTGTTGGGGAAGATGTCTACAGAGAACTCCTCCAGAAATGGCTTCAACAGTGAAGCAATGCAAGGATTCAAATGCAGAAAGAAAAAAAGGATTATGCAGACTCAGGGAAAAGGGTGAGCCAAGGCAGAGAGGAGATCTGGTTCAGAGGCTCAAAATTCTGGGTGGAGAGACCATCAATAGCCAATGGGGATACACTGTTGGCTCCTGAAGTTCCCTTGACTGGGCTGAGTATTCTAGACCAGGCATGGTACTTGGGGTGGATGGAGAGAGAGCTTCTCTAGTTCTATGGAACATTCTTCTATGGCTTTGAACCCTATTTAATGCGAGTGTCATTGCAACCACTAGGCAAAAGGTCAGGGACACAGCACCTGCCATGGATGTAGACCCATGGCAAGACTCCATTGTCCACAGGACATTTTCCTAATAACCTGGTGCCTGTTTACCTGGCAGGATCAGGGAATGAGCACTTCTACTTTAAAGACATTTCCAGATGCATGATGCGCATCCCTTTAAACATCAATAACTTAAAACATGTTTGCCAATCTGGCTAGAGATTTTCTAAAGTGAATTGCATGCTCCCCTACCTCATAATTTTCTCTTTACTTGGACCCAGCCTCAGGGCTAAAATCAAATATCCTTCGCTGCTTTTCCTTACACCAACCTTGACCCAGAGTTGTTGAAAGTGTGAATATATTTTCATAGACAGCTGATTATGATTGAGACTTTGCAAATGGTGGCAAAAGCCTATTCAAGTGCAGGTCTGACATAACAGATAGTGAATTTAAAAACTCTTTATCTGCTGCCTGTTATGCCTCGGGTACCATGCTTGGTGAGAGGAGCCCAAAGAGAAAAGGACTTCTTAGCATCTTCACCTTCTTATCTATCTTCCAACTTCCCAACCTTTATCCAATTGCCATAGTCATTTTACCATTCATCTTTCAATATCAATGCAGAGAGGTCAAATGAATAGAATAAAGGTTTACCTTAAAATGAGATTATATCCTTATTCTTTCTCTTTAAAAGGGGAATTTCCTGAGCTCTGTGTAATAATTGAAATGCTTGGTTCTAGGAGAACCAAGTGATGCAGTTGTTGCATCAGTTAAATGGCGGTGTCCCTTTCTGAAGACAGGGAGCTGGTCCAGACTGTGGTTGGCAGGTTGTGCTGTTCTGAGAACTGTGATGCTGGGACATTTGCCTTGACTACCCAGTTGGCCTAACGTTATCCCAGCCTGTGTTGTATAAACTCTTTCTGTTCTGCTGAGTCCATTTCTGTCTGGAGACTTCCCAGATGCAAAACAATTGCATAAGCCTCTGCTAGTTAGCTTAATTGGCACATTCAGGTTAGTCATATAAACCGGGTTCTTTTATATTTTGCCAGTCTTTCCTAGTGTAACAGGACTGTTCCCATGTTAAGAATTTCAAATAAGTGTGATTAGAATCTGACTAGACTGTACTCAGTAATTACCTGCCGACACGTTGATGCTTGTGCTTGATGGTGGATAAAGGGAGTGTGAAGGTACCTCCATGACATCCTTCTTCACCTCCTTGGATAAAGACAAGGACCAGCTGTGCTGGGGTGGAGGTTCCACGGAGCACTTCTGGGAGGAGTTTTGGGAGCTCTGGAGCTGCCACAGGCTGGGCTTGTCCTGACTCTGTGCCTTTTCTGCCACCTCCCACTGTCAATCATCAAAGAGGCTGCCCCTTCACTTTTCTTGGATGCTTCAACTCTCCCCATTTCCACTCTGTCTGCCCCTCTCTACCTCTGCCCTCAATGACTGCATCAGGCTTCCAACTCATTCTCCTCAAACCCACCTGCCTGGAGTGACCTTTTGGAAATGCAAATCTGAAACGCTCTCTCACCCTTTTCCTAAGGGGTTCCCCACTGCCTGTAGAATGGGCATTGAAGAAAGCCCACCGTCCTTCCCCCAGCTGGGCACCATCTACTTGTCAGATTTCATTTCTCTGCCCTGACACTTTTCTCCTTAAACTCCAGAAAAGACTTATCCCTGTTGGGGATCAAGGAACCATGAAGTTCAATCTCTCAGATGGGAAGCTATTTCTGTTGGCAACTGTCAGGCAGAATTGCATTGTGGGACATCATTGGTGTTTACCGCCGGGATCCCCACCAGGTTCTCACAATGGAGAGCCAAGAAAGACCCCATTTGGCTCTGGCAGGAGGAAGGGAAAGTGACTGTTTTCAAATAGCCAGACTTTCTAGAGCCTTATCAAACCTGGGGGGAAGGCATTTCTCCCACTCCAGCCCCTCTGATCCCTGTGTGACTTAAGTGGGGGAAACAAGGTAAGAAAAAGTGAGCTAGGAAACTCTTGTGAATTCCCAGAAGGCTGGGAGGACCTTGCAAGGGGCTGAGGTCATTGCAGTACCAACCTGCAGGAGTCAGAATCCCATTGACTTCAGGGACCTCAGTCCTTTGTTAATCCCTAACTCAGACCTTCTTTCATTCTATGCGCACTTCACTGGGAAGTGAGTAGCAATATCTAAGGGTGGGGCGGGGAATCATGTGAGAAGGCAGCAATAATCCCTTTGCGACTGCCCAAGTGACTGCCAGGAAGTCTGCTCTAGCCTTCAGGTTCTCATTCTCAAACCCATCAGTGAATTACCTCATGGTCAGTCTATGGTAGGGGCCACTAACCAGGGGTCCAAGACCCAGAAACATAGTCAAACAGGGAGCATATGGGTACAAGTGCAGTTTTCTGCGGTCATAGGTTCCATTATGCTTTATCCAATTCCTAAAAGTCCATTAACCCAAAGAGGCAAAGTAGCACTAAAAACAAGTAGCTCCTTCTTGAGAGTGTGTCCTGAGAGAAGTGTTCCCAAAGAAAGCTGTTGAAAATAAAATAAATCCATCTAGTAAGCCCTTCTTTTGTCTCAGTTATCCATGGACCAGTGAAAACTTAGCAAATGGACCAGCACTGGTTCCTGGGCCTATACTTGGAAATTACAGTTATATGCCATTTTATAAAAATGGAAAGTGATGAGGAGTTTTAAAAAATCTTAAGTAGAGGAGTAAGAATGTCACATTTGCAATTTAGAAGCTCATTCTGGTCTCAATATTCAGGAGGGATTATGTAGGAGAGCGGGAGGCAGGGAGGCCAGTTAAAAGGTCCTTTTAATCGTCTAAGCAAAAGGCCTTAAGGCCCTGAGTTAAAGAAGACCATTGAGTATTTCTTTAATGAGACAGTTATTTTGACTTTTATCCCCCTTCCAACTGAAATAAACCCTGAATTTTCTTTTTAAATCAGCAATAAAAAGCTATGTTAGGTCATTGGTTTCCATATTTTGGGTAATTGCTGGAGGCACCATGCTTAACTGAGGTTGGTAGTGGGCACGTGTTTCTATTTGATACTTTATCTGGGACATTTGGGGCGGGGGGGTGGCACTGGAGGATATTTTAAGTGTTCCCTTACACTCCATCTTTAAGATTTGTTCTTCAATTTTCTCTTTATTGGCTGGGAGTTCGGATCAAATTGGTATATATTGACTGTGTTGCTCTGGCCTGTATATGTCACTATATACTAGATTTTATTCTCTCTGTTGAAATAATTAATATATTTTTTGGTTGGTATATTTTAGGATGTGGGAATGCATTTTAAGGCCTTGTCTCCCAAACTAGTTTTATCCTCCTCTAAACAAAATTAGCTCAGATGAAAGAAGTACCTTGAGAGGTGATTTTGCTCTCTTCTATGCAAATATGGATTTTGGTACTGAACATTGAAATTGTTTTGAAAAATTAGTTGAAAGTAACTTGTACACATGTAGCTCAGTGGCTGCCTTATAAATGAAGTGTAAAAACCGCTTACACAGTTACTACCTTGTAAATGAAATATAAAAACCACTTGAGTTTTACCAGTTACAAAGGAAAGTGTATCTGGAAAACACTGAGCAGGAATTACCCCATCTCTGAGGATTAGCAGAGGAGAGGTGAGGAAGAGCGCCAAAGCAGACACCATTGTTTTGAGTTTTAAAATGATTCCCTTGGTAATAATTCATTTGATGGTGACTAATGATGATTGAGACATTAAAAATGGCCCCACATGTACCTTTGGTTTTGAAGAGTAGATATGCCTGATTTTGAAGGGATGTTTTTAACTGCATAGCTTTAATTTTAACAAATATTTGTAGAGTATATACTATACACAGGGTAAGAAATATTTGCTGTGAGGAGGATGAGGACTAGACATAAATTCAACAGTTTCCACTCTCAAAGAACTAACTGACTAATAATTGTTCCAATTGAACAACACAACAATCTATAATTGTAAGACTGAACTAAAGGCGGACCTTACTTAGTAGTGATTGGGGATCACTGGCTTCATGAAGACAAAGGCTGTCTCTCTATTTCCAGTACTTTTCAAAGAATCCTCCCAGAGGGGAAGCCCAGTCACTGACAATGACAGATTCTAGACGCAAACTCCTTCACAATAAGGGTCAATTTTTATGCGTATCTGTATTCTCAGTAGCTACCACAGACCAGGCACGTAGTAAGTGCTCAATAAGACATTAAATTAATGAACTCTGCATAAATGAATAAGTAATTCAATGTTTTGGAGCATAGAAGAACTCACAATTCAACCCGATTAAGATACGTCAGAGCAATGAAGGGAGTCTTTTAAGAATCTGGTGGCATTTGAGGAGGGTCTTGAAGAATATATGCTCAGTGCCTATTCAATGTTTGTTTGCATATTCAAAAGGGACCTCTACAAAATGAAGGCCTAATGATAGATAAACTGAATTGTCTAGTATCCAGCCAGGCCAGATAAAAATCCCAAGAATTACTTCCTAAGCCTAACAATCTGTAGTTGGCTCCAGAATCAAATAAAGCCCCTCATAAGCGGTCTCAATCCACCTCTCCAAACTGATCTTCCTTTATTCAAGCCCCTGCCCACTGCTGCAGCCAGACCGCTGTCCTCTCTGCCTCAGCACTGGCCATTCTTAATGCAGTCCCCAGTCACCCCTGTAGTGCCCTAAAAGCAATTCACTGGAGAACAATGGGGAGCTAGCGAAGTCTCTGAACCACTGACGTGACCTAAATGGTTTTATTTTTTTAACAGTGAAAAGTTAATTATTTAATTTAATGAAATGCTTTCAAACCTTCTGCAACCAAAAGCAATAGCACCTTTATACTTTTACACTGAAAGTGGTAAATAAAGAAACCCAAATTAAAAAAAAAGTGAGATACTATGTTTTACATATTAAATTGGCTTAAAAAAATAACCCCAAAATAAAAAACAAAATTATCAAGCTGCTCTTTTAATCTGTGTTTTAGAACACAAGAATGATAAGTTTCTGTAGTAGTCCAGATATAGGTGCATGTTCTTTAAAAACTAGAGGCCTGGTGCATGAAGGTCGTGCATGGGTGGGGTCCTTAGGCCTGGCCAGTGATCAGGGCCAATCAGGTTCCACCCTGCCTCCCCACCTTCCCGCTTCCTCCTTCCCTTGCCGCCCATGTCTGCTGCCACCCACCCCCAGATCCCTGTCCCAGCCCAGGGCCTGGTCCCGAATGGGCGATCAGGACCTGCAGGTCAGAGGGAGGGACTGGGAGGTTGGCCAGCAGGCCCCATTGGTGATCGGGGCCTGCAGGCTGGGGGCAGCTCCTGCATTGAGCGTCTACCCCCTGGTGGTCAGTGCGCATCATAGAGACTGGTCATTCCGGTCATTCCAATCATTCTGTTGTAATGGTTGCTTAGGCTTTTATATATAGAGAGATGAGAAAGATAAAAATTACTGAAGCAAAATAGTTTTCATGTTTTCTCTCATGGACCAGTCTGAAGTGGTAGGTAATCCCAGAGGCATAGGAAGCTCTGATCCACAAAGTTACTCAAGGACCCAGGCTCCTTGTGCCTTGTATCCCTCCATTGATGGAAGTGCTGCCTTTATCTATAGGGTAAAATTGACTCACTACTATGTCTACATGTCTTGCCCATCAGAGAATAGAAAGGGAAATGACACATAGAAATTGCACATATCACACATCATCATGCACGACTCTCTGGACAGAATCTAGTCGTATGGCATACCCAAGTGGACCTTGGGTGCTCTGTTATTAAAAAGAAGAAGGGATATTGTGGAACGATTAGTTGACTATAACATAGTTGGCTTGCTTTCCCCTCTTGTACTGCAATAAGCTCATTGCCCCAACAATGACATTGACCTACTGATATGTGAATATAGACCAGAGCCTGGCAAATAAACCAGTGTGTTGAGAGAGAGACAGAGAGAGAGAGAGAGAGACAGAGAGAGAGAGAGAGAGAGGGTGGAGTCATTTTTTTATGTTCCTATAGAGTGCCCATGCCCTTTCCATGCTTGACATATGCTATCAAAATCAATTCTCAAAATATCAAGGAATAGTAGATGTTATTATCCCTAATATAGGAAAGTAATCAAGGTTTAAAAATTTTATGGACACAAGACTAAGTAATAAAAGCTGGGTTTGCACTCAGGTCTATCTAATTTCAATTCCTCTTCACATCGCAGTTCATGCTTAGTCTTACTCCAGACTAATTGATACACTTAAGTCTCTAGTTCCCTTTCTGGTACGTGCACATCAAACTATTTTTTTCCTATAGTTAATAACTATCCACGACTGCATGGAAACTCAATCCATAGATTGTCTAATTTCTTGTCCTTGGATAACCTAACACTCAGTATAATACAGTGTTTCATGACTAACCAATATCTGAGGAACTGGGGTAATTTTAGCAAACACTAGATTTCCCTTTCCAGGGACCACACAAGGGAAGCCAAGTGTTCTCTTTCTGTTTTGGATTTTGTGTTTTAATTTTAATTTTATTTTTTATACCACTGAGAAAACATTCTGTTTGGTTCCCAATCTCAAACTATCATTTGGAGTTATAAACCCTCCACAAATGAGCGCTAGATGCCACAGGAGAATTCGCACTTAACGTTTCAGAAACAGCAATGAATATCCGCCTCTTTGTGGGCCGCTGAGGATCCTGATCTATTAAACAGTCCCCTGATCACTCCCTCCTTCCATGGGGCCAGGATGCAATTTGCTCACAAATTGGAATCAGAATTGGGTTTTTTAAAGAGAACCTTCCCACAGTTATAAACATCCTTAATTTTTACAGCAACACATCGACTTCAAACCGGACTCATAATTATTGCAATATTTTCTTTAAAAGCCTGCATTGTAGATTCGGCAATGTCCAGACATCTGCTTCAAATCCAGAAGTTTCTTTCCTTTCTCAAAAAAAAAAAAAAAAAGAGAGAGAGAGAGAGAGAGAAAGGTTGCTCTCCTCCAATTAGCCTCTCCAGAGCAGCGGGGCAAGTGGGGCTGTGCGGATGGGGTTTCATGTTTACTGGGCACATTCCGGCCTCACCCGCCTTTTCCCACGTGGGACCATAATAACCACTTGGCCTGTTGGACCCGGGACCAAATGGCTTTTGAAGTACAAAAAAGATATGTCTTGAGTCTTTTTAAAATATCCTCTGGCAAACCTTTGGTTTATCATAAAGAAATGCCACTTACCTCCGACAACACCATTCCTTGACATTTCTATGTGAAGTATTGGACATAAAGTTTAAGTATAGGTGAGAGGAAACTTTTGTTATTGGTGAGACCTTTCTTTACACACCTGAAATGCAAAATCCTGAAGGCTGCTTGGCTGAGCTGGTGGTTGGAGGCAGTAGCTTATTATTCAAGACCCAGAAGGGCATGGTAATGATGATTTCAACTGATACTTAAACCTGTCTTTCATCCCCAATAATTTCTTTTTTTAAATATGTTTTTATTGATTTTTTACAGAGAGGAAGGGAAAGGGATAGAGAGTTAGAAACATGGATGAGAGAGAAACATCAATCAGCTGCCTCCTGCACACTCCCTACTGGGTATGTGCCCACAACCAAGGTACATGCCCATGACCAGAATCGAACCTAGGACCCTTGAGTCCGCAGGCCGACGCTCTATCCACTGAGCCAAACCAGTTAGGGCTCATCCCAGATAATTTCAAAGCTCCCAATAAATGGCCTTGTGTTAAATACTAATACGGTTAAATGAATTATTCTAACTTAAGTCTGCCTTTTTCAAAAGTTCTGTACTAAAAGATCATAGGTTTGGGCTTCATAAAAATGTAGGTCTAGATAACAACTCTGCTACTTACCATGAATGTACTTACAGGAGACTTTTACCCTCTGGGCTCAGTGCATATCAGCCCCAGGTCTCATTTTCCCCATCTGTAAAATGGAGAGGACTGGGGTTTTAAGAGTCAGTAGTAACAATGTCTCTTTTATTGGTCTACCTCCAAGTTTAGAACCAGGTGTTCGCAAATGGGCAGAGAACAAGAAAGCCATTTATGCCAATAGAGTGAGTTTGGAGAATGAGGCTGGAGGAGTATGGCACATCCAACCAGAGCTGTCCATGGGATGATTAGAAGTGCGGATCTGGAGCTTAGAGGGGACATGTGAGCTGGAGAGAGAGAGAAGACCGGCTGTGGAAATCATTAATTTAGGTCTTACAATTGGAGCCATGAGAGAAGATGAGAACACACAGAGGTTGTTCAAACTGAGAAAAGGCAGAGGTTCAGATGGGCAGGGCAGAAGGACCTGGGAAGGGGCCTGAGTGAAAGCCAGGCCAGGAGAAGACACTCCATTATGGACACAGTTAGACTGAGAGATGCTTGTCCAAAGCAAACTGACTTCCCCTGCTCAGCTTTCTGAGGCTCAACTTTAGACCCAGAGGAAGACCAATAACTGCCCAGCTTGGGAGAGGGTGCAGGTCTGGCGCATGGTATCCCTGTACCTGCACACTTCATGCGGTAGTGTAGCCTTGTTATCAATGAGCTCTGATGCTCCCAAAATACTAAATAATAAGGGTTCCTACTCCTTAAACTACACCCCCCACCCCGCGCAAAAAAAAGAAAATCCCAATGGAACAACTCTCTTTAAATTGTCCTGATTGTTTGAATATTGTTACACACACCAATAAGATCAGCTCTTGGGGTTTCCCAGAAAAAAATATTTTGTCAAACATGAGTCCTGATTTAAAAGAGAAGGTCCTCAGAGTGTGTATATATATATCCTTTCCAACCAGAAACCAAGCTCAGTTGACTGATCCCTGGGAGTTATGTTATAGGAGGTTCAAGATTGCTCTGGCACACTGAGTCTCTCCCTGGGCAGGGCTACTGCTCTCCAGCATGGAACTTGGGCACTGCTCAGTTCTCAGTGGCTCTAATCACACCAGAGTTCATGTGATTATCACCTTAGAGAGTTTAAATAAATGGCATTTTCTAAAGTTGAGCAGAGCACAATTTACACACCTAAATGCAGAAGTCTTTAACCCAACACAGATCCTTTTCTTGCTTTCAGTCCAACTAAACAGATACCAGTAATCAGCCAACATTCTTACCAACTGTAAGCAGCCTCAGAAGCCAAACATCATCTCTCCATTCCATAGATGAGGTCACTAAGATCTGATTGGAGGGAAGGAATTAGCTGAGGCTCTTCCAGCCAGAAGGCGATCTGTCTTTCTGTAGCAGCAAGGGCTGATTTTTTCAGAGCACCAGTCAATCACTTGTCTTTGTAAGTCAAGTTTCTAAAAGCCTTACAAATGAGTCTCGCTAAGTGGGCTCCCCTTCATGCCCTTAGCTTCTTCCACCTCTAGCTACATTGCCTAGAGGTAGTGGTAATCACTCCTCATTTACTCAGTCTCTGGACAAGGAACTGGCATGCCTCTGAGGGCTGGGGGACTGACTAAGAGGACAGAACAAAGAGTACACAAGAGAATCTAAAGAGGAGTAGTAGAAAGGGACAGCTGTGGTGGGATAACAACCTTAATCACCGTATCCCAATGATGACCAAAGGATGCACCTTAGTCATAGACAACCCATCCCTAACTGCCTCCATCCAGTGTGGGTTTCACTCCAAGTACTTTGTTTTTAGATCCACAGCATATGTTAATTTCTGAAATACATCTCAATATGCTGATTCCATCTCCCTTTCCCATATTTACCAGTTGATTCTAACAGTGTTTGCCATTCCCACATATATCTGGGGCTCTCTGGACCACTGAGAGAGGGTTGTGGTTAAAGAGGGAAAGCAGGTTTGTATCTTGCAGCCCGATTGTGAATGAGTGGAAGTGGTTCCCTGGAGAGCTATTGTGACCAGAATTAGACGCTTCATCTAGGAAGGCTTGTTTCCAGATTCTAAAACAATGTGCATGCTTTAACCTTTAATGGAATTATGTTGGCAGTAAGCCAGTCATGTTTGAATAATGGCCATTACCTGTCTGAGTGCCCTTCAACTTTCCAGTGAGGGAAATGCCATGGTTCATAAATAACTGAGACAGTCATGACCTGAGTGGAGGAAGGAACGTGGCTGAACTACTGTGGAACTCAGAACTCTGTGGAATTGCTAGGGTGGAGATTCAGTGATAGGATAGGATCCCCGACCCTCAAGGAACTCTTAGTCTAATAGGGTAGATAGATATATAAATACATAGTGACAACAGGGTTATAAGAGAATTAGAAAAGGATGTGATGAGTTCTTCATATGATTTAGGAACTGAGTTCTAAGCCTAGAAACAAGGCCTTGTAGGAAAGGAAAGATTAGGCATTAAAAAAAAGAAAGGAAAAAGAGCATGGAACATTTTGAAGAAAAGTCTGCAAACAAGTCAAGGGCATGGTACACAGCTGGAATGTAGGTAGCATGATAGAGAGCAATGATAACTCAGGGCTTGAGACCAGACTGTGGAAGGCATGGTTTACTAAGACCAGACTGTGGAAGGCATGGTTTATTTACTAAGTTAGGGAATGAGACACCAAAGAAAGATGTTTCAACAACAGGAGTGATTGGATAACATTTGTGCTTTAGAATGTTTATGCTGTAAAATGGAGATTGAATTCTTAAAAGAGGTGAGTCTGAAAACAGCAAGGTTAGGAAGCTGCCATGGTACTCTAGGCAATAAATGATGATGGAATGAAGGTCACACCAGTTGAGGCAGAGGGGAGGCGACAGACAGAATATTTACGAGGTAGACTTCAGAGGATAATTTGATGACCTGGAGATGCGTGGAGATGTGACAAGGGAGCAAAAGAACTCAAGGATGACACCAAGAAAAGGATGGGCAATGCATCGACTCTCTGAGTGAAGGAAAAGAGGAAGGAGGGGCATGAGGTTTGGGCCTTACCCGTGCTTCTCACTCAGACTCTAAATTGTAGACAATGTGCAGAGGCTTTGCTGGGAGGATGCAGAGAGCATCCCAGCATTGCAGAGGATAACTCTATCCTTAGCTGCCATGTTCTAGATGTGGTTTCTAAGATGTTCCAAAATTCTGTAAAAAGAAAAAGGAGAAAACTCTGAAAATTCCATTAATTGCATCTTCATAGTGTTACTACTGATATCTATGTAATTTAAATGACTAGCTAACATAACATGGCACATCCATGTGGAGGGGCAGTTGGGAACCATATTCAAAGGTTGTTCTTAAAGTCCCCACAAGGCAAGGGTGCTTCAGCCCGCATGCCTGGCAGTCCCTTGATAACACTGATATTTTATCAGTGTGGGCTCAGTTGTTCCTTTGGTTAAACTTCCCCTTTACCACACTGAGCAAAGCCATTGTCCTCAGAAGGAAGAGTTATGTGGTGGGGAAACCACTTCTTCAAGGGAGTTAATTGTGGCCCATTTATTCCAGGGACCAAAGCAAAGCCAAAGGGTCCCTCTGAAAAAGGAAATAGTTCTCATGAATCATGAATCATGCTTTCAGCGTGTCAAGGACAGTTAACTGGGGGAAGATGCCTGTTCCTTTCACTACAGGATGCTGACGCTCATAACTCTTTCTGAAGCCACAGGGTCTGTCTGTCCTGGGGGAAGAGGGCATTCAGAAACAGGGAGATCAGTGGGGTCTCAGCCTCGTGGTTTGTGGCCTCTGTTGGGGGTGCCTACAGTGTGGATCGGCTCACAGATTGAACTAATAAACCTCAGGGGCCAGTGTCCCCTGATCCATCAATTAACCAACTCTGAGCTTTGGGCAGTAGGGAGAAAGTCTTCATTTCTCTGATGTTCTTTTATGTTCTATGCATGGGGAAAGGGCTTTGAGTGAAATCCTTGGTCATTTTGGTGATGTTTTTCTCAGATCTAGGGACTGGAGTTTCCCTGGTTTACACCCAGATACCCCCCGATAGGGTTGACCCAGGGCAGAGATTGAGATGGGTTTAAACTTGAGTGTAGGTGCGTGTTCAGGGCATCTAACACACCACTGCTCTTCTAAAAATGGAACACAATATATTTTAGTGGTTGAGACTATAATCTTATGATTCAAACAAGTGAGGGTTCCATTTCTGGACCCATCACTTATGGCTGATATTTTGATAATCTGAATGACAAAATATATATTTCTTGTAAATCACAATATTGCAGACACCATCATTTCTGAACACGATTACTATGAACTGTTCCCTACCAACTCACTTCTTAGACCTACAGATTAGTCTTCCTTGAAAAATAAGCCACGTCTTTCCTTTCTGTCATTCAAAAGGCTTTTTTAAGTCCCATCTTTTCTTTCTGCCCTGCCCCTTCCTGGAATGAGCAACGAAGGCTCTAGGCAAACCAGATAATGATTCAAGTATGCTGTTCTCTGAGTCCCCCATACGTTCCCACCCAAAGGGCTTTTGTTCTTGCTCTCCCCACTGCCAGAATGGCTTTCACATACCGCATACCCCCCTGTCCGATTACTAGCAGTCCTTCAAGCTAAGCTCAAGTATCCCTTTCCCATGAAATCTTCCGTGATTGTCACCAGAAGGAATTCCTTGCATCTCTCACAGCATACATTTCCCGTCTCTTTTCTTATACTCAACATTCTAGCTATCTTAGCTTAACTTGGGCCTGTAATAAAGCATGACATATTTACCATATGTTCTGATTTACTCTTGTCCAACAAAAATGATAATTAATAAAAAAAAGTATGAACCCACAATGACAAAGAGAGGCTGTATTAAACAGACAATAGATTTCAACAAATTGTTTGTGAATAAAATAGAATTAAAAACTTGCACAGTAGAGGGAGATTATCTCTCTCTCTCTTTCTGTTCTTTAAATGTCACTAATCCTATTCATGAGGGTTCCACACTCATGACCTAATTACCTTCTAAAGGCCCCACACCCAGATACCACCACAGTGGAGATAAGGGCCTCAACATATGGATTTTGAGAGAACACAAACATCCAGCCCAAAACACATGATATTCTTGGGATTTTAGAAATAATGGTAACAGATATTTGATACATACAGGCTGGCAAAGATTGAGGAGAAATGAAACACCGGACTGGTGAGGAAACAGTGCAGTTATTAACACCAGATTTTTTTAATTGTACAAGTAATAAACAATATTTACTAAATCATAACATTGTGAAAAGGTATTGCTGGTTTTGCTAAAATTTTATACTACTATGTCAGAAGGGTAGAGCAAAAAGTTGACAAACTTTTTCTGTGAAGGACAAGATAATATTTTAGGTTTTGTGGGCCACATAGAGACTCTTCAGCATATTTATGTATATAACTCTTTCAGAATGTAAAAACCATTCTTACCGCAGAGGCCATGGCAAAACAGGCTGCTGGCTGCATTTGGCCGACGGGTAGTGGTGTATAGACCCTTGACCCTGGACTAGAGGGAGGGATGAGGGTGGAGAAGGTGATAAACCCTCACTTGCTAGTGGAGAAATGTAATAGATAACCTTTAAATGTGTTCAATGGAAAAATTAGTATAGTTGTTATTTTAGACGAGACTAGGTCTGTGTCCAAAGGGCAACAGCTAAAAGACTTGAAATCATTGCCTCTGAGGCTGAGACCGTGGTTAGGGAAAGGAAGACTGCTATTTGTTTTGTCATCATAAATATGTTAGCCCTATTTGATTTTTGTCAAACTTATGTACATGCCAGTTTCAAATAAAATTAATTAAAGTAACAGGAAGAATTAGTCCTAGTCTGGTCTGTGCCTTGGTTACCTCCAGAGCACAATTCCATAGTCCCACCCAGGACCAGCAATGTGGCTCCATGCTCCTCTGAGAATTCTGGTTAGTCTAAGTCAATCCTGATACCTTTGGTCCTCTCAAGAGCTTGGAGCAAGAGCCCAGTCATTTTTTATTATTATTATTATTTTATTATTTTTTTTTTTTAGAGAGAGAGAGAGAGAGGAAGGAAGAGAGAGAGAGAAAGAAAAAAAAATCAGTCAGTTGCCTCCTGCATGCACCCAGACCAAGGTTGGGTTGAAGCCCTAACCTAGGCAACCTTTTGGTACACTGGATGACGCTCAACCACCTGAGCCACACCGGCCAGGGCTGGACCCCAGTCTTAAACCCATCACAAGATGGCATTGCACTGACAATAGTCAGGGGGCCAGGCTTATGCATGTTTTATGATATGAGGAGAGGCTTTCTCTCTTTCCCATGAGTGTGGAGAAGTACATGAGTAGCTCATTTACTACTGGCAACCATTTTAACACAACCAGAGCTTCAAGTTGGACCAAGGCTGTGGTTGGTAAAGCATAGAACTGTGTGCTCAATGACATATTTCAGAAGCTAAAAAAAATCATAATAATAAAGAAGCTGAATAAACCAAAGCTGGTACCTTAAACAGACAATAGATTTCAACAAATTGTTTGTGAATAAAATAGAATTAAAAACTTGCAGATTTCAAGTTCCTTAAAATCTCCCCTGATCTCCGTATTTCCAGTGCCCAGAACTGTCTGTTCTGTTACTGACTTTAAATAAATGAACAACTATATGTACAGGAACAAAAAGGAAAAATAGTAACAACAATTGAGAAGAACAAAAGGATGCAAATTTAAACTAGAGCAGCATCCTTCCACCCCCAGCACGGGACACATGAGAGGGTTGGCTCCCTACTCAGCTGTTTCCAGCTCCTGTCCCCACCAAATCCCCATTCTAGGTTGAGACACTTGACCTCTCTCCATCCATCCTTAAATCCACCTTGCCCATGACATAGATCAAGCAGCCCCAAGAAAACATGACAAATCATTTATTTCTTTTTAGGTCTATAAATTTCATTTTTCATCAGAAGTTGTTTAGGACAAAAAGAAGCATTGAAACAACAAAAAGCTTAGTTCAATCAATAACTATCCTTCATAATAGGCTCTTTGGTTCCATTTCTGCTGCTGTGTGCTGCCTGAGAGCCTCAGACTCATTTCTTATATCCTGAACAAGAATGATGATCTGTTTAGACTCATGTCCTCTTCAAGGTTTCTCCCATCCTCAGAGGTCTGCCATGTTGATCTCTCTTCCATAGCCCAGGCTCTGTGAATGCCCCATGAAATGGCTCCTAAAAGAAATTACTCAAAATGGCATTTCTCTTTAAGAAAGTATGACTTTAGCCCTAGCTGGTTTGGCTCAGTAGATAGAGCATCCACCTGTGGACTGAAGGGTCCCGAGGTTCGATTCCGGTCAAGGGCACATACCCAGGTTGTAGGCTCGATCCCCAGTGGGGGGCATGCAGAGGCAGCCAATCAATGATTCTCTCTCATCATTGATGTTTCTATCGCTCTCTCCCTCTCCCTTCTTCTCTGAAATCAATAAAAATATCTATTTTTTAAAAAGTGTGACTTTACATTTGGGTCTTTCAATACTGGGCAAGCGTTCAGGTAGACGGGGTTGTTCTAAGTTGGTCAGTTATGCTGACCTGAATGTATAAACTGCTCCATCCCAAAGGCAGAACTCCAAATGAGAAGTTGATGGGAGAAAAACTCCAAGAGGTCCAGGGATCCAGGAAAGCTCAGTGCTCCAACCAGAGCCAGCTCTTTCCCTGGAGAAGTGGTTCACCATTGGATGACTCCTCCATGGGGCAATCTGATACTGCTTTGGGAGCAGAGAAGTGTAGCTGGAATGTGGGTGGATAAAGAGAAGGTAAAAGGACTCATTCTAACTTTACTTTGGAAATGCTTCTACTGATGAATCATTTCTTAAGACTTCACTTTTGAAAAATTTCATGGCTGATGCATGTTTGTTTTTGAGGTGAGCACGGAACATTATAATACTACTGTTTAGCATAAATGCTGGGTGTCCTAAACTGAATTGTGCCCCCTAATTCCTATGTTGAAGCCCTAACGTCTTATGAGACTATTTGGAGATAGCTCTTTTGGGAAATAATCAAGGTTAATGAGATTCCTAATCCAATAGCACAGGTGCCCTTGTCAGAAGAGGGGGACCCACCAGGGATGCGCACACACAGAGGAAAGGCCACGTGGGAACATAGCAAGCAGGCAGCTCTCTGCAAGCCCTGGAAAGAGGTCTCACCAGAAACCACCCCTGCCGACACCCGGTCTTGCACGCCCTCCTCCAGAACTGTGAGAAAATAAATTCTGTTAGTTAAGCCCCCCAGCCCGTGGTCTGTTGTCATGGCAGCCCTAGCTGACTAATATACACTGGAGTCTATCGTTTATAAACTTGATTCCTGCACATTATTTTAATCTGTCCCTTATAACAGTCCTGAAAGAAGGGTATTATTATTACCCCCATTTTACAAATGAGATAGCTGAGTCTGAAGGATTGAGGCTGAGCTTTCAGTAGTAGATGCAGGCCGCTTTTAGAAGATGGTAAGTGCTGACATGGGCCCTCAATTGGGTTTTGATAAAGTAACTGAAGTCCTGTGAGTAAGCAAGATAATCTAGGGGAAGAGTGTAGAATAAGAAGATACAAGAGGTGACAGCTACGCATCAGGTTTCTCTAAACCCCTAGAAGAAAGAGGAGAGGCCTGGAGTTGAGTTTTCATCTCTTGGGGTTCCTTCTGCTCAGAGTGCTCAAGGACCACTTTCTGTCTGTGGCCCTGACTTCCCAGTGGCTGGATTCCAGCTACTCCTCCTGAAGAAGCCACAGCCTGTCTGCCCAAAGCGAGCTCTGCGCTGCAAACCTCACCCCACTTCTGTCTTATGGGCAATCTCTTTCCTTCACTTGCCTTTCTCCCCATCCACCAGCAGGGCCGCAGGCCCCTCCCCCCGTTTCTTAGAGTCAAAGCCCATCCAGAGCACAAGACTACACATGCCTCCTCTTTTGACCTTCTCGATCCTTCAGCCCTTAGGTGAAGGCTGAGACTCCCCAGGCCAGAAGTTCCAGGCTGCCACACCTGCTGGTTTTAGAATCCTACTTCTTGCATTAACATTGGAGTTTTTAGAAAAAGAGGCACTAAACAGGTGCCACCGGGGATTATCCTGCCAGCCATGGAAACACCAGGACTTAAGGGAAGTGCCTCTTAGGGTTTAGAAAGTCAAGTTTATAAAAGGAAATCCTGCTTCTTCCTGTGGGAGACTAATACAGGGAAACCTTTCGCCCAAGAGGTGGCCCAGGCAGAAATGTAAATAATTGTAAGAATTGTTGATACATTGCTGAATGATAGGCTGGCTGGAGGTCAGTCAGGCAATATTTAAAGTTTAGGCAAAGTCCCGATCTTTAAGGAGAGGTCTATTCTGCAAATTGTTATCTATCTACAATAAGATAAGTACAGAAATTGAAAGTAAGCATCTAGAAGATTGTATTATAATTGATATGGTTGTGATATCAAAGTACATGATCATTTTTCTAGTAACTCATTTTTGTTTTATTTTATAAAAGTATCAGCTCACAATGGAATTTTCCAAAATCTGGTCTTTCATCACAGATCATTTGAGGAGCACAAGTATGGAGAACTTCCAAGGCCCACCCCTCAGAAGTTGACCTGTGTGGAGGAATTACAAAGATGATTGCCCTTTGTTTGAGGATGGGGTGGGTAGGATCTGCTAGTTGTAATTCAAACCCTAAGAGTTTACTTGGCTGGAGTCCAGTTTCAGTTCCATCACAAACTCATCCATCGCAAATGGGAACCCTCATTCCATGTCCTTTGGAGCAGAGAAAAGACAGGAAATGCACATTCTGCACAGTGTTTCAGAAGGAAGGACCATCCATTGTTACTGTTATGGATTGAGTTGCAGGGCCAGAATTTGAATCCTGCTTGCCTCAGGGCCTTTGCACATGTTATCCCTTCAACCTGGCCAGCATTTTCTCAGCTGTCTTCCATGATGATGTTTGCATTTCTTTCAGAGGGAAGATCATGCATTTATTCCTCCTGGCAACTCTCCTGCCTCTCCCCTCCACTCACTCAGGTTCTTCATGGCTCCCTGTGCTTCTTTGGCATAGCAGTAACAGAGCTGACTGCAATTAGCTGTTTAATTTCTATCTTTCCACTAAATTGTGAGTTTCCTAGGAGCAAAGACCTAATCTATCCTCTTCGATATTATGGCCTCATAGTCTAGCACACTGCCTGGAACACAGTAGGTATTCAATACATATATTGAGCAAAAGAATGGATGGATGGATGGATGGATGGATGGATAATAGCCTCTTCTTCAAAATTGGAAAAAGGGTTCCTTTGCCCATTTTTCTATCTTTCCTACACATTAATCCTGGCTCTGCTAACACTGCAAGAAAAGAGTCAGCAGGCTAAAGATTCTAATTCCTTGCTAACTGTGCTGGCATGGAAAACCTGGAATGAATGATTCCTCATGCCTAGCCCTAGGCTACCCCCTCTGGAGAGATTCCTAGGGGGTGAGCAGCGGTCATGATCATTTGCTATCATAAAGTAAATTTGCAAACCTTTGTAATGTAACAATCCAATTTCCTCTCAGAAACATATACCCAGATAGTCTTGAAATCCTGAACAAGGTTGTGTTTCACTTTGCAGATGTTTAAGAAACGTGGAGCAGGAATTTTAATAATAGGAGGAAGAGAGTGGCCTCTTGTGTAAACCCCAGAGTGCTGTGCTTGTGTGTGCACGCACTCACCGCCGTTAACGATAATAGGAGTGAGATGCATAATGGGTGTGCCTGTAACTCTACCCAGAGGACAATACACCCCTCAATTTAAAATAGCTGATAAAGTGTGAATAAAGGCCTCTCATCTTTACCACTTCTCGTTGCTATTAAGAAAGGAAACATAATATTTTAGGGCTCTCAACTAATTAACTGTGCACATGGATTTGGAGAGAGCATGCGTTGTGCACAATAGTTTATTCCTGAATTTACATTCATAGGAGGCGGGAACTCTGGGGTTGAGAACACTACGTGTGATTGAACTTCAAGCTGCTGGTTCTCATTGGAAGGGGCCGTCTGCTTACCTTTTGGCAAAGGAGAGAACTAGAGAAAAGAGATTAAATCCTTTGGAAGACTTTAAGTATCTGCCTCATTGCCTTAAAAACCTGGCCACGTGCTGGGCGACCCTGAAACATGTTCATAGTGGTGGTTCTGCTGTAAAGATTGCTTCTCAGAGATCCGGTATGTGACAACCTGACCATGTTTAGAATGCAGAATGGGCAAAAGGCGAGAACAAAGAGATTTTGATTTCATCTAAACATATAAAAGCTATACATGCTTTCCACTTGCTAGGTTGTTTTTTATTTAGGACTCACCTCGTTCTTGATGTTTACCAGGACCCTTCTGGCTAATGTCCACATTAGCCGGTGTTTGGTTTCAGCTGTGACATACATAATTAACAAACAAGATAAATATGCACTTTGCCATTCTGATATAAGTGGTGTAATTAGATATTTTTCTTTACATTCCTTCCTTGGAGAGATATTCATGCTCATCAAAAGGATAATTAAAACACAAACTGATCCATTTCCAGAATAAAACCTAAGAAACTGTCTCTATAAAAGCCACTGATTCAAAAGCACAGAGATTATTTGATATGAACACTTAGTAAGCACTCAATGAAGATGAGTTCAATTAAATGGAACGGAGTTGAATATTCAAAAAAAGCATTCATATGCAATTCAAAGTAGTGCTTTTCAAATGTCAGGAAGTTGGAAGCTACTCTCTCACCACAATGTAGTTTCGGGGGTAAAGTATTTGTCTTCTATTATTCCTTCTTCTTCCCCATGTAGATGAAGGTTACATAGTTTTGTTAAGACAGTCTCTTGACTTTTTAAATTACATGAAGAATATAAAGCACATAGACTTTTTCAAAAGAGGGATCACACACACACACACACACACACACAAAACCTTTGCGTTTCCAGCAGTGCCATGAGTAACCAAGCAGCTTGAAGGAGAGCAGGCACCATCGCCACTCAATGGCAGAATTGTATAATTTTGCCGTTAAGCCATTGCACTTCTATTACACGTCTGTGACTTTTCCTTGTCTCCCCAAATCCAGATTCCTAAGTTGTTTTGTTTTGTTTTTGCTGTTGCTGCTCCAGATGTTCCCTGATACTTGTTGAATTTGGGGCAAAGGCAGTAAACTGGAGAACTTCCACTTGAAGGTGCCTCGTTCTACCCCTGCCCAAGAACTCGGTGCCTTTGCTACTTACTCACAGTGTAGGTTAAGCGACATGTGACTCCAGGCATGTCTGTAAAAATGTCCATGGAGCAAGGAGACTCATAATATTGCCTTTTCAAAGTGTCATAAAACGCCTAAATCCACCAAGAGTTAGTGGGCCCTTGTACATGACAATTAAACATTAACAGGCCCAGGGCCCTGGGAGCAGGGCCCAGCAGCCCTTTGAAGCCCTGTTTGCCAATTAAACACCGGCTGACATTAGCGTCAAGGTGGCAGGGATCCAAAGCAGAGATAGGAACGTCAACCACTTCAGGGCCATTCATTAGCTCCCCAGACATTCCTGGCGTGGCCTGTTTCTTTACTATTGCCAAATCCACACCCTGCTCGGGAACTCGGGGCTCTGAGAAAGTTTACTCAGATAAGCTTATTATGGAAATAGCACTTTGTCACCCTTTACTACTCACTCCTTGTTCAATTATCTTTTATCTGTTTAGAGTATTTGCCAGCTCTCTCAAGGTTCCCGGGGATGAAGCCTTGGACTGGGGGGTGGGGGAAGGCGAGGTACCACTCTGTGCTTGTCTTTCAAGCCCAAGAATGCCGACCTCTCTCTAGAACCGTGGAAACTGTTATGAGACTACTAGTAAAAAGGCTTGCCATTCTGACCATGAGAAAAACTGTCTCCCCTTGAAACAGAGACCTAGGTGCTCTGAGCCAGCTGAAATAGGGCTGAGTGTTATTTTGATTATCATAGTATTTATTGTGTATTACTGGGGTTAAGTGTTAAGCGGGGAGTTTTCCCACTTCCCACCACCCTACATAGGTGGTGCTCTCCCTCCTCACTTCTCCATAGCCTAGAAACCAACCTAATTAAGGCTTTTATTCATGAGCCTTAGTTAAATCCCAGTCAATCCCCGCCCCTCCCCTAAGTCATCTGAGTCTATTATCATTGTGAAGTGTCACTTTTGTGTGCTAATGCTTTCAAACGACAAGTGATTTCTCTCTGGTGAACTCATCTCAGATGTCAGGATACAGGTTGCATTTTCTCTGTGGCGGTGGTTTTATACTCTGCCCACCAATTCTTTGATACTTCTCCCATCAAGAGGTGGACATTGATTCCCCTGTCCTTGAGTATGGCTGAACTGAGTGAGTGACTTCTAACACACAGAATGTGGTAGAAATGATTGCCTGTGACTTGTAGGTGTGGGTCATACAGGATAGCTTCCACCTTGCTCCATCTCTTGTATCCCTTATTCTGATGGAAGCCAAATCAATTGAAAGAGAGAGCCCATTCAAAGGAAGTACTACTAATGGATGAACTATCCAGGTCTTTACTAAGAAGCCACATTAACAGTGGAGTGACTGAGACTTTAATAGAAGGCGTGAAAGGCTGACATGTATCATTTCCTGATTCTTTATAGCTCCAAGTGGAGGTGTTACTGTTATGACCAGATAAGGCAATAATTGGGCCAGAACAGAAATATCTCATTGTTTTCTCATGCTTGAGTGCTGGTCTGTACTCTTCATTCACCCAAACAGAAGTTTTCTTGAGCAAGAACAGTGGAGAGAATGGCCTTAGATAAATAAAACTCATCACTACTAACCATAAGGGGTGCATTCTCCCTACCCTTACAGTTTCAAGAGTGAGAACCCTTGGAAAGATTAATTTTCATTTAAATTGAATTAGAAATTAGCATTAGTATTAAATTCGGACTTATGACCAATGTCGCCAACAGCCTCCCTCCGCCCACACCCTAAACAATTTAATGGTTACCCAGTTATAGACTGGAAAGAAGTGTTTCTATGGGTTGTGGCGTGCGAGAGACCAAGACTGGAGTTTAGGTTTGATTCCCACCAGGTTGTGTCATTTCTTTCAGAACAAACTATAGCTTCATACGGGACAAGCAATCCCATGGGCAAAGAGGAACATTGGTCACATTGGTCAAGGGGACCTTCGCAAGAGTGTGAGGGCTCACACAGCCCTTGACTGTGTTGTGTGTGTGTGTGTGTGTGTGTGTGTGTGTGTGTGTGTGTGTGTGTGTGTTTTGTTTTTTTCATAGACTGTGAGGTCCTAGGAGACAGACACAGGCCTGCTCCATGTCTCACTGTATACCACACATCTCAGAGGGCCTGACCACACATTCTCATAAAAGTCTTATGAATTAAATGGTTGTAGTGATCTGCACTTCCCCTTCACAAGGCCAAGGTGACGTTTGGCATTTAATCACTTAGTTAAATATATTTAGAAATGGTAGGTCTCATAGGAAACTGAAGTTAAATTGGAAACATTCAGAAATATGCATATAACTTTAGATGATTCTCTTTAGCTGTGTTACTCTGAATATTTTACAGGAGTGAATTAGTCATTGCGGGCAGAGAACGGAGTGAGAAAATGTGTTAGTGTTTCTTCCCATTGAGCAACATTTAAATGCATTGATGATGCCCAAATATGTGTGTATGCCCACATACTTCTGAATCAGTTGTTCAAGGGAACACTTAAAAATGTAAAATTAAAACTATTAAGAACATATTGGACAAAAAATTGGGGGACCCTGTGGAGATAAAGTACGTATTCACTTTATAGACTCATCACACTTTATAACCAAATTGGGCAATAGCCACAGCTGAGGAGGAATATTACAAAACCCTTGTAGTATGGTGTTTCTTACCTTCTATTTGCAAAGAAAAGTGTTGAAGTAAGATTTATACTTTATGATTGATAGCAGTTCACGAAAGAGTTTGATGAGTTTGAGTCTCTAGTACAAAATTTAAAACTTAGAAAATTCACGAATTTTTTCCCCACTGTGATAATTTTGGTCAACCATCATGACTCAAAACAAGATTCCTATGGAAGATTTTTCTAAAACCATAATGTTAAACCCAACCCCATTTATTACCTACCCCACCCCTGTCCCATCTGTTTCAAAGCCATATCTTCTCCTTTCCATTAAAATGTTAGTTGAGTCTTGAACCGTGTTACATTAATTTCTTAAATGATTATAGTTTCAAAAGGCTTGATATCTTAAGGATGAGGGAAGTTTCTCCACATCCTTTTTCTTAAAAACAACAATTTAAAACAAACATAAAAAATTAAGTTATTTGTTTATTTCCACATGAATTAAATTATTTTATCAATATATTTTAAATCGTTATGGAATATTTGACATTGGTACTCTATTCAACCTATAAATCAACTTTGAAATAATTTATATTTTTATGATAGCAAGTCTTCCTATTAAGAGATATCTTTTTTTTCTGACCCACTGGGTCTTTTTTTATATCAGTCAATAAAGTGCTCAGGTTTTTTCTTTTTGTTTTTATTTTCACACATTCCTTATTAAGGGTACTATTGCATATTTTATATTTTTTGTTTATAAATAAATTAATTTATTATAGCACCTGTTTATTGCTGAAGTATAAGATTTTCATATAATATTAGATAATTTGTCTCTTAATAATTTAAAGAAACACTCATTGATTATCTTAGTTGGTTTGGGTAAATAATTGTATTGCCAGTCAATGAGGGCATTGTGCTTCTTCCTCCCAATATTCTTTCCTTAATTATGCTTCGCAGGTTGTTGTGCTGGTTGGACCTGCCTGCTTCTCTCTGCCCATCACCATTACACTCTTGTTCAAGGTCACATTAACTCTCATCTTGCTGACACCATAGCTTCTTCTCACATCACCCACCTTCCCACTGGCAGCCTCCTAGTCTGCTCTCAGCACTGCTGCCTGGACCATCTTCTCACCATGAAATGATGGTGCCACCTCAATGCATAAACACAGCCAGCGTCTTTCTGTTTCTCTCATAATAAACACACAGCTCCCTACTGCACCCTGCAATCCCTGTCGGTTGGTCCTTACTGATCTCACCAGCCTCAGTTCACTCCAACCCCCACCTCTCCACACTCCAGCCCCACTGGCCTTCCACCTCCCCCTCCAACATGGCATTTCTACTCACTGTTCCACATCCCCCTCTTCACTTAGCAAACTCCTGGCCCCTTTCCTCCTGTGCCCTGTGCTCATCTCTCAGGGAAGCCTTTCCTCTGTGTCAAATGCCCCAGTTACATAAGCTCACAGCACCCTGGAGCTCTCCTTTGTGGCATTTGCTACTAATGAAATTGTCCATGTTGTGTGTGGTTACGTGATGAATATCTTCCTCCCTTATAGGCTGCAAGCTCCATGAGTCCAGGCCCCATATTCAATTGTGCACACCATTTTGTCCCCAACACTTAGCATAATACCTGTCATTTTGTAAGTCATTCAGATTAAACATAATGCAAACATCTGCCAAAAGGTGTGAGGTCATCATTGTGAGAGAGGGCATCACCATTCCTTCCTGATTTTAGAAAGAATGCCCGGAGCATTTCACCATCTAGATGTTTGCAGTTGGCTGCTGATTTTAACATATTCTTTTCCATGTTAAGGAAATTGTCTTCATTTCCTAAATCACTGTCTCACCACACAAGTGCCAAATGTTAGAATATACACCTGGATATTATCATTACTCATCTCATTGTGCAAGGCTTATTGTTTTAACAATCAATGGGGCTTTATCTTTTATCTTGTTCCATTATTTGCCTCTTTGTAATCTCCCATAGATCTGTGGGGAAAGGGGTTGAATATAAGCAATAAGTGAGTTAAGAATTGTTACCTTTGCAGATACCACATTATAGCCTCAACTATAACTGAAACTTAGTCCATGTCCAGAATAAAACTTACTTAAAAAGAGAGAGAGACACTGGTGACTGCAGCTCTGCCTAAACCCCCCAAGGGCCCAATGCCCACCCCTTCCCAGATGAAGTCTGCAGTTTATTTGCCGTGTGTGTGTGTGTGTGTGTGTGTGTGTGTGTGTGTTTGTGTGAAGAGCACATCCCTGTGTCTGGCAAAGGGCCTGAGAAATTTTGAAAACAAATGTGTGTTCTCCACATCAAATCTCAGGTCCCCACAACCAGGGCCTTTCGAAGGAAGGCAACACCCAATTATAGGCTGAACAGATGGGTTGTGCTAGGACTCAAGGTCCAGTCAAGTTGTGGCAGTTTTCTCCACAAAATCTTTTTTAAAGGATACATAATTCAAATGTTATAATTAAAATCTCCATGGAAATAAAAACAGGTGCAGGAAACCATTTTTAGCTACTATTCTCCTGTCTTTGTTTTGCCAGAAATAAGATAGTTCCCTTGGCATTGGATAATGTTCAAGGTCTCTCTGAGTTGTGTTGCCATCCACAGACAATATTCACAAGTAAGAGACCTGCCAAAGAGCATGACTGTTCAGCCTCTTGGTGGATAAAGCCCATCAGAGCTCAGCCATTTACTCACTGGACCGATGTTGGTTGTCCATCTGCTGCTATGCCACCTACTATGTGCCAACTCACATACTCTAAGTTGTAAACATAGTTTTAGAAAAGATTATATACTGTATATATTTGTATTTTCCCTCATTTTGTCTTTTGGGAGCCCATGGATTGTAAGTATTAGGACAGGTTTGCAAATACAGTGTCTGCAATATGATATAGAGGCATGGAAAGTTATGTGCATCCCTGTGAGATTCATTGCTCTACTCCGGGGTGCATTAGTCCTACTCACTAGACTTGCTGCTGCAGAATTAAACCCAAACTCAGGTTAGCTGCAGAATGAAACTTGAACAGGTATTGCCTCAACAAAGTCGAAGGCTGTTTCTAGCTCAAGTAGACAGTCCTGGGAAAGTGAATAAGTCCATGGGTTTCTCTCTTTTACTTGGTCACCCTGGGACCCAGAACTTCTTCCAACAAATTGTGGCTCTGTTGTCCCCAGGCCCTCATTGTCCTCTGCGTTCAGCTGGCATGGGAGGGGGTGCGGGGATATAAGGGCACTTATGCCAGAGCGTTGCATGGACCAAGCTGGCACATGTTCTTGCCATATTTCCTCAGGTATAACTCAGGTGTGTATGTCTACACCTAACTGCGAAGGGGCTGGGAAATGGAGTGTAGGTATGGTACTGGAAGGAGAGAATGATGATTTTGATAAACACCTAACAATCCCTGTTCACGGAAAGAAAAACTCATCCTAATGGGTAGATGTTAAAGGAAGACACATTTGAGCTCAATAAAAAGCAAGCCCACTAATTTTAAATGTCTGGCAATGCGACACGTTGTGAGGTGAGAAGATTCCCATCACTCATCAAATGAAGATGACAGGTCCACATGGCGGGGCTGCTGCAAAGACCACATCAGCCTCGGGGGCAGGTGTAGGCACGAAATGGAAGGGCCAGCATTGGACTCACAATAACTTGTGGTGCAAAGAGCTTATTTTTCATAAAGCACCACTTCATTCAGGTCTCCACTCAAAGGTCCCCTCCTCGAAGACGCGTCCTTGACAACTTCCTGAAGACAGATCCCCATCACCCTCTGACATCTTACTTGAACTTGTCAGGGCCTGGATTTGTATGACAGGCTGTGCTTGCTTGCTCATGGTCTGTTTCCCATTCTGATTCTGAAGTGTGAACTCCTTGAATGCAGGGTCTTAGATTCTGCTGTTTAATGTTATTTACCAAACCCTTGGACAGTGCCTGGGCAGGACTATTTACAAATATCTGTTGAATGAATAAATCCAAAGAAGAGAGAAGCAGACCCTTGAAGATTGTAGGAGGTACTAACCTGCAGCACAGTGGTCATATAAATTTGATCGAAAAGCTAGAAGACCTCAGAGTTATTTTAATTCAACATCCTCATTCCTTTGTTCTTTGGTTTGTGCTGTCAGTCAAAACAACACTTTCTAAGCATCTATTATGTGTTAGGCTCCTTGTTAAGCACTGGGAATACAAAGATGAATAAAACCGTCCCCTACTCTGGGAAGTCACAGGAAGTGTGTGTATTTCTATGGATCAGAGCACGCATCATACCTTCTGTGACTGCCTGGCCTTTGTTTTCCATTTTGGCTACAAGCTCCATGAGAAGAGAGACCATTTCTGTCCAGTTAATAGTCTTGTACCATGTAGGTGTGCAACCCTTCACTGTAGGAAGATGACAGAAAGAGGAAGAGCAGGCAGGGAGAGGAGGAAAAGGATAGAGGGAGGGGGTGTGAGAGGGAGACACAGCTATCCTCAGGGAGTCCACAAACAAATTAGTTCAATTTACAGGTGAGAAGAGTCACAGAGAGTGGGAATCACAACCTGTTGCTGGCAGAGCTTGGTCTAGACTGCTTGTCGCTCATTTCCTTCTCCAACGCGTTCACACTTCACAAGGAATATTAGACGTGAGCCATTTCACACCCATGCATGTGTGTCACTGTGAGTGCATGAGGGTAATCAGACATCAGCCAACCTGTTTCCTGCCAAATACTCTTACTTGACTTAGAACACGAGGTTGCTGCTCTTTGTGAAGTGAGTGAGGTGACTGACCTGCAATGGCTCTCAGTGACACTGAGAGCTTTTAGATCCCTCCCGCTCCTGGCAGATATCTTAGTCTGTCAGTCAAAGCCCCCAGACTGGGTGGGTGGATTACAAACAACAGTTCCAGAGGCTGGAAGTCTGAGATCAGGGTACTAGCACAGTGAGGTTTGGTCATAGCCCTCTTCTGGGTTGCAGATAAACTTTTTGGGTTTTTTTGTAGCCTCATGTGACAGAGCAGAGAACTCGCCGGGGTCCCTCTTTTAAGGACATTAATCCCATTCATGAGAACCCCACCTTCATGACCTAATTATCTCCCAAAGGCATCACATTGGGAATTAGGATTTTAACATATGAATTTGGAGGTTAAGGGGAGCACAGACATTTAGTCCATAACAGCAGACATTACCTACATGGAAACAGGTGTGTGTCTATGTGAGGTTTCCCAATACCGGCATGTCCTTTTTTAAAATAGCATCTTCCTGTGGGTAAAGCAGGATGTGTGCCATGTGTGGCACAGATGGACCATGGAGGAACCATAAGGCTTGAAACTGGAAAAACTCGGAGCTTGGGTCTGCTGCTTGCTAATGGTATAATCTTGGAAAACTCTATGGGAAACTAAGGTTCCCCATGGGCAAACTACATCTAGAAATACTTCCTCAGTTGTTGTAGCTCATGAAGTAATCTGTCTGAGGACTGGGACATAGCCACGTCAATACGTACCAGCTGAACTGAAGAAGATCCCCCATGCCCTTGGGAATCTCAGTACCTGCTGTCTGCCTTGCTCTGTGGCTGCACAGCAAGCTGGTCACTCCTCAAGGGCAATGACCTTGCTCCAGACCTTCTAACCCTCACAATGCTGAACACATGTTGGGTTTAACATAAAAGTGGCCAGTAGATAGTTTTGGGTTGCTTTAGAGTATACTAACTAAATGACACTTCATAAATTTAAATGCATTATTCACTCGTTCTTTGCTTTTATGCATAATGATAGGAATGACCTTTTATTGGTTTTTAAGTTGATAAAAGCATACATGTGTGTTGTTTCATTTAATGCTAAGCTCAGTCTTGAAAGAGAAGACACCTTTATCCCCATGGTACAGAACAAGACATCACATCCAGGTACTGAGAGATAAGGAAATTTGTCCAAGGTGGAAAACTTTGCAGTAATGGAGAGGTAACTCAAAACCATTTCTCCTGACTCCAAATCCATGCTTTTCCCACCTTAGAAGAGCTCCCAAATCCACTGATAGGTCACGGAATACCATGAGAGTGCAAGAACATTTTGCCTGGCCAGAAACAACCTACAAATTCCTTCCTAAGTCTTTTAAACATTGTCTGGGAATGAGGCATCCCTTGGGATAAACAGCATAACTTGCCAGCCTCCCTGAGATGGGGCAACATGTTTCAGACCTTTACATCACGTCTGTAGGATTATCTTCCCCTCTATTATGTAAAAATAGTCCTTGCACTCATCATAGCCGGGGCCACTGCACATGATCCCCTCTTATCTGGGACATGCAGGCCTCTCATGCAGGGAGCCCCACTCAGCCACATGCCCTGGGAACTTCTGGCTGCTGGTCAGCAGCACGGAAGCCAAAACATCCTGGCTAGTTCTGGGGCAGCCTTCTTCCTGATGGTCCCAAGTCTATCTCTTGCTGCCAGTGTTTTGTTTTGTGTGTTTTTTTTTTTAGTTGAGAACACTATTAATCATCTAAATCGATTGCTACTTCATAGTTAATGATTCAGTACTTGGACAAATATTTGCTGAGTGCCTGCACAGATCCAGGCTTTGTTTATGGTACAGGGGATAGCAGTGAGCAGAGGGGACAAGATCCCTGTCCTAGCTGAGCTTCCATTCTAGTGGAGGGTGATGGGCACTCAACCACAGAAGTAGCAAGTGAAGAATATAGTGTATAGAAATGGGTGAGTGTTACGGAGGGAAATGGTGGATGAAAAATAATGCGGGAGCGGCAGTTAGCAATTTTAGATAAGGTATCTGGACTAGGCCTCATTGAGCAGGTGTTATTTGAGCAAAGATGCAGATCTAGGGGAAGAGAGTTCCAAGCAGTGGAGACAGCCAGTGCAAAAGCCCTGCGGTATCAGGACACCGGTTGTGTTCAGGGTATTGAAGAAGGCTGGGGCAGTTGGAACAGAATTTGAGGGCTGCAGGGGGTAGGAGATGGGGTCAGAGAGGCAAGCCCAGGATGTGTAGGGACTGGTCACATAGCTTCCCATAGAACATTTTAAGGACTTTGGCTTTTACTCTGAGTGAAATGGGGAGCTGTTGCAGGGGACTAAGGAAAGGAAGAATATAATGTGATCTGTTTTAAAGGAGTAGCTGAATCTGTAAAGAATAGACTGAGGACATGAAGAGGAGGGAGTGGCCAAGGTTGAAGCAGAGAAACGACTTAGGAAACTACTGTAGTCATCCAGGTGAGGTGTGACACCTGGAGCCCAGCCTGTAGCAGTGGACAGGCAAGAGGGTAGAACTGGCATGATTTCCTAACAGATTGGATGCAGAAGAGCCATGGATGATGCTAAGATTGGGGCTTAAGCAAATGAGAGGATGGTATTGCCTCAATTTCTGTGGGGATGGGGCAGGTGTTATTAAGCTTTCCATTTTGATTATGTTGATTTTGGGGTGTCTATGGAAAGCCATGAATATCTATTGAGTCAACAGTGATATACAAGTCTAGATGACAGAAGTAAGATCAGGGTGGAGATAAAAATATGGAGGCTTTGGTATATATGTTGCATTTAAAGCCATGAGATTGATTAAGAGTGAAGAGAAGATAGAATAAAATTAAGGACTGAACTCTGAACTCTTCCCTGGTAAGACCATGGGAGAAACGGAGGAATCAGAGGAGCTGAGAAAGAGCAGCAGGTGAAGTAGATGAGGTGTGCGTGCCATGCTCTGTAAGGCAAGTAAAGAAAATGAGTGAGGAAGAGGTGGTCCCATGTGTCTGCTGCCAGAGACCAGGCAAGACGAGTGTCAAGAACTGATCACTCAATTTGGCAAACTGGAGTTCATCAGTGACACGAACAAGAACAGTTTCAGAGTTAGAGCAAGTTTAAGAAAAAGTTGGCAATTCTTTTGAAAAGATGCAATGCAAAGAAATACTGAAAAATGGGCAGTGACTGGTGGGATAAGAGGGGTCAGGAGAAGATTTGGTTTGCTTCTGTTTTCTAAGATAGGAGGAATAGCAGCATGTTTCATTCTGATGGAAAAGCCCAACAGAGATCAATACTGATGAAGAGACATTACTGGGATGATATCCTTGAATAGACAAGGGTGGATGGTGCACAGTGGAGGGTGTGGCCTTAGATAGGGGCACCGTAGTTTATAATAAAAGGCTCTAAGGCAGAATATAGGGATCAGGAATATTTTATTTTCTCCACGGGGCCAGATAGTAACTATTTCAGGCCTTGTGGGCTACATGTTTTCTGTTACTACTACTTGATTCTGCTGATATAGTACTAAAGGGGCCATAGAAAATATGCAAATGAATGGGCATGGCTAGGTTCCAATACAGTTTTATTTTCAAATGCAGGTGGTTTGGCATGGACCATAGTTTGCTGATCCTCATGGTACAGTAGACTCAATCTTCTCTCTAAATTCAAATCGGCGATGAGTTGAAAGATGGAGTCGCTTTGATAGCAGGCCTCATAAACTTTCGAGTGGAAATAAAAACCTAGAGCCTACTTCTACGGAGATCCTGTGAAATGTAGCACGCAGTAGACTGTAGACCCTGACGACAGGAGAGGAAAGTTACTCACCTCTCTTACACCACCATGTATCCCCAGGCCAGCATATGATAGGCTAGGTCAGTGGTCTGCAAACTGCGGCTCGAGAGCCACATGCGGCTCTTTGGCCCCTTGAGTGTGGCTCTTCCACAAAATACCACGGCCTGGGCGAGTCTATTTTGAAGAAGTGGCATTAGAAGAAGTTTAAGTTTAAAAAATGTGGCTCTCAAAAGAAATTTCAATCGTTGTACTGTTGATATTTGGCTCTGTTGACGAATGAGTTTGCCGACCACTGGAGGTGCACAGGGAATGCTTATGATAGAGCAATTACCAAGTGAATCTGACCCTCCCAACTCATTTTCCCCTGGGTGCTCATAAGATTAGGTCCTCTCGGATGCCCCTTGAGAGGGCCCCAAGAAAGAAGATCTGAAGCAAGAAGAAATGCTGCGGATCCTTTTTAATACTGCATAATGACTTCTCAGTGTCAAATACAATGATTCATTAGGAAGTGGGTGACAGTTTATGAATGCATCTGTGCAAACCCAGCACCACTGGAGACAAAATTGAGAGGAGAGATGCTGTTATGGCTGAGAAGTCTTTAAGATGAAGAAGATGATGCTGGTGGTGGTGAAGATGCTAGAGAAGGTGGAGGAGGAGGAAGGGGAGGGGCAGCCTCTGCCACAGCAGCTCACACAGGCCTTGCTTACTTCTCGCTGAGAGGCAGCCTGTCTACCAGAGCAAGTACCAGGTTTGGATTTGAATTCCAGCCCTGGGACATTATTAGCTGCTCATCTGTAAGCTGATCACTTAGGCTTTCCCGAAAGATCTCTGCTTCCACACTAACATAATGGGGGAAATATAATCCTTGCACAGAAAACAGATTCTTGGTGAGGAACAAATTAACTCATGGTTGAAGATGAAAACCACTATGTGAGCAGGAATCACAATTCTCATTATTCTCTTCGCTATCAGACTGTCATCGCTGTGTTCATGGTAGGATCTCATTCTTCCTCTCTACTTCTGGCTTTGAAAAAAAGAAACCGACCAAAATTACTTTATTAAAATAAAGTGGTACAATTATTTCCGGTTTAGGTATTGCTGCAGAGGAGCAAATTATCTATTTTGTCAGTCCTAGCCTACGTCAGGCCTTTTTAGTGACCAATAAAAAATATCTATTGCCCCCACCCCCTCCCCTCCCCGCCCCAAGGCTTAGCTTCCCTTGGTCTTGATGGCTTTTTGGCTTTTTCCCTCCAAACCTCGCTCAAGGAGAATCTGGAAATATTCTGCTGCTCCTGTAGCTGATATCCACGTCCACTAGGGTGAAATTTGTCACCGTGGCCCCTGCATTGACCTAAGGCCACAACCTACTTGCCTGCCCAGCCTTCTAAGTGGGTGGCCATTTGTCACTGTTGCTGGTGGTAGTGGGGCTCTTGTGGTGTGGCAAGGATAGCATTTGAGGAGACCTACAAGGAAAGCTGGGATCTGGTGATAAGATGTATTTGTAGCGTAAGATGCAGAATCAAAAGAGTGCCCCTCCTGGGTTCCCGATGTCCCATCTCTGACCCTTCCTTGGAGAAAAATCCAGAAATAGGGCCAGTGTCCAGAGATTCTGTGTCATACTAAAGCGTAGTCCTTTGGAGCCCACACGGACTGCTGGGCCCCAGGCGCTGCTAAGTGGTCTCAGGGTCTCGGTCCCTGTCCAGGTAGCTTAGTGCTGTTCCCCAAGGTGATCTGTTGCTGCTGTACCCAGGATCCTGCCTGAAGCCTGCATTTGGAGTCCCCGCTGCTCTAGACCCCACACTGCTAGGGCCACATGTTTACTGTGCAGAGAGAATGCACAAATGACAGGTCAAGCTATTGGGTGGGCAAGAGAGAGAGATCTTTGGGATTATATTCTTTGGAGCTTGGGAAGGACCAGGAGCTTTTTCAAAATAACGAATAAACTTCCCAAGATTTTGCGGGCTTGCACCAGGCCCGCCTTCTAACCAATCCATTCTTTCCCCAGGCTAGACTGACAGGCTTCTATTGGCCGCCTTGGCTCCTCTTGTGCAAGCCTCATAGAAGCACCTCCCCCTGCACCATTTTGACTTCTACTGCGCATGAACTACCTCCCCCTTTACTGTTCTATCCCTTCCCCCAGTGATCTGGGGGGAACAGCCTCACACACTCCTCAAGTGATTCCTTGGGGAGTGTGCGAGGCTGTAACTTCCTGGTGAAGCAAGCCTATACTCCTTTTCTTTATTAGCATCTACCTACCTACACTAACCTCACCAGTTTCCACCTGCAGCTGAGCTCACCTTCATGAACACTGATGGACCTTCCTGATGATGTTTAACCTAGAAAGTTCCACCCAATGCATCGTCCAGCCCCAAATACCAGCTCATTGGTGATGCCCCAGGCTAAGGTCCCCATGGCCTTTGGAGACTGTATCCTCTTCCTAAGGGGGCCATCCTCATGCCCTGGGCTACTCTGTTCAGGAACTTATATCCCAACAGCCTCATGTCATTCTCCTTTGCTCTTGAGAGCACTCTCCATGTCCTGGGCACAGAGCCAAAGTGCCATCTCCAATGTTCCCTAGAGCAGAGACAATTTCTGCTCAGCAAATATTTCACGTGCTTCCCTACACTTTCCAGATTCCCTCGCAGTTAGGATGGGGCCACAGTAACAAGTCAGGTCAGCGTGAGCAGTGCGGTAATTTGTATCACTTCTAGGCTGAAGCTGTTTTGAATTCTTCCGTCCCTCTCTGGCCAGGTGGTAAAAGCCTTGAAAGTCACAGTCCCCATAGCACAGGCACAAAATGCAAGCGAGATGTCTACCCATCGATGTCACCTGAGTGTCACCTTACTGTGGGAAGCCACTACAGCTTCAGAGTTTGCCTCTTGAGGCAGCTAATAACAATTACCCTGACCGATCCATTCTTTGGCTAAGACTCAGCGAAGGGTATGCCTTCAAATACCATCCCCTCCCATGGGTGTACATATTTTAAGAAAATGATCCTCAGCAAAACATGTTAGGACATGGTTGTGTCTGCTTCTGTAAACAAGAACTACCAAGAAAATATGGCCACGTCTTTCACAAATCAAAGTTTCAAACTCCTGGGCTACAGCTACCTCAAGAAATGTCACAAATAAAATTGGACTCCCGATCTCACAGCACAGCGTAAACACACACAGATGAGATCTTGTCAGGTTGCCTTTGCGATGCTCAAATACGAATATAATTTTCTGGAGGCTGATACTCCGTATGGAAACAAGGATATTGTTTAATCGTTTCATCAATGTCTTATTTCCTTCATCCTGGAAAGCGTCCCGTGCTGTCTCTCCTTTTGATGTGCTTCCCCAGCATGTGTGCTCCAAGGAGGCCCAGCCCTTCCCCAGAGCTGCTGGCCCAGCAAGGGATGCAAAGGGCTTCTGTGCAAAGGCTAAATAACGAGATGGAGGAAGGAGGCGACCTCTGCAACCCCTGCCAGAAATGAGAGGTATTGACACCACATGCCCAGAGAACCATCAGGAGTCACAGCAAACACTTATTAGCACCTACCTTGTGCTGGGCCCTTGGCTAGGGGCCGTTTCCCTAATGCCCAGCCCACCCTAACTACAAACCGGGCATGCTATCACCATTTCAAAGAAAGGACTCTGAGACTCAGGGAGCTTAAAACCCGAGACCTGTCACACTCCAAAGCCGTGCTTTTTCCATGACATCATGGGCCTTCCATTCAGCCGCCGTCGTTGCCACCAGCCAGATGCCTCCAAGACATTTGGCCATTGGCCAGTCTAAGAAGAGAGCAGGGCAGGGATAGGGGCTGGTCTCTTGACCACCTACTAAGTGCCAGGCCTTGTGTGAAGGCTTTCCCCAGCTCATCCTGCTGCCTGACCTTGCGCCTGGGCAAGGGATCCCTCAGGCCCCCTTCCAGGTCACACGTGGCTCCTTTATTAATGTGAGAGCGGCCACCGAACTTCTTTTTAATGAAATATTTTGGACCACTCCGTCGGTTGTTTGGGTTCAATGAGAAAGCGATGCCTCTTTATTCAAAGCTCTGTCAGAAGCTTGGAAAACATCACACTACTTTGAAAAATAAGGGTTTTTAAGATTAAAAAAAAAGAAAGAAAGCCCCAATGATTTGAGAACTTCTCTGGTTGGCAGTTGGCCCCGATTCTTCCTGGGGAACCTGGCGCCACAGGCCAATCGGGAGGGACCATCGCAATAAAAGCGCTCCTCGCCCCCTCCACCCCGCTTTCAAGAGTGATTAGCTGAGACAGATTCATAAGCCTTGGTTTTGTGTTGTTTTGTTTGGGGGGAGGGGGGGGTGTTCTTTTTTTTTTTTTTTTTTTTCTTGCACTTGGAGAATAAGTTAATTATGATTGGTTAAAATTTGTGTGTTTTTGCTTTTATCCCTGAACCACAATTAGAGCTCCTGACAGCCTCCTGGCCCTCAGACATTCCAGCTGGTATAATAATTGATAACCGTGGTTATGAATAGATGGGGCACAAGGCTGTGAAAGAATGCGCAGCCACTTCAGAGGGTCATTTATAGCGCGCCGAAGGGAAAAGAGAGTTTCAGGCCGGGAAAGCTTAGAAACAGAACGAGTTTTTATCAGTTTCCTAGACACCGTCAGATCAAAGCCTGGGTTGCACTCTCTGAGGCTCCCAGATAATGGGGTGGCCCCTCATTCATTCTGCGGCTGGAGCGGAGGCCTATTCAGAAGGGGAAACTGGGGAGTTTTCATGTTGCTGCTTTGTAGTCTTTATCGTGGTACCAATGCAAGAATCACCTTTTTATTTTAATGAGGCATTTGAAAAGTATTTGATTCCCTCTGGCTAGGGGCTCCCTCCCCCGGCTGAGATGGCAAGAAAGGGCTGCCCAGAGGAGCCTCATTTTCTAAAAGCAATAGTAACTGCATTCCGCCCTCCCCCCACACCGCCCCTTGTAGTTTAATAATTTCAGTGCAAGCAAAAGCTGGGCAAGTGGGAAAGGAACAGAATACGCTGCCTGTTAAGTCCCATTCACTTTTCACTTGCCATTTTTTATTTTCTAAGAATGAGGCTGGCACCAGTTCGAATCCCTGCTCTACCATCCTCTGTGTGTGCAACTAGGAAAATAGCTTAATGTCCGTTCCCAAGCCATCCTTCCTCCTCCGTGCGAGGGAAATAATAATAACTACTCTGTCATGTAGCTCGATGCTGTACTGTATCCACGGTACTCAAACATCTACAGTCGCAGGATCCAGCAAGCATTTGGGGATGGAAAAAATGAACAGGGTGTCTCCACTGAGCCTCGCAAAACTCCCTTAACCATGTTGAAGAGATGTTTTTAATGCCATAAACATGTGTTAAGCATTGTAATGGTTGATTGTGTGAACGCACCCATCATATCCGTATCTCGAAGCCCTAACCGCCAGTACCTCAGATGTAGTTGTGTTTGGGAATAGGGTCTTTAAAGAGGTAATTAAGTTAAAATGAGTGTTTCAGGGAGGGGCCTATACAATATAACTGTGTCCTAAAAAGAAGAGGAGATTAGGGCACAGACACACACATAGAGGGAAGACCATGTGAACATGCAGAGAAAATGGCCATCTACAAGCCAAGAAGAGAGGCCTTGGGAGACATAGACCCTGCTGACACCGTGATCTTGGACTTCTAGCCTCCAGAACCATGAGGAAGTCCATTTCTGTGTTTAAGCCCCTGTGTGTGTGCTTTGTTGTGGCAGCCCCAGCAAAGTAATAGAAGCATTTATCATGGTGTTGTCTTTAATTGATTCTTTTTTAAAATATATTTTATTGATTTTTTACAGAGAGGAAGAGAGAGGGATAGAGAGTTAGAAACATTGATGAGAGAGAAACATCGATCAGCTGCCTCCTGCACACCCCCCACCGGGGATGTGCGCGCAACCAAGGTACATGCCCTTGACCGGAATCGAACCTGGACCCTTGAGTCCGCAGGCTGATGCTCTATCCACTGAGCCAAACCGGTTTCGGCATGGTGTTGTCTTTAGTTTACAAATCCTAAACCTAAGGCTATATATATATATATATATATATATATATATATATATATATATATTAAGCTTAAGAGACTCTTGCATTTGGGGAGAAAGGACATGGGAACTGCAGACAGAAAACTTAGGTTGAGGCCCCAGCAGTGCCACGATCCAGCAGTCTTTGGAGTCAGTGTACTATCCTAGTCTTGGTTATCTCATCTAGAAAACTGTGATGATTAATGAAAAGTGTCATACAGAGAAATGCTGCTTAAATGTTTGCCATTGTTCCCACGATTTCCCCAAGTGAGATGTGGTTGAGCCACCAGTTCAACAGGCCTCCCATACCCCAGCCTATGGCTTTTCTCCTCGGCACATCTCATAGTACATGGAATGCAAAGCTTGTCACAGCCTGAAAGCATCTTCAAAGCATAAGGCTCCATGTAAGCCACCTAGAACTGCTGTCTGCTCAGGTTGTGGGAAAGGGGTAAAGCCCAGAAGCATTGCCAAACCCCTGGGACCCAGGGCATCAATTGTTGCTCCTAGACAAATCGGTGACAGGTCCCACCCTGCTCTGGCCATTCCGGGGCAGTCAGCTCTGCCCCACAGGTGACTCCTTCTACCTCCAGGAGAGAAATACAAGCTGGCACAGGTGACAAAATCATGTCTGTGTGATGGTGATCCAATCAGTCATAAATAGACCCGTGTCTATGGCCCAACAGTTCTGGAATGTCAAAACCCAGATGCTGTTCCCACTAAAGGTCTTGCTCGGGAATGGATTCCAGGGCTACCAAAGACTCTAATCCCCAGGATCCTGCTCCGAGGAGCTCCCTTCTCCACCTCAGACCAGCTGCAGGCTGCCTGCTTCTTGGCAGGCCAAGCACCTATCAATCCGTGCAGAGCTGAGTGAGGAGACAAGAGCCCTGTGACCTTCATGGCTTTCTCCCACCCATAAAGTGAGATGTAAACTAAAGGGGGAGGGAGGAAACCCACGTCCTATGCCTTTTCCATATCATCCAGAAGAGTCCGGCAATATGCTATGTGGGGCATCCAGGCTCAGTAAATATTTGTGAGCTGAGTTTAATTTCTCTAAGTTCACACATACATGTGAAACAGCTTCCTTGTGCTTCCAGTTTGATTGGTTAAATAAATAAAACACACTAAGTAGTGTATGAGTGTGAAGAACTCATAATGATTCAGAAGCAAATCGGACCTCATGTATAAGAAGCACGACAGAGCCCTTGGACATTTGAATTCTGCCCCGAAGAGTAGAAACTGATTAGCCTTGACAGAGTAACAGTCCCCTGACTGTACTCTTGGCCTCCAGGATTCAGTTGTCCTTCAGGCAGCCTCTGGGTGATCATGCAAAAACATACATCTGGTCACAGCAGGCTTTCTTCTTAACACCTCTATTTCCCTAGGAGAAAAGCCAAATTTCTTAATGAGGCATTGCAAATTTCACAATATTGAGTCAATCTACATTCCCATCCCCACCCACTCACTCTCCAAACTTCCACCACCAACCCAGGCACATTTCTCTGAAGACAACTTGCCTTTGACCTCCAGGAAGTGGTTCATGAGTTTCTTTTGAACCTGGAGTGCAATTACCTACATTCTTTACCTGTCAAAAAGCCCAGCTGGTATGGCTCACTGGTTGAGCATCAACCCATGAACCAGGAGGTCATGGCTCTATTCCCAGTCAGGGCACATGCCTGGGTTGCAGGCTCAATCCCCTATAGGAGGCATGCAGGAGGCAGCCGATCAATTCTCTCTCATCATTGATATTTCTATCTCTCTCTCCCTCTCCCCTTCTCTCTCTGAAATCAGTAAAAAATAAATTAAAATTTATACTCACATTCAAGGCTCAGCTCAAATTTCACTTCCTATCTATAGCCCATTTCAATCTCATCAGGTGCTATGCCTCCTTCTCCGCTTGTCTGTGTTATCCCATTCACCCTGACATCAGCCATGCTTTGATGGGGAAGGAGATGAAGATGAGCCTGAAATGTGGATGGGAATGTTTTCTAGATAGAATACTTGGCTCTATGCTGGACTTTTTAAGGACAATATCTCAGATACATGTTTTTGTTCCAGAGTTTTAACCCTGATATGTTGGGTACTTCGTCGTAGAGGAGTTTCAGTGAAGGAGTCAAATTAACTAAAAGTACAAAAAACTAATGAATAAATTTAAATATTAACCCATTCATTGATAATTGGGAATATCCACATGCAAGTGACAAAGTACTTGAAACTCTATTTGCCATACCCCACACTCTGGTTCACCCTGGAATCCTGGTACCTTAGAATTAAAATTATGTCCACACATGTTTGATTAGCTTGTACTCAGAAGAGTCATGGAATGACTGGGGGAGGATATCGCACCTGAACTCCAGGGGCTCTTCCTCAGCAGGGTGGTCTCCATAGAGAATCAAAGGTTGAGGGCTCATATCACTTGGACAATATTACTAGTAAATGGATTCTGACACTCATCTCTTCTAACCCAGTGTTACTGTGTCCAGGACCCTTCTACTAATACCTTTTCCCGTAATGTATACATGCCATATGATATTATCATCAATGACTAGATCTCCTTGGCCTGGAAACATTCTGCTACCTACTATGCATTTGGGTATTTATTCACTCACTCTCAGAACTGTAGGTAGCCTTGGTAGAATTGCCTTTGGCATTAGAATTGTGGTTAACAGGTGATGCCGCCCAACTTTGACTAAGAAAGGTTTCATGTTCTATTATCAGTATTCCATTCAATAGTTAGCTCCATGCCTGGCATCAAGCATGTGGCAAACAAGTTTTTGAATGAATAGATGGTGTAATGGATGGATGTGTCAGATGGGGCATTTGGACGGATGTGTGGATGGATGAATAGATGGATGAGGGAAGAAATAGTACTGGAATTCTGATTCTATCCCTGTTTTTGAAGAAGACTCAGTAAGAAAATAAACAAATAAAATCTTGGACATGAACCCATGGTGGATGCTGTTGATTCCCCACAGTGATAAAGTGGAAGGTTTAGAAAAATGCAGTTAATGCTTCTTGCCACAAACCACCTAAAATTACCGTGCAATTACAAAATATCAGCTATCTAGCTTGGCCAGGAAACTATATTTCTTATTGACCCAACAAATTTTTAATTGAGAGCTATTACCAAAGCTGTAGTGATTACAGTGTTCAAGGCATCCACACAAGAAAGCACATTGCCCTACAATTATACAAAGCACGACCGAACTTGTCTCTGGAAACCCAGAAGCACTCTCAGTCTCTTTCATGATTTGAAATTTGAATCTAGAAAACCTGCATTTGAATTTTGACTCCGTGACTTAACCATGTGACCTCTGGCCCGGCTTTACTTCTTTGACATCGGTTTCCTCATCTGTCCAAGGAGGACAGCCATTTCTGGGTTAGTTGGAGTAGGGTACCATCCATAGGAGCCTGTTGTATGTGATACAGTATTAAAGCAATGACCATTTGTGGTGGACACCATTGTCTGCCCAGCACTGTCCTCCCCTGGGAGTGCTGAGTGTCCACATGTTCATAGGAGAGTGGCACCTTCTTAGAGATTCAGCCTCACTCCCCACCTTCAGCAGCTATAGGGATAAACACGTAACACTCACTGGGCCAATCTGTGCCTTTTCTCAGGTTTTAAAACATGAGAGAGAGAGAGAGAGAGAGAGAGAGAGAGAGAGAGAGAGAGGAGAGAGAGACTCATTCCCCCTTTGAAAATGACATTGAACAATGCGAGGCCTGGGAAGAGCAGTAGGCATGATTTAGGTCAAATGGCAAAGGCCAGCCTAAGCAGACGGAGCCCTTTCATCAGGAGAGGCAAGAGGAGCAGGGAAGAAAAGACAGTCTGGCTCTTCATTGCCCTGAGTCCGTGTCCCTGAGGCCAGGCCACCTATTGCTCCTCCCTGGAGAGGTGAGGCAGCAGGTGTCCCTGTCCAAGGGAGGCCAGGCTGACTTCTCTCCACCTACAAGCAAAACATCCTTGGAAAAACAAGCTCACTGGTAATTCATCACTTATCATTTCAGTGTCAGTTACAGGAAGACAAGGACATTTGTAAATTACTTCACTGTTGAGTTCCCTGTGACTGCACATAGCAGATACGCAACAAACACTTGTTGAATGCATCGTTATATTATTACGTTTGTAAAAAGCACCGGTATATAAAAAGCCCTTATTATTAGCAATCAGAACTAAGTGGCTTTTAGAGAACTGCAATAGCCTTCTCATATGCTTCCTATTTCCACACAAAGCACATGCATTTTCATGATTTGAAATAGTGTCATTTAAAAGCAAAGCGTTCAGAACAGCGTTAGCAGGGATGAGGAAGTAGCCCATCGTTTGAAGCTCAATCACTCTACAGCTGAACTCATATTTACCCATGACAATGGTAGAAACCCTGGGCGTTGGGATTAGGAGGCCCAGGATTGAAACCCAGCTTTGTGTTTGGCAAGTTAAACTCTCAAATCCTCAGTTCCCACATCTGTAAAATGGGTTTGATATTGATATAATGGGTTTTGCAAGGATTAAACTGGATAAGAAATATTAAAGTGCTTAGAACATAGTAGTTGCTCAAGATAGGAACTGTTATTGATATAAGGGAGACATGTATGCATACAAATACATACATATACATACATAACATGTAGCAGTATCTTATCTTAAATGCAATGATTGGCTGCAATTTCTTCCAACTGAGTTCTCAGATTAGTCTCAACCCCCCACTGCACTCCAATCACTCCCAAAGGTGAACCTTGGCAAAGGCCCTTAAGCCACCTGAAACAGGCTTTCCTCCGTGATACGCTTCCCAGAAAGCAGCTCACAGCCTCGTGCCCTGGAAATCTCCCCTCCGGAGCTGCTCCCTGAGAGGTGCCCCCAACAGAGATGTCACTCTGAAGTGCCTTTTCATCCCTCAAGCAGTGGTCTCACCCTCGGCCAGTCCTTGCAATGGCCGCTTCCTCCGACCCTCTTTCCTGTAAGTGCTGGGAAAATCCCCTGTGGAATTATCAGGGATCTGACCTGCTTTGAAGAGCTGGTGGTTATCTTTATGGTTTCTGCGGGGCTGAGCCTCTGTATAAGAAAGGTCATGACCTGCTCTTGCAGGCTCCAGGATGAGAGAAGAAAAGGAAATGGCCAGGAATTACAGAGAGAGAGAGAGATGTTCAGTCGATAAGGGAAGTGACTTCGCAGCCACACTGAGTGGATTGCCAGTTTCTCCACAGAGTTGTCCAATGGGGTCAAGTGATTCTCACCCTCAGGGTTACAGGACCTAATCGTGATCTGACAAACCACAGCCCCACTTTGGATAAAATGTGCACGATATGATCTAGGCCCTGGTCCTCTGGAATTTTCCCCTGCATAACACTCAGGTGTGCTGGCCCCCAGCAGCAGAAATCAGGACCAGCATTTAAGTTATGTTTCCCACAGTGGGTTCTCCTAAGACCTGGGCACCTGAAATCATTCGATACCTGAAATAAACACATACTAATATTTTTCATAATCACATATACATATCTAGTATGTGCATATTTATTAATGTTTCTAGATCATATTTTATATTGCATTCAACCTGATTGGTATCATTCAGATAGTGGGCATATGAAGTAAATAGAATGCAGCCATTATCTAAGTCCAATCAGTATCTACAGTTGCTAGTAGAAGTAGTTGTATTACATATATTTATAGATATATGTGTAGTATATCCTGTTACTTATAAACACCCATACCTTGGTGCATAAACACACACCAATTATGTCTAAATAGAATCTGAAAAGTTATAGCTGGCTTAAATGTTGAAATCGATCAAATCAGTGTATTTATTAAAAACTGAAGGGGTGTGTCCCTCAGCCCAGCCTGCACCCTCTCCAATCAGGGACCCCTCGAGGGATGTCCAATTGCCCATTTAGGCCCGATCCCAGTAGGACATCCCTCTCAAAATCCAGGACTACTGGCTCCCAACTGTTCGCCTGCCTGCCTTCCTGATTGCCCCTAACCACTTCTGCCTGCCAGCCTGATCACCCCCTAAACACTCCTCTGACAGCCTGATTGATGCCTAACTGCCCTCCCCTGCAGGCTTGGTCACCCCTAACTGCTCTCCCCTGCAGGCCTGGTCCCCCCCAACTTCTCTCCCCTGCAGGCCTGCCCCCCACACACACCCACAACTGCCCTTCCCTTCAGGCCTGGTTGCCCCCAACTTCTCTCCTCTGCTGGCCTGGTCACCCCTAACTGCCCTCCCCTGCAGGCTTGATTGCCCTCAACTGCCCTCCCTTGCAGGCCTGGTCCCTCCCAACTACTGTCCCCTGCTGGCCATCTTGTGGTGGCCATTTTGTGTCCACATTGGGGCAGCCATCTTGTGTGTTGGAGTGATGGTCAATTTGCATATTACTCTTTTATTAGATAGGATAGAGGCCTGGTGCACCGGTGGGGGCCACCTGGTTTGCCCTGAAGGGTGTCCCGGATCAGGATGGGGGTTCCCTTGGGGCGTGGGGTGGCCTGGGTGAGGGGCCTGTGGTGGTTTGCAGGCTGGCCACACCCCCCGGTGCCCCAAGCAGAGGCCCTGGTATCTGGGATTTATTTATCTTCTATAATTGAAACTTTGTATCCTTGAGCGGAGGCCAGGGCGGGTGGAAAGCTTGGCTTCCTCCATCGCTGGGGAAACCCAAGCCTCCTGCTCACTCCGTGGCCACAGCCATTTTTGTTGGGATTTATTTAGCTTCTATAATTGAAACTTTGTAGCCTTGAGTGGAGTCCAGGGCCGGCCAGGGTGTGCGGGAAGCTTGGCTTCCTCCATTGCCAGGGAAACCCAAGCCTCCTGCTCGCTCCGTGGCCGAAGCCATCTTGGTTGGGTTAATTTGCATATTCGCTCCTGATTGGCTGGTGGGTGTAGTGGAGGTATGGTCAATTTTCATATTACTCTTTTATTTGATAGGATTATATAACAGACCACTGTAATGTGAATTTAATCTTTTAAAGAAATAATAAAAGTCCGTGGTGACTTTAATGGCAACAAAATAGCTCCAAGCTTCTTATAATAATCTTTTTTATTTTTTTAATAAGTCCCAGGAACCAAACTTCATATGAATGTCTAAGACTTACTGTTCACCCAAATAAAATAGTAAAAATTGAAGCTACTATTCAACATCTGTGATATGCTGAGTACTATGCTAAGGACATTACAGATATCATCTCTTCAAAGCTCACCACCACCATGCCCATTTAGATGCTAGATTTCCCATTTCACAGATTTTAAGCTAGGTTCAGGGAGGTTCAGAGAAGAACATAGCTAGTCTGACAGGCAGTCAAGTTCCTAGCTGAGGTCCATCGGACATTTCCCACCACCTACCCAGTCACAAACTGACTGGGGGAAATACCGGCCTCTGTTCCACTGTTGCTGTCACTACCTGTTCTATGTGCCTGAGGTTGTCTGTCAGCCAATAGGAGAACAGCAGTGACTGGGGCTGAGTGTCTGGCATGTTCTCTGGCTGCATCAGACTTGCTTTGGTAAGATCTCAAGACAAATGCACACGCTGAGCTTAAGGAACTGCTGACTTCAGTCGTTTGGTGAATAATCCTCCTATTTTCAGGAAAGCCTAAGAAGGAGGTGGGAAAAAGATAAGAGTAATAATTAAATCTTCTAGTGGTACTAATGCATCTAGTTTAGGAAACTGCTCTTTAAATTAAAATCTACTAGGACACATTTTTCCAAGTGAGATGCTGTTGTGAGACTGAGCTTTGTTTTTAAATATCTGTTTACAAATCTCAGCAAAAGAAGAGCATACCCTCTTTGTGCTCAGTGGTGTGCACATCTGGATATGAAGTTGCTTCCCCAAACTCAACTTCCTCAACCAACTGCAATTCAGGTCTCATCCCCCCTCGCCCCCATGTGCAGGAGCCAGTGAGGGTGAGAACAGGGCATGTGGAAATGGAGCCATCCATCCAGGGAGCCCAGAGCCACCAGCTTCCAGCTGGTCCACGTGCCTCGCTCACTCCTTCAACACTTAGAAACTCCTCCTGGAGACCTATTGTGTCCTGCAGGCCAGGCACCAAGAGAAGTGAAGATGACCGATCACTGGCCACAAGGAGCTCATGGGCTAGAGAGGAAAACAGGCACATAAGCGAATGAATGAGCACAACACAGTGTGATGTGGGCTGTCTCGGTGCTGTGTGCACAACAGAGTGTGGGCTTCCAAGAGGCACCTGCCCACTCTATTTGAGGATAAAATAGTGATAAGAAGAAGCATCCAGTCCCCAGGCGCTAGGCCTATTGGCCAATGGAAAATGGAATGAGCCAAGCAAGTTCATAGGGCCACTCTACTGATCTCTGCACCTGACAGTGACAGGGTCCGAAGGTCCAGAAACAGAGTAGCCACAGCTACCCAGGTGGAAAGTAGAAAGCAAGATGTCCATCCATCCTGCTTGACCCATCCCCAGTACAGCTTCTTCCAGGAGACTTTTTATAAGGGTGACCTTCCTTCCTTGGAGCTCCATAACCTTTTCTTTTTATGTCTCTCCCATGACACACAGCACCAACTTTAACTTTCTTGGGACACTTCCTTTGTGTACAGAATTTCCAGCCAACGACTAGACCAGAAGTCGCCACTCAGTTCACCGATTCAGCAAACCTTTACTGCGCACATACACTGAGCATGTACCGTGTGAAACATTGGGTGCAGGGGCCTCACCAGCTGCCAGCACCCACCATGCCCTCAGAGCCTGGCCTTCACAGGTGGGCAGGCACCACTACCAATCCCCCACCTCCATCTCTGTTTCCTTTATTTGCTTTTCATATTAGCTCCATCGCACAACCAACCGGGACTCTGAGGCTCATAACAGGGAGATTCTTGCTTGAGGCCACAAAGAAAGTCAGCCCCAGGGCCTGAGCTGAGGCCCACCTGCTGGGCTTCCAGCCCTGCTTCCTGTCTGGTCTCAGTGTCATTGCCAGGCGCCCATCATGGGAGGGGTATCCCCCTTCTGACCTGGGGCTTGCTGCTCTGGTGTCCTAACTATCTCCAAGCCCTAGAGAGATCCTACCCCAACACCAGCCTCCTTCCTCTACTGAGCTGCTGTGTACAGACCTGCCCTTTCTCTCTCCCGGGTCTGGGCCATTCCAGAAATGCTTCTAACACAAGCTGGCTTGGGGGCTCCCTCGAGCTATACTATCTGGGTGTGTGCAAGTGTGCATACATGACATGTCCATTCGTGGGAGCCCAGGGGGTGCAAAACTCTGTGTGTGACTATTCATGGTTATGTGCACAGGTTTGACATGTTTTCTCTCTTTGTAACGTGTGTGTGTGTGTGTGTGTGTGTGTGTGTGTGTAGACATCCTTATGTTGTACTAGGTGTATGTAGGTATCTCTGAGACATATGTGTAGATATCTTAGTGGTGCATGTCTGGTGTGTGTGTGTGTGTGTGTATATCTCCATGTGGTATGTGAATGTGTGATATTCTCTATGGTGTGTGAGTGTGTAGCTTGACCCTGTGGTATAAGTGTCTGTGTAAATGTCTGTGGTGTTTGGATACATAGATATAAATATAGGTGTGTAGATGTCCCTGAGATATATGCAGAGGTTGCTGTGTTGTCTGTATATCTCTATGTTGTGTATGGTGTGGTGTGTGGTGTGGTGTGTAGTGTGGCATGTGTGGTATGCGTGGTATTTGTGTGTGTAAGGTGCATGTGTACCTCTCCATAGTGTGTGTGCTTGTCTGTCTCTATGATGTGTACTTGTGTGTCTCTATGGGGTGGTGTGTGTGTGTGTGTGTGTGCATGCACGTGCAATCCTGTGCAGATTTCTGCTGACCTGGCTTTTCTGGGAGCCCCAAGCACTCAGCTGACACAGCAGAACACTGAGAGCAAAGCTCAGGAGAAGGCCATGGGAGCATGTCCCCACGCCCAGGCTGGGCAAGCAGGCCCGTCACTCTTCGCTGTCCAGCCAGCAGAGGGTTCCTGGCCCTGGTTTCCCAGCCCTCTGGGGGAGCAGGCCCAGGCCTAGCCAAGGGCACCCACAGAAAGGGGGTCTTGTTCCGTGCCATCCACACCTGACATTGGTGGGGCTGGTCTCCAAGGTCTGAACCCTGAATCTGCACTGGAAGATGGAGGAGAGCACAGTTTAGGGAAGAGCAGAGGGAGGGACGGAAGGAGGTGTTCCAGACAGAGCACACATGCTGAGGGTGTGTGTGTGTGTGTGTGTGTGTGTGTGTGTGTGCGTGCATTCACCCACAGGGTCACATACTTCCAATTCTTTCTCATCCCACTTCCGGCTTCCGGAGGGGAGCCGACATTCACTGTGGGGCGGGTGGGAAATAGCCCTTCCCTGCTTCCCCCGGGGCGCCCCCAGCTGGCAGATGACACCCCAGGCACACCAAGGCACACCAGCTGTCACAAACCCCAGTTTCTCCAGGCAGCAGGCCTTGGCTCCAGGCCACTTCCCATGCTTTTATCTATAGGTTTGCCTTGAACAAACCCCTGGTCAAATGGTCTACACCTGACGATAAACCCAACCTTCCAGATTACAGTTTAAACTCCCGGCCACACCGGGGAGGAGAGAGAGAGGCATTCCTGAGCGGTTGAGAAAAACCTCTCTGAATAATCCCTTGAGCCTCCCATGGCTCCAGCCCCCTAATGGATGCTTTGATGACAGCAGATAAAGGCCAAAGGTACTTTTATTCTCTCAGAAATTGCTCCAAATAAACAACCTTGATGTGTAAAGCAATAGAAATCCCCAGAAGATTGATGGCTTGGAAATGCTGCTGAGTGAATGAATAACTTCCCCCTTTATTTCCAAGAGCTAATATTTGTCCACATTGGCTGCCTTTTAGGGAAAAAAGTGCAACCTCTTTTTGTGCTGAGTGTTGGTCAGAGACAAACAGTCACCATCCAGTTATTACTTGAACTTTAAACTGAGCTCCATTTGGGAGCGACGGAGGCTGCTGTCAGCGTTCACCCATTTATCAGGCTCCGGGCGGGCCTGCCCTCGGAGCGCCACCCCTGGGTGTGGGCTCTAGGGTGGGACCAAGCATTGAAACTGCTTTTGAAGGCCTTCAAATGCGCCAGTGTCTCCGGAAAAAAAGTCCTGACACTTTTTTCAGTGGTCACGTTCAATCAACATCTTAACAAACTCTGCCTTTGAATGCCGAAAGGTAGCTTTTCATAAGCGATGGCACCACTCTGCCCTAACGGGGGCTGGAGCTTCTCACTGCGTGGCCAGGACTCTGCGAGGGCCCCAGCGCCGGGGTGGTTGGGGGGTGGTGGTGGGGGTGGCAGCCTTCCCGGGCTGCCACTGGACAGCAGGTGATGTGACCAGCCCGCACGGTGCAGTCAGAGGACCTGGGAAGATTCTGGCTTGCACAGCACTCCAAGAAATGTCCCGAGAAGCGCCACGTGGCCAAGGCTGGCCCTTGGTTAGATGGTGGTGTTTTGGGGAGTCATATTATCTTATTGAATATGATTTTTCTGCGCATTATCGTCCATTCTGGGGCCTCACTGAACGTGTCTGTCCTGAAGACTCCAAATGTGTCTCTCTAACGCCAACGCTGCTCCTGGCACCCAGGTGCTCTCCCCTGGGGTCCTACCCAGCACCTCCACATGGACCTCCAGGCTATGTCATCAGAGCTGGATTTACGTAGTCTCTGCGCCAAGCCTGGTCCTCACCATCTTCCCACCATCTTCCTGGTTCCCAAGCCAGCAGCCTGGACAGACGCTTGACTTCTAGTTTTTCCACAACCATCCAAGCTGGCCCCTCTCTGCCAAGTGTGCCAGTCCCCTCCCCTGTTCGCTGAGGCCCTCGAGGGCAAGGGCCTGTCTGAGTCATCTGGTCACGTTAGCACCTCAGGCGGTGCCAGGGACTTCCGAAACTCTTAATGCATGTTGAATGGAGTGGCGAATTCTCTGCGGCAACTGTTGTCACATGTTTACACATGACGGAGGCTCAGAAAAGTTAAATCACTTAACCAAAGTCAGACAGTCAGCAAGAGGAGCCAAAACTTGAACCTAGATCTGTCTAAATTCAGAATCCAAACCCTTCCATGTTTGTCCTCTGTCTTATTTAGGGATGTGGCATTTTCATGTGCCAACATTCTGCCCGCATTTATGGGAATTTGAAAGCTAAGCATGTAAGATATTTTCCTTGTGAACTGAACTTGGAAACAAACGTCCACGTTCATCTCTCAGTCGTTTAAATCCCAGTGCGCCTCTGTGATGATTTCTGACAGACAGAGACCAAGGCCTCCACGCCACTGAGAAAGTTTTCTTAATCGCCTCTGGTGCCGGCCTCGGCTCCTCCTCAGCTCCCTCTCCTTCATTCTTTCCTTCCTCTCCAGGTGGCCACCTGCCATCTGGCAGCTGTGCCCAAGGCCCCACTTTGCCAACAGAAGGCAGCAGAGCCTAGAGCTTTCCCTTACACACACACACACACACACACACACACACACACACACACACACACTGTCCTGCCCAAGTCCAGGCTGCTATGCCCCAGGCTTTACTACAGATGGAGGGAGCTGGCTAAGGCTTTAATGAGGCCAGCCAGGTTTTGAGCCTCTCACATGTGCCAAGCTCTGCAGCATAGGCTCAGGGTAGGCCTGGGTTGGATGAAAAAGATCAGGTTGCCGGCCAGTGCTGCTCAGTGGCTGAGCATTGACCCATGCACCAAGAGGTCACCTGTTGGATTCCTGGTCAGGGCACGTGTCTGGGTTGTGGGTTCGATCCCCAGTAAGGGGCATCTAGGAGGCAGCTGATAGATGATGTTTCTCTCTCTCTCTCTCTCTCCCTTCCTTTCTCTTTAAAAACATGGGGTTCAGCATGTCAATGGCAATTGATAGCATGAGGATGTAGGAGTTTGCCCAGGAAAAGCATGAAGTGTAAGATGAGAAAAGGACCAAAGATGGATTCCTGGGGGAGCATCGATTGGTTGGGGGAAGAAAAAAACAAGCCTGTCGGGGTGAGGAAAAAAGAATAGTCAAGGACAAGGGGTGCTAAGACAATATGATGTCATCAAGTGTAAGAGTTCCCCCCAAAATGAAATGGTTGATGGTGTCAAATACAACTGGAAGGCCCTGAAATAATGGTATCAGTGACAATACAATAACAAGGGGGAGGAAGAGGAAGAAAAGGGAAACCATTTATTAAATACTTACACATGAATTCTTAAAACAACCTCATGAAATGAATATTAATCTCTATTTTGTAAATGAAGGAGGACTGGATCATATCCATGGAATCTGGCCAAAAGTGCATGACTGGGAATCTTAATAAAATGAATTTTGTTAAAGGAAAGTGACTAGAGGCCAAATTGAAAAGGGTTGAGTAGTGAATGGAAGGTAGGAAAGGAGAGAGAACAGAATAGTCTTTCAAGAAGTTTGGATGAGAGGGAAGGAAGAGAGATGACACGGGGACTAAAATGGAATATAAATCAAAGGAGGTTATGTTTTAGTATAGAAGAGGCTGGGACACATTGATAATCCGAGAAGAGAGCAATACAATGAGGACTGAAGATACAAGTGGGCAGGATGGGAAGTTTATGGACCCAATATGGTGGGAAAACTAAGTCAAAGGTTAGGGGGAGATGTCCTTACACAGGAGAAGCAGGGGCCCCATTTTTAGGACCTAGAGAAAAGGATACTGAGAAGGGGTGTAGATAAATCTGTGGTGGGTAGATGGGAAGGTGAAGGAGATTGTGGTTAATGGTGGCAATTTTCTTAATGAAGAACTTGAGTGAAGAATAGAAATAGAGCAGGAATCTTTTAAAGCACAATGCAGCAATTTATTTAGATGCTGAAAATAAATACAAAGGGAAATAAAGATCATAAAATTATACCAACGCCACAGTATGTCACATATGAGATGAGGTAAATGAGTACACCAGGTGGTGTTTCACCAAAGATAAAACTAAATGTCCAAAATGCGGCGCCCACTGGTTTGCTGCTTTTAGACAGTTTCAAAAGTGTCAAAATTAGTAGCTGCAAAGTCAATTATTGCGTGTGATTTTAGCTTAAAAGATTTCTGAAAACAGATCTACAACACCAGTGTTGGTTTGTCGTTTGTCAGCTATCATGTCAAGGATATTCAGAAAAAGAAAAATTCTATAATGCAAGAGTCCAAATATATATATTACATGGCTGGCCTCTGTCGCAAGATTGTACAAGGTTATGTGCAAAAAAACGAAGTCTGTTCAGAAGTTCATGCTAGCATAGTTTCAAGCTTTTGCTAGGCAAGCTAGATACAGCGTTCATTACACAAGCCAGGGTAACACTGAAGAAAGAAACAAATCTAGGATTGGCACACAATTACAATATCATAAGCATCACTCAAATCGGCCTAAAAGACTGTATAAGTACACATTTCAACTATTCAGAATGAATATGTGAAAAAAAAAATCAATTCCCCCCAAAGTCTACTCTACACATTGGATGGTAGCTTGTACGTGAATCCGGATAGCACTTCTTAAGGACACCCAACCAAACATTTCACGGAGGGAAAACATGTTGAGAAGGCAGATAACAAACCTCTGCTTTCCTTCCTGTGCATTCGTGAGCCACCGGCTTATTGGTTTTCACATTTAGTTACTGTGTCTGTCACAGCAAGTTCTGAAGCAAGATTAGCCAATCACGTTCCCTAGAAATAACCATGGGGGTTGTGCACAGTTGACAGCGAGGATGGGGAGTGGTTTGATGACATGACTGATGGAGTAGCTGAGCCAATGTATGACAGCTTCGGGAGCTCCCCTGAGCAGCCAGCAGGCAGAGGTGCCAGGTTCTCTGGCATCAGCGCTGCAACCAGGAACTCTGTTCTCCTTTGAATATGACTGCAACATTGTGTTCTAACTGCCTCCCTTGTGCTGGGTCCTCAGGACATGCAGCCACTGCAGTTTCAGTGATTATTTCCATGACTCGTGATTGGCTGATCTTGCTTCAGAATTTGCTGTGAGCAAAAATTATTTTTTTAGAGTGAAGGGCCGGAGTAAGATAAGGAGCTTGACGAGAGCAGTAGATGTGCAAGTACTCTTCGAGGGGAGGTAAAGGAAGCAATCCTCCAAATTAAATAATTGCTAGATGGTTCTAAAGACCCCACTGGAAAATGGGACACAGGAAGGTGCAGTAGCCCCAGACTCCTGGTTTCTACTTTGTATGACGTCAACTATCAGGTGTTAGAGCAGAGAGGCAGTTTCACATGTTGATGCCAAGTTGGAGCATATCTCAATGCCTTTGGTGAAGGATGGGACATGCTGTGGGGATTACATGGGATAGCCTAGGTTGAAGACTAGCACAGAGCAGACACAGGCTATGTGCTCCGTGAACACTGGTCTGCTTGCCTTTAGAGTTTTCCCAGCAAATAGACTGAGGAAGTGATATTAGAGATCTCTAGCTTTGACATTTTGTGTTCATGCGGCTATTTCTGAGAAGCTTAAATTCATCATTTCTCAAAGTATGGCCATGTGGCCCCCTTCGAACAGAATATTCTGGAGAGTTTCTGAGACATTCAAGCTCCAAGCTATTGCTTACAGAGTGGGCATCTTTGTGGAGAGAGCCAGTATGTTGTATGTTGGGGAGCCCTATGGAGAACACATGTGAGAACAGGACTTCTGTGGGCCTTCCCTGCCCCTCCGGGCATGTGCAGAAGCATTACTTGAGTGCTGGCTGTGGCATTAGTTGTGAGCCCCCTGCCAGAAACACCAAGACCCTGCATGACTATACTGATGGGCAATGATGGAATTCTGGGAAAGTGAGGCACCTGGGTGGAATTTAGCTCTTTTCCCACAACATTCCTGGGGAAATTGTGGGGCAAGCTGCTTGTTTTCAGCCCACTGATTCCTGACTGTCATCCCTCTGCTTTGGGCACAGGCATTTGTCAATATGCCCTTTGGTCCAACTGCTCTGTAGGGTTCTGTGTGTGGACAACATGTCTTATGGATGTTTTCCCCTTCATAGTGCCTCACTATTAGGAAAGGATCAGTAGGAAAGAATCAGCAGATGATTTGTTATGATTATCGCTCATGATATTTGCATAGCTCTTTAAAGTTTACAGAGTACTTCTACACACATTATCTCCTTATCCCACAAATCTGTGACCTGTATAGATGCTACTGCTTCCATTCAGAATCATATTAATGAAGGCTATGATTAGGCCGCATGCACATTGTCAAAAATAGGATGGTGGCAGAGCTGTGTCTTAGTCCATTTGTGCTGCTATAACAACATACAACAGGCCAGGTGACTTACAAACAATAGGAATTTAATTCTCACCATTCTGGAGGCTGAAAATCCAAGGTCAAGTTGCCCACACGATCAGCTGAAGGCCCTCTTCTGGGTCATAGACTTCTGGTTGCCTCCCCTCAGGGCGGAAGAGGCGGTGGAGCTCTGTGGGGTTTCTCATAAGAGTGTTAATCCCATTCACAAGTGTTCCACCCTCATGAAATAATTACCTTGCAAAGGCCCGCCTTCTAATACCATCACCTTTGGGAGTTAGGATTTCAAATTATGAATTTCAGGGGAAACACAAACATTTAGACCACAGCACAGTGGCTTCCTCTCTAAAAGTCCAGAGTTTTTCTAATCACTTAAAACCAAAACAAGACCTTCTGACTCTCATTTCACTACAACCAGATTATGTAGCCCCTACTTTCTCTCAAGCCTCCGGGGGCCCCCACCTCCTCAGCTCCAACCTCTTCCTCATGGCCTCTCCACAATGGTTGTCAGCCTCCGGCCTGGAGATCATTTCAATGCAGCTGAGCTCTGGTCTGGACTGGGTTTCTGAGGACCGGCCAGGTGCACCACGTGGAATGTCTCCCCAGCATCAGCAACCAGGGTCTATTCTGGGCCCTGACAGTCTCCTTCCTCCAGTGTCCCCTGGGACATGGAGCCCTGTTGCTGCTCTTCGGGCTGCTGTAGAGACCAACAGCACTGTCAGGGGGCAAGCTGGGAGGCAGAAGCCCCACAGAGGTGTGTGTCCTGCTCCTGCCTCCGTTCTCACTCCAGCGGTTGATTAAAAGGTGTCAGGCTATTTAAATGGTTGCTAACTTCATGACTAAAGTGTCAAACCTAATTTTTGGAAACTTTAGAAAATATGTTTGAAAAGCTTTTCAAATGGAAACTTTTTCTTCCCTGCCAAGTTCCACCATAGCACACATTTTTACAGCCCTTATAATTCCTTGAAAAACTCAATGTATAATAGAAGTGCTGACAGATGCTGGACCGTAGCAGCTAGTCTAACAGCTCAGCTGTATTTATTTTTCATTACACTTGACTCTAATTGGTGCCGGTTTAACTGTGGCTCATACCAGCGAGAACCTTTTAACTCAACATCAGCCTGAGGAAATTGGCTTTTTTCCCCCCATTTCTTGGCTCTTACTATTAGTGACTGCCCATGTTTCTCCCCATTCAAACTATCTTCATGTTTACTGAGAGGCAGTTAGAGTCATGTCTTAAAAGCACAGGATTTGAAAAGCACATTTTAACCAAGCCTCCTCCACCCAGTGGCCTCTGGAATGCCAGCCATTCAGCCTCTAGGAACCTCAGCTTCCTCATTTCTAAATGGATGAGGAATGATAATTCTTATTTTGCAAGGTGATATACATCTTGTAGAAGGTTAGATACGAGGTTAATGATGCTTCTAGCAGGATGCCTAGAGCATAATAGGAGTTTATTATTTGATATTATTTTCTACACCTTATATATTTATCAATATTATAACCAGTGACGATAAAGTTTCATGCAAAAAAAGAACTCCCTGTCTGATTAGTCTGTGTGGGATTTTCTATTACTGTGATGAGTTGCAAAACCACTAACTCATCCATGGAGAACCCTGGACAATCCCAAACAGACCAGGCTCTTTTCATGAGAAAGCCAGCAGTGTTGCCTGACTGGTGTGGCTTAGTGGTTGAGCGTTGACCTATGAACCAAGAGGTCATAGTTCGATTCCTAGTCAGGGCACATGCCCAGGTTGCAGGCTCGATCCCCAATGTGAAGTGTGCAGGAGGCAGCCAATCAATGATTCTCTCTCATCATTGATATTTCTATCTCTCTCTCCCTCGCCCTTCCTCTCTGAAATCAATAAAAAATATATAGAAAGAAAGAAAGAAAGAAAGAAAGAAAGAAAGAAAGAAAGAAAGAAAGAAAGAAAGAAAGAAGTCTTGGGCCAGACATGGACCTACAATTCAAGGTTGCTTGGGTCTTCCCAGCCGCACTGAGATGCTCTTGGGTATGGGAATTCTTCAAATGACTCTTAAGTGGCCTCCTTAGAGATGCTGACAGGTCCAATCAAACTCTCTTCTCCTGGGGCCTGAGATGAAAGGCAGTGGCAGAGGTGTCTGAGAAATGAAAAAGGCGCCCTGCCTAGTCCCGAGGAAATTCCCTTGGAACAGAGCAACACATAGCCCAAGCTCTTGAGTTCTCAAGGCGTGCATCCTCAATGGAGGCGATGTTAACAAGGAAAGTGTCTGTTCATCTAGATAGAGCCGCTCTGGAATCCAAGCTGGAAACCCTTCAGCTGTCACAAAGACCCTCCCCCCAACCCCCCAGCCCCATGAGAGAACCCAAAGTAGACTCATTCCCTACCCCACCTGGATTTACATTGGAGGATGGGAGGAAAGAACTTCTCATGTAGTCACTGCTAGGCACAAGGGGCTTTACATAGGTGACCTTGACCAAACCTCATAGCAATCCTTCAGCTCCAGTGTAATTACTGGTACTTTGCAGCTATGGATGTGAGAATTGGAGAGGTAAAGTCTTGCTAAGGCCACACTGGGCCTGAAGGGGCTGGTATTTCAACCTAGATCTCATGAGGACTCTTGACCACAGTCCCAAGTGTGTAGGAATAAAAAAAATTAATGAACTCATGCTAGATCTTATTTTATTATACAAAAGGTTAGAATAGCAAAAATAGAAATTTTAAAATTAAAAAAACACACAGAATCCGAACCACCTCATCAAACCACTTCTTTTTATTTTTCAACACTTCTTTAATGTTTTTGTGATGAGTACATTATTGCATCTCCTACTATTCTTTGTATTTTTCTATATTTAAAACATATTTGTAAAAAGAAAAAGAAAAAAATACTGTAATGAGCTTTCTGGTCCATAACTACTTGTTTTCCTAAAATATACAAATGAAATGACATTATGGTTCTAGCTCAACAAATTTGAGCTAATTGATCATTTGAAACTTAGTTCCAAATTGCTTTCCTGAAAGTTTTACCAATTTTAATTTTTAATTGTAGTGAGTATGTGTAAATAGACATCTCATTATACTCTTGCCAATTTAAGTAATATATCTATTTTTATTTTTGTCAAATTATTGTGTGAAACATATTGATGTTGCTTCAATTTTTCCAAGAGTGATTATTTCCCTATATTTTCACATATTAATTGGAAACATTTAAATACACTTTTATATGTTTACTAGAGGCCCATTGCATGAAGAGATTCGTGCAATAGGCCTTCCTTCCCTTGGCTTCCAGCACCAGTTTTCCTCCAGCACCCGGGACCCAGGCCTTCGCTCTGGCCAGAGTATGCCACCTTCGTCTTTGCTGCAGACTCCGGAGTCTGCAGTCTTTGTCTTCACTGCGGCCGGAGTGCCACTCCTATAGATCCCTTGCCCCCTGCCCTCCCTCTCATAGCAGGCGTCCTGCCCCGCCCAGCCACTCCATGCCTGGAGCAGCTGGGTGGCCGCCATCTTTGTCCTTCTAATTTGCATATTCCCTCCTGATTGGCTGGTGGGCGTAGTGGAGAGGTGGTCAATTTGCATGTTTCTCTTTTATTAGTGTAGATTGGTCATTGTCTTATTGTTTCCCGTTAATTTTTGGGGACATACTCTTTGCTGATTTTCCTAACCAGGTACCAATTCTTTATATGATAAAAACTTTATTAAGCTTTTCTCCTGTTTACTTTGCCTCCATGCTAGCGAGGCTTCCCCACAAGTTGCTAGTAAACAGCAGCTCACTCGAAAAATGTGTGTGGCTGCCATGAAGGGCTTCAGGAAGGTTTGTGCTATGAACATGTATCATTAGCCTTTGATGTTTAACATGACTACTCAGCTTAGGGATGGCATCAGCCCTGTTGGCATATAGTTTCTAGTTATTTGAATGTTATCAACATGTAATGCCTTCTCTATCCACCAAATGGCACATCCTAAGTTGCACAATATAGAAATTCTTTCTAAGAAATAGGGAGTTGTTTTGCTCAGTCAGTAAGTCATGCTTCTATATTTCTTCATATTTATGTTGTATGAGGTCCTATTTCCACACTTGATTGTAGGTCCCTGGTTCTTATCATAAGGCAATTGTCAAGTTTTTAGTAGAATGTTGAGTGATGGTTTGTGGGAGCAGTAGCAGATTCAAGTAAGAAGTCTATCACAGGTCACCGTGTGGCCCTGGGTGCCTCCCTTGCTTTCTCTGGATTTTCCCTCTCAACATAGGAAGTGGGCTGGATTCATGGACCCCCCAAGATCCTATTTCCCTCTGGTATTTTATACCTTAATCTTCCTCTGAAATAGGAAAGATCGAAGGTTTGAAAGCAAATGTGATTTGGCCAAGGCTCATGCTAAGGAGCTGCCATCTCCTCTCTGTCCTGCAAGGGATGGCTTCTCATTTGAGGACATCCTGAGAAGACCATAAAGGCCTGGTGTGTGTGTGTGTGGTCATAGTGGGAGGCCTGAGCTTGGTAGTGTGGGTCCCCAAGAGTTGAGGATCTCACTGGTAAAACAAATATTCCTACAGGAGAAAGTATCTCTGGAAATTTAGTGGAAGTGAGAAGTGGCCCAGCAGGAGGCAAAAGGGAGGAAATAGCTGTAATCTGTGATTGCCGACCACTGTGCTAGGCATTTAATAGATAGTTCCAGTTCTGATAACACCATCCAAGGTAGGGTTTATTTCCCTTTTCATAGATGTGAGATTTAAGGCTTAGAGAGGGAAAGTAAATTTGCAAGGATGCACAACAAGTAAATGGTTCAGAACTGAATTGCAATCTTTTTCACTCCCGCACGATGCCATGGGCTCCACCTTACTTATTTCTTTGGCCAATGAGGATAAAACCTGGTGCCATGTGACTACCAAAACCCACCAGCTGGTATGTGGCAGAATGAGCCTGTGGCCTAAAGCCCATTTCTGAATGCCAAGGACAAGCCTCCGGATGCTTACACATTTCATCTTCACTCTGTGTTCCAAAACCTGCTTTACAACTACATGAAAAGACTAAATTAGATGATAGAATTATTCTTACATTGATCTTACTCCTGCTCCAATTCTCAAAGTAGTGAATTAATTCAATTTGGATGATTTGGGGGGGATATAATTTTAAAAACCCGCAAAATTTGGATTCATATCCTAGCCTCCACCACTTCCAAACTGATTAAGATTAAGCAGATCACACCATCTCCCTGAGTTTTCGTGTCCTCAGATGTCATGTATGGATAAGGATGTATAATTCAGGGAACATTACCAGGATTAAACAACAAAATGCATGTAAATTGCCCAATACAATGCTCGATCAAATCTTAATCGCTGTAAATGCCCCTTTTGCACCAGCTACTAGCATTTCATCATCTTGATTCTAAGCTTATTTGGAAAATAAGACCCATAGGGGAGCTCACTGGAGAGCACACAAGCAGACCCACGTATCCATGGAATTTTCACATACAGCAAAGCACGTGTGGAAGACCAGAGTGGAAAGGAGGGAAAATGGGTCTGAAATAAATTTTCACATGGAAGAATTAAATGGGATTGCTACCTCATACCATACACCAATATCAACTCCCTTTGGATCCAATGCCAACAACAACAACAAATTGTAAAATTTTTGGAAGAAAATAGAAGAGGAAATATATTTGCTTTAACATAGATAGTAATTTCTTAAACAAGACAATGCAATGTTAACTGTATGATAAGATGGATCAATTAGACTACCCTAAAACTTAAAAATTCTGTTCATGGGAATCTTTTAAAACATTTTTAGGGGTTATATCAACAACACAACAGAAAGAGAGTTTTTATCATCTTCTCCCCCAAAGAACACCAATGTAGATGAGCAGCAGGGGTGAGAGTGCCTTCAGGGGTCCAGAATAGAATCTTCAGCACACTGTCGGAGCAAAATATCTGCGATCGGACACCCTGAGGAGGGTCAGAGGAAGAGTTTCACTTCACCCATGCTGCCCATCCCTGAGCTGGCACAGCTCATGCTGAGAGACCTTCTCAGCCCATGATATTTCTCCCATAAGGTAAAGTGGAGGTGTGTGAGTGATCGCCCACCTTCCTCAGCTGTGCGGGATGTCACCCAAAAGACTACCTCTCCCTTGCCTCACCCAGAATACTGAAGTGTGTTGCATGACTTGAGGGGAGGTGGGGAGGAGGCAGCTGGGGGAACAGCAGCCAGGGCTCTCAGAGGGTGTGTAAGGGATGAGGACTAATTGCTTCATGGAATCCATCAGGAAGCCCACCCATGAGCTGCTGGGCCCCTCTCTCCTGTGGATCCCCCAATTGACCTACAGGAACCTCCAACACTTGGGCCTTCACCACATGGCCAGCTCCCTGTGTGCACAAGAGTTAGCCTTTGCAGGTGGCTAGCAAGCATGTACAGAAAGCTGGCCCCCCTCTGCAGGACTGGGAGGAAGCGCAAGCATTTGAGCATTCATTACCAACCTGCAGAAAGCAAACAGCAGGCCATCAGCAGCCAGGCTTTGCAGAATCAAGAGAAGGCATACCCCCTAGCTGGTTTGGCTCAGCAGATAGAGCATCGGCCCAAAGTGTCCTGGGTTCGATTCTGGTCAAGGACACATACCTTGGTTGCAGGCTCCTCCTCAGCCCAAGCCCTGGTTAGGGCTTCTGCAGGGGGCAACCAATCAATGTATTTCTCTCACATCAATGTTTCTCTCTGTCTTTCCCTCTCTCTCTCACTCTCCCTAAAAATCAATGGAAAGATTTCCTTAGGTGAGAATTAACCAAAAAAAAAAAAGGCATACAATCTTAAGAATTTCCACCCAACCTTGGAGCACATAAATGTATGAAGCAAATATTAACAGATCTGAAGGGAGAAATGCGCAGCAATACAATAGAGCAGGGGACTTCAATGCCCCACTTTCAACAATGGATAGATCCTCCAGTCAGAAAATCAATAATAAACATTGGACTTAAACTACACAGTAGACCATGTGAGCCTAACAAAGAGATACAGAACATTCCATCCAACAGCAGCAAAACACACATTCTTCTCAAGCACACGGGGATATTCTCCAGGATAGATCATATGTTCAGCCATAAAACAAGTCATAAAAATTTAGGAAGGTTAAAATTATATCAAGCATCTTTTCTGACCACAATGGTATGAAACTGGAAATCAATTACAAGAGAAAAACTGGAAATAAATAAATTCTTAAAAACCTCCAACCGACCAAGACTGAATCATGAATAAATAGAAAATCTGAACAAACCAATGAAGACTTAAGAAGATTGAATCAGTAATTAAAAACCTCCGAACAAAGAAAAGTCCAGGACCGGATGGTTTCATGGGTTAATTCTCCAAAACATTTAAGAGATAATTAATGCCAGCCCTTCTCAGACTCTTCCAACATATTGAAGAGGAAGGAAAACTCCCAAAGTTATTTTACAAGGCCAGCATTACTTTGATACCAAAGCCAGATCAGGATACTACAAGGAAAGAAAACTATAGGCCAAGATCCCTACTAAATATAGATTCAAAAAATTCTCAAGGAAATACTAGCAAACAATACTCATCAGCACATTGATTAAAAGGCTCATATACCATGATCAAGTGGGACTTATCCCTGGGTTGCCAAGGTATTTCAACATACACAAACCAATAAATGTGATACACCATATTAATGAGAGATAAAAGGCATTTGATCATCTACATAAAGAAAAAGCATTCAACCCAAATGCGCATCAAGAAGAAAAGGAAGATATTCATATCACGAGATATTATCACCATGGAAATGAAGGAATTCCAACTACATGCGTAACCATCCACAATACCCTATTTTGCAGCTCATCTTGTAACTACAAAGAAATAAAATGTTAAAAATATATATATATCCCCATTGCCTAATACAATGCTTCTCAAACTATCTGGGTCAAAAACAAAACAAAACAAAACACAATTTGTTTGTTTGTTTGTTTGTTCGTTTGTTTTCCCCAATTCCTGGTATGCTGATAGTTTTGTAGGTGTATCCCATTCAAGGCGATTAGTTGACCATGGACTTGGTTTTAGCGGCAATGCTGAATTGCTAAAACGTTTATACATGCTTTCTCATCCAGTGAGAACCAGTACCAGCCAGTTCCCAGCCTGGCACCTGGTAAAAGCAGTTGCTTCCCTAGCATTGGATAGGCTTAGTTTTGATTCCGGCTCCATCACCACCCATTTGGATGGTCAAGTTATTTTAACTCTCCGAACTTAGTTTTTTCACATATAAAATGAGAATGAAAGTATTTAAGATAGTTACTGTGGGGCAGGGCTGGGATGAGGGTGGGGCAAGGACTCACTCTTGGAGTCATTCAAATGCCTGGTCAATGGTAGGAGTGAAGCCTCCTTAAATTCTGTATCCCAGGTGCCTCACTTGTCTTACCCTCGTCCCAGCCCTGCTGTGAGGATTAAATGAAAAAAATAAAAATAAACAAAGCGCTTAAACAGTGCTTGGCACAGAGTAAGATGTTTGGCAATAATATTTATTCTGATACTATGATGATTACTTAATGTTCCTTATTATTATTTGTGTTGTTTTATTGTTATCATCAGCCTGACTTAAACCGTGAGCTCTCCATTTCTGCTCATTAAGCTGGAAATGTAATGAAAATCCCTTTGCAGAGAAAATGTTCCTATGCAAAATGCAATAGATTCAACTTAGCTAGCCTCTCATCCATTTATTCATTTTGCAACATAAAGAGCCTGTGATATGCCAGAATTACGCTGTTTACTGGAGGCAGAGAATAAATAAGGCACAGTCTGTGTTCTCAAAGAGCTCCCAGCCTGAGGTGGAGCGGGAGGACAAATTCAGGTAATGACAGCAATATGGCAGCTGCTATACTAAAGGAATATGCTGGGTCTAGGGTAGACCAGAGGAGGAGTCACCTGTGTTTGGTGAGATCAAAGAAATCTTCCAGGTGGCAGTGATGGTGGGTCCAAGGCATGAAAAATGAACGGCACTTCACAAACCTTCCAAAGCATAATGGATTCTTTGCCCCCAGCATATTCTCCCGTACAGTGAAAATGCATAACACGAGAGGAAAATAACACTTCTCGGAGATGAAATAGACTGTAGAGATCATCAGGTGCCGATGGTGATCAGCCAGAGGAAGTACTGCCCTCTGGGGGCTTTTGAGGACTGCTGAGTTATTTTTAGTCATTATAATAACTGGGTGGGGGTGGTAGCATTTTGTAGGCAGGTAACGGAGATGGTAAATATCATGCAATGCACAGAGAAGTCCAACACATGGGAGAATTGCATTTACAAAATGCCAACAGCATTTCTTTTGAGAAGCACTAAGGACAGCCTATGAAATATAGACATCTATGAAGTATATATATATATATTAGAGGCTCGATGCATGAAATGCGTGCAAAGGTAGGCCTTCCTTCCCCCAGTTGCTGGCTTCGCACCCCTGGCTTCGCGGCCCCACCCACTGCACACACATGCCTCGGCCTGGTGCTGCCTGTGTCTACCACCACACACCCCCGGTTCCCCGGTTCCTCGGAGCCCCCCAATCAATTGCCCTGCAGAGGGTTGCCTGGGCCTCCCTTTTTGGGGCGATCATGGAGCCCCCCCAATTGATCACCCCGCTGGCCCGTGGCTGCGATGACAGGGCTCCTGGACCAATCACATCACACCTGCCTTGGCTGGCCTGGTGCCAGTGCATGTCATAGTGTGGTTGTCTGGACAGTCATTCTGCTGTTCGGCTGTTCGGTCTATTTGCATATTACGCTTTTATCATTATAGATATATGAAGGTGAAAATGCCAAAGACTTTCAGACAGTCCGGCATACCCTGTTGTGGCCCAGGCCTTCCTACATCTAATCTAAGACTCCAAGTCCCCTCTTCTTTGTGACTTATGAGCATGTCCTGAGGCAACATCAAGACAGATTATGCAAGCTGGTCCTTGGCCCTTTTCTCTACAGATCATTGCCCCCAAGCTGGACATCCCAAACCATGTTGAATGGAAATCTTAAAAACTTGCAAAAATGTCCTGTACTTTGTCAATTAAGTGTCCCTGATATCTTTCCTTCTTTCACTGATGTCTTTCTTTGGAATGTTTGAAGAAATAACTTTCCTTCCTGTCTATCAATAATTTATAAATAGATACCCATTCCTCCCCAGAGATCCACACTTGTGATAATCTCTGTTTCTAAATTGGAAGTTTCTTATTTTATTTTACCGAAATTCACAAATTAGATTGTTAGTTAAAACAGGCGGAACTGCCTTTGCAGTTGTGTTTAACAGGTTGTACTGCATGAAGAGTAGGTTTTTCTATTGACTAAGACCCACAACTCAATGGGGAATTTCATACAGGACTGAGACTGAGCAATTTTCGTTACACTGAGAGATGACCAGAGGAAGAGTTTTAACCTAGAAAATATGAAACCCTTACTAAACAGTAATGAGCAGTATTTCTCAGAGTTATTTGCAAATCTATATATATAAAAGCCTAAGCGACTGTTAAAATTGAACAACCAGAATGACTGGGACAACTGGTTGACCATTTGCTATGATGCACACTGACCACCAGGAGGCAGGCGCTCAATGCAGGAGCTTCCCCCTAGTGGTCAATGCACTCCCACAGCCAACCTCCCATGGTCCCTCCCCTTACCCCACCAGGCATGGTCTCTCCCCCCAGCCAGCCCCTCCCCACCAGCTGGCTGGCCAACCTTATGCAGTCCCCTCTCCTCTGACCGACCACGGGGCTGATCGGGGGACCTCACCTGTGCAGGAATTTGTGCACCAGGCCTCTAGTTAATAATGCTCCTCATAACTCTGAAATTTTATTTTACTTTAAAAATAAAAGTTTTGTATTAGAAAAACTAATTCCTGATGGAAAACTCAATGTGTTCAATACTGAGTTTCTTATTTCAGGAATAAAATAAGTAAATAAGGAAAATAAAATTTTTAAACTTTGCCAGCACAGGACAAACCTGTAAAATTTTAACAATATGCACTAAAATGTGTAGATATTGTATCAGTTTGCTATTGCTGTATCTTTTGGAATGACAAACACTGGTATGATGCATAAAACATCATTGTTGGCATCAATATTCCATGACTTGTCAAAGATCCACACTGATGATGATATCTGTATACAAATTGAAGGGGAGTTTAAAATTCACCTTTCTTTATTGAAATGCACAAATTAAATTATTTTATACCAGAAGAAGCAAAAGAGTCTCTGAGCAAGCAAAATAAATAAATAAATAATGCTCATTATTCATTGGAAATCAGTCTGTCACATGAAGTTTATCAGTACCTTCTTTATATGTACTTTTAACAAACAGATCACCCAGGGAGAGACAGAACTTTGAAAGTAAGAGTTGGCCATGAGGGCTTAGACAGGAAAACTGAAAGTGAATACTTTGGTGCATAGATCTTTCAGTGATAAAGGTACTCACATCCAATTCTTTTGCAAAGTGAGGGAAGAAGAAGTCTCAATTATCTGCACCATAAATTATTAGCACAGGTAACACTCAGGATTATTGCCAGTGAGTTCATCTTCACTTTCCTGATTCCACCTAGAAACCTCAGAGACTAAAACCATCCAAAAGGAATACTTAAATAAATAATGGAGGTAAATTTCCCAGGATTACAAAAAGATTTTAAAAATCAGATTTAAAGAGAAGACATGAGGGGTGGAGATGCTATCTGGATATATTGTGATGAGATTCAAGGAAATAACTCTAAAACTTCTAAAGAAAAAGTACAGACCACATATGAAGGAATGAGAATTGGACAACATGGTTTTAGTGCAGCAACACTGAAAAAGGATAATGAAGTCATATTTTTAGAGTATTGAAGGAAAAGAACTTAAAATCCAAAATTTAATTTTGAGCCAAACTGTCATTCATAGATGAAAGCATGATAAAAATATTCTCTGGCATAAAATGCCTCAGAAGTTTTTCTTCACAAAGGCACACATTGAAAGGGATCAAATACTTTGGTAAAATTGGTAGTTATCTTTAAAAAGAAGTTAAGACCAAATTAAAAAAATATAATAATCCCTACTTTATCCATAGCTTAAATTTTTAGACAATATCAATAATGATAGGTATGGATGGGGAGCTCAAAAAATGTGGGAGGCTACTAAATTTTTATTCTTACCATGGAGGTTGATGTGGATATTAAAAATGTATCTGTTAAAGAAAAGTCATACTTAGAACTTAGTGATAAAGAAGACAAAACTAATCTGAGTAAGTTATATTTTCAAGCCATAAATAATGTCAGAAAGGAAGCGAGCTTCAAAATGAAGAGGCTAAGTGTCTATCTGAAGAAATAAGAAAAATAGTATAAAACCATAAAAAGCAAAAGAAGGTAATAAAATTAGGAGCAGAAATCAACAAAAGGAAAATACAAAGATAAAATGGAAAAGATCAATAAAACCAAAAGTTGGGGGGAACAAAACAAAATAAGCAAACCTCTGTCAAGATTGATCAAAAGAAGACGCAAATTAAATGAAAAGTGGAACATGATTTAGTCCAGAAACACAGAGAGAGATTAGAAAGAATGAAAAAAATACTGTAACAACTATTTGTCTGTAACTTTGAAAACTTAGGGGAAATGAATAAATTTTAAGAAAAATATAAATTACCAGAACTAAATAAAGAAAAATAAGTTTAGTAGCCTTAAAACTATTAAATAAATTGATGTAGCAATTAAAATCTTCCCACCAAGAAAACACCAAGCTCAAATGATTCTACAGGCAACTTCTACTAATCTGTTAAGGAATTTTTAACTCTTTTTATTTTTTTAAAAAAAGAGAATATGCCCCCAAATAACCCAATTAATTCTATGAAGCCAACATAATCCTAATACCAAAATCAACATTCTACAAGGTAGAGAATTACAGAGTCATTTTATCCATGAGCATGCAATCAAAACTACTAAACAAAATATTAGCAAATATAATTCAACAGTGTATTAAAAATATAATAGAGCGTAACTAAGTTGAGTTTTTCCTAGGCATGCAAGGGTGGTTTGATCTTAGAAAATCCATAAGTATAATTCATCACATTACCTGATTAAAAGAGGAAAACCCTATGGGATCATTTGACAAGTGAGGAAAACATTTGGCAAAATTCAGTACCCATTCATGATAAGACTCAGTATTTTAAGAAGAGAAAGAAATGTTTTAACCCAGAAAATGCTGTCTATTAAAAACTTAAAGCAAACATCACTCTAAATACGGCTTAGAAAGTAGAAAGCCTGGTCCCCACATGGTACCAGGGTGTTGTGTGGACTTGGGCAAGCCCCATCCCCTTTAGAGGATGCCATAGTTTCCTCATCTGTGGCGTGGGAGCATTTGGAAGACGCCCCTCCTTGTAGGGTTCTGTGATTCTAAGGCGAGTCCTTGAGGAAACTGAGATTTATGCCCAGAATGGCCACCAAGAAGGCAGGCCAGAATGTGTTTTCCTGATGACCCTTTGGAAATTGGAAACAATGTATTTCTCCTTTTATACTTTCCAAGAATTCTAATGGACCATCAAGTATCAAATCAGGGCCACTGGAACTTCCCTAAATGAGCTATCTTTCATCTTCCTCCATGTTTAAGTCTTGCTCATTTCAGTTCGGTTGAAATTGCATACTACCCTGTGGTTTGCAGAAAAAGCCCACAGTGGTTTTGTCTCCTGGTTTCAATTTAGGGTCCACTCTCCTCTAATCACTAGATGTCAGTATGTTTTCTAATAATGCCTCTTTTGCCAGGTTTTGAGTTATGCTTCCTCCGCCCCTGGGTCTGATGCTCTGCCACAGCAGTGGGAGCTGAGACACTCCGGCCCCCATTATCAGCTATGTTCCTAAGCCACAACGAAAGCCAAAATAACAATTAGCTTCATGTAAATATTGAGTCATAACACTTCCTTCTCACGTTCTAGAGAAGGCCTGAGCTTGTTCTGGTGAAACGTCCAGGTGTGATGGGTGGTTGGTTGGATCTTGTATCCTAACTGGGGCTCCTCCAAAAGGGTTCTCCAGGACTCTTGTGGGCTTATGCAGGGTCAGTGGGGGGCTGTTATCCCCTTACCTCTGTGTTGGGCATTTTGTGGTCATGGAGGTTCTCTCTGTAGGTCAGCACCACCCCAACTCACCTGCATGCCTCGTGGTATTCGTGTTATAGGGCACCACCGTCTATGGCCACGTCTATTAAAACAGTTTGCTCTGGGGTCATCAGGTTCAATTCCATCGGAGGGATCTGCTGCCCTCTCAGGGAAACAGGCTTTGTTTGTTTTTGAAAATGTAAATACCCAGGGTACTTTTCAACCACGAGTCGGGGGCTTAATTCAATATGCTCAGAAATAATTGCCTGGCTATTGACATTAACCTGATTTTGTCCTCAGAAGCTTCTGCTCAGAGAAACCTGTTTAACTCCTGAGTGCTAGGGTTCCTGCTGACAGCCCCATCCTTGCTCCCTGCTACATCCGTTTGTTCTACACAGAGGCGTGGGCACACAAAGCCACGGTCCTTATTGGTATAGGGATCGTAAGGGTCATCCACTAAAGTGTCTGCTCCAGGTCCTCGAGTCCCTAGGGGTCTAAACAGAACAAAATATTTTCAACTCTCACCAGTCTCCCTGAAGGTCAATACAGGGCTCCCTTATTTTACAGGATCTTATTGCTAATCAGATCACAGGCAGGGGCGGAACAAGTGCCACAATCGGGATCCCCCAGAAGCCGAGGCTGAGAGGGAGATTGCACAGCAGGATGTTTGTTAGGGATCGATGCCAGTGCAGGAAGGAGAAGGCGGCAAGATTGGGCAGAGGAAGAAGCTGAACTGTGATGCAGACTGGGCAAGGCCTCTACCACGCAGTAGGGAATCTCTGGTGACAGTGTTGTCCCTCAGAGCATCCCACATTGGGGTGACATGGCCGGGACTCCATGACTCTCTTTCCTCGATTGGCACATGATAGCAGGCTGCCCCCAGAAGGGTGTGGCCTTGCACCAGGCACTTCCCTGCAGCTGTGGCAGACCCTAAGGGGTTGTCGGTTGCCCTCACTCCCCAAGGCTGGAGCACCGCATCCTTTCTTGAAGGGGAACCCGGGTGGCACATTTCTGTGTCTGCCTTAGGTAGGGATGTGCGTACAGTGCTGTGGTACCCACAGCTCCTGAGCTATTATTTACTCTTGATTCCACTACAGATTCTATTGGGTGTCCAGGGATGGGGTGCAGCAAATCTACCCTCTGCATGGCATTAAGCATTCGAGGCCCAGTGGAGGGGGCGAGCAGAACAATGTTCCCTTCTGAATGAGGTCTCCAGTAGGCATGGGGCCTCTGCCAGCGTGATAAGCTGGCACAGTGCTCAATCCCCTGGGCCTCTGGCCAGTCCCAGAACAAGAAACTTGGACCATTTCCTCCCTGCACAATGCTGGGTGCGTCTCTTAGTTCAGTTTAAGTCTCTTCGCATCTAACAGCCAATATTGCGGTGATAGTATAAAGGAGCAAACTCCTCTGCATTAATTAGATGTGACTCTTATTGTAAAATGCAGTTGAAAATGAACGCTTTCACTACGTACCAGTAGGCATTATGTGGTATGAAATGGGTGACATTTGCTTTCCTTAGACGTCTGCATAAGTGTTTATTTTTATAAAGAGAGTCCGTCAAACTGCACATTAGCATGCACACATCCCTTCCTGCTCTCTCCTCCCATCTGGCTCACTCGCAGAAATTACATTTCTTCTCAGCTTGCCCAAACTGTTAGCACACAATTCGGCTCCCACTTGCCTGGTGTCAATTTAATATCGCTTTAATTAGACAATTAGAGAAGGGCCAACGAAGATTCCCAGCTAACGTGCTGGAAGTGGGAGTCAACTTGATTAGGAATGGCTCTTTTTCATTTTAAAATAGTTTGTTTGGTTTTGCCTTAGCACAAAAAAAAAATTTTTTTTACTTGATTAAAGTCTCAGAAGCTCATAATGAATTGACTCAATGAGATTAAAGTATTTCCATGGAATCAGAACTCTGAGAACAGGATCTGACCCCCTCCCCCCCAACCACAATCACTGTGTGCCACCTTCAAGAAGAGAGCAACTCCAACTTTGTTTATAACATCAAAAGGATAGATGAAAAGTGAAAGATTCAGTCCTGATGGGTGAAGAGGCGGCTCTCCCGGGCTCCCACACTAAAACACCCATCGGGCTGTGGTCAAGATGCGGGGCATCGATCTGGCAGAGTGGTTCAGTGGCCAGGGCTCTGGGCTCCAGCCCTCACAATGTCTGGCTGTGAGACTGGGGGCTGAGCACTTTCCACCCAGCCTGGATTTGCTCACCTGGGGAAAGTGATTACGTCAAGTTCCCAGGAGCATCACAAGGAGCTGATAACGGTCGGTTACGGACATGGAAGAGTCAGATGAAATTAAATCATCTGAAATGACATGGAACTTTATAAAAACAGACTTAGACAATGGGGCCTTTTTTCCCCCCTCATTTTTCATTCAAATACTTGGCAACCTGAGGATTATTATATTTAGTAATGATAATTAAACGATTCCATGTGCTCTGGGGTTCTCATAAGATCATGCAGCGTGCACTCTGGAACAGATCCTAAAGCTGATCTGGTCTAACAGCTTCATTTCCTAAACGTGCCAAGAGTTTAAGGAACTTAGAAACCCACACTTGGGAAGTCAGGACACTAGCCGGGGCCTCTGAGTCCCCAGCCACGCTCTGGCCTCCGAGAGGGGCCTTCTCCAAGTGCACCTGCACCCAGGCAAGCTTCCCCAACAGGCTCTGCTCCTGCAACTTCTTCCTGGAGTTGCCATGGGTACCGAAGGTGAATACAGGTCAGGTTGAAAGACATCCGGGACTGTTTGGGGGCCTGCTCCCTGGTCAGGCCAATGCTGCCTGCCCGGGTCTCTCTCAATGGACACATGGCCTTCTCTGACTTCTTCTCAAACCCCCAGTCTGTCCAAATCTCAAAACAAACGCAGCAGATTTCAGGCCTGCTCTTGAGCCCTGGGTTTTCCAATGAAGGGAGCTGATTCAAAAGCTTTCCTGCTGTGAGCTGACATTGACCTCACTGTCCGTTTCCGCGTCCGTCTGTTACCTGCCCAAGCCCGGGATGGGGTCAGGCACAGGGCTTGCTACACGTGTTCCCAGGCTGGTGAGCAAAGCCCGGGGGGAACAGGGGCAGCGATGGCATTGCCATGGAGCCTGCCTTGGGTCCAGTGGAGGCAGGCAGGCATGACCGGCATCTGTCAGAAGGCCCATGGAGAAGCTAATGACCCCGCTTTCCCATGTCTAACTCCCACTCCTTAAATAGAGACCATCAATGCTTCTCTCTCTCTCTCTCTCTCTCTCTCTCTCTCTCTCTCAGCTATGGAGACATTAAGGACACAAAAGCCCACTGGAGAGAAAATGGCATGTTAGACAGGCCACGCTGGCCTGCACCACGAGCGCGATGAGTAGGTCTTGAATAAATAAATGAATGGAGCCCCGGAAAGTGCAATAATCAAGCTGTATTGACACGTACAAATGGACGGGTCACCCTGCTAGGGGACCAGAGGAACAGGAATATATTACATCAAGTTATATTGTTTCACATTTTTGTGGTTTTTAATTTAGACTTCTGAGTGGGGGTCTTACCGGAGCCCATCGTGCGCTGGGTAGCTGCAGAGACTCAGATTAAGGTGGGCAATGACATCTGCATGGTATTTATCGGATAGTCAATGCTTTCTCCTACATCACAATGGCCCTTGGAGGGGTTCGCAAAAGCCCGAGAGGCAGGAACTGTGCTGCCCTCTGCAGTAACCAAAGGAGATCAGTAGAAGCCTACTGCCCGCCTAGAACATTTGGTCCCCATTGGGCCTGGCGGCCCCTCCCTCAGGACAGGCCACTGGGGCCTGGGATGCTGGTCTGAGGGGCGGGCAAAGTCCTGCATGGTCAAAGGCTTCAGATGGCCAAGCCCTCCGGGCCACTTCCCCCTCGTCCTATGCATCCTGGAGAACGGAACCACTTCCAAGTCCAGATCCAAGCATGCCAGGCTCCTTCTCTGCGCCGTTGCCTGCTCCCCCTTCCCCATTGCTGCCAGGTGCGCTCTCTGTCCTAGGACATCCCCTACCCCAAGCACTTCTTCTCCGTCTGCTCTCTCTCCTTCCTCTGTCCCTCCTTCCTTCCCTCTTTCTTCTCCTCCCCAGATGGTCTGGGGTCTCCCTGAGCATGTTCCGGCTCCCAGTGAGAAGCAAGAGCCTCTTCTCTCCTGTCCACCCGCAGGTGGCTTCACCAAGGGGGTGGGCCACTGCTCTCAGCATAGTCATTCTGTTGCATATAAATTCATTTTCTCAAATTCAATGGCACTGGTCATTGGACTCAACTTAACGGGGAGCCTGAAGTCTCCCAGAATCCGACTGTCCTGGGTGCCAGAGGCCCAGGTTAGGAACCCTGCTCTCCCACAAGCTCCCGGTCACTTTCCCTTTCGGAGCCAGCCTGCTCGCCAGGCTATAACACTAAAGGTGAGACTAAAGGGTTACTGGAGTCTCTTCTGGCTGGAACGCTCTGGGACTGAGAGGGGGTGGGGCGCAGCATTCCTGGGGAGTGACACAATTCCAAACAGCGAGATCAAAGGGGCTCCGTGGAGGGAGGCCCCGACCAGGAGCTGCAGGCCTGCATCTGGGGTCAGCAATTAGCTCCTGCCGCCACCTTCCTCTCCCGTGGGCTGGGGTGGGCGGTGGGTGCACCCCCAAGCCAGAGGCAGGAGGTCCCGTGGAGGGAGAGAGGGAGAAGGAGAGCCCACCGGGAGCCGTGACATCTGCATGGAGCTTTCTGTTAGACAGATGCAAAGTTAAACATTTTAACAAAAAGCAGTCCACTCCCGGCTGTCTCGGCACCGTGTGAGAACCGCGCTGCGCGGGTACCTCTTAAAGTATTTGATGAGAGACTAAAAGGCTGACAGGCTAACACTTCACTTCCTTCCAATTAGGGGCCTTTAACATCAAAGGCCCGGGCCCCACTCAGCCAGGCTTACTTGAATGAATTAGGGGAGAGAATGAGTCCAGGAGTTGCTTCCTTCTCTCCCTGGCAGAGACGCAGGGCTCGGGGGCTTTAATAAGATGTTTGAGGTCACCGGGGTCAGGCTCTGACTGGGGGCACCGGGAAACTGCCAGAGTGTTTCAATATGTGTGGTGTTTGTCGTGCAATCAGGCCCACCAAAGCCTCCCCTTGTGGGGCCTGTCTTTCGGGGACCCTTCCGGAGACAGAGCTCTCAGGCAGGCAGGCGCCCCCCCCCCCCCCCCCCCCGATCCCACTCTGCTGGGTGTTCAGGGCCTGGGCACAGGGGAGCCAGGCCCATTGGTCTTGCAACAGGTTTTTTTCCAGCGAGCCGGGGCCTGAGATCCCGAGGAGCGGTGCGGGAAAACAGCCAGATGAGGTGCCCGTCCCATCGTTAGCTCCAGAGGTTCCCTGTGCAGACAGCGGCTGCACGAGGTGGGAGTGACTCTCAGCCACTGCGCCGGCCAGCTCTTGGCATCCATCAGGAGAGGATGCAAGTCTGTACTCCCCAGAGGAGCACTCTGAGCGGACAAAAGGTTAAGCAACCTGCGCAGAGTCAAAGCCTTCGTCTGGGAGGTAGGTCTCTCTGCCTCCACATCGCGGACTCTTTTCACCCGTGTATTTCACTGCTGAGCTAAGCAGTGGTGCTCTGGCTGGGACCACACTTCTGGTCCTATGCCCAGTGACCTCACAGCCTCAAGGTCGCAGATAGGAGACTGAGGGAGTAGGACCCGCGTTGCGCTTCTGCCTCCTGCAGCAGAAGCTGAGAGCCCGGTACCAGGCTACCCCACCACTCCCCTCTCTTATTTATGCTCTGGCTGACAGAAGTGAGGTCCTCCGGACCCCTCCAGGAGCGCCGTTATAATTCACCGTTAATGAGCTGGGTCATTATTTTTAAGGCCCCATCAATATCTCCCTGTGGCAAAGCCAGCTTTAAGCCATAGACATTTACATACAAATTGCAATGCATGCCTACACCTTCGTCACTTCCCCTAGAAGGGACCACTGTGATCATGTCTGTCGGTCCCCTTTTCTGGCAGCAAGAAAGAGAACTCCATCCTGAGCGTAGGGAGCCTGTGCGACCTCGGGCCTCTGGGGTCCGCGGCGGAGACACTCCAGCCCGCTAAGAGCTGTAGGACTCACTGAAGCAGCCACCATCAGAACAAAAGTAAAGCACAAAGAGTGCACGCAGCGAATGTTTTTCTGTGTTCAACATGCATGCCCACGCCAGCAGTGTTCTAGTGTCACACGGAGGCGAACGCAGATAAGCTAGGGCTTTCGTCTCTGGGGTTCTATTGGGTTGGGATCATTGAACATCAAGTGGATTCCATTACTTTCTATGGTCAACAGAAAGCCCTGCGGTGATATCACACCAATCATCCAGATGGGACGCGGTAGCTTTCCTTTCTCTCTTTCCTCGTCCTCACAGCCACGTGCCCCGATCTAGACAGACCTGGGGTCCTACGCAGCATGAGTACACTAGAGATTGCATGGCCAGTGGACAAGGATGGTGCAAAGTCTAAGAGAAGCAACTTGCTGTATAAATTCCATATGTTGTCTATAAATTGGTATATATTAATATTTTGAGCTTCAATACCCAATAGAAAAAAGAGGAGGCCTGTTTTGATTTGGTAGTTGATTGTGGGGAGCACTCGGAAATTTGGCAATCCAGATGGGCTTTGGTTTTGGGGTTTGGACTAGGCCTTAATGGTAAGGCAGGATTTGCTGGGCCCTGGGAGGCAGAAAGGGTGAGAGGAAGAAGGTGTCTTAAGATGTAGCAGACAGAATGTGGTGACGTGTGTGGGGCAATGAGACCAGGGCAGGGGCCCAGTGGAGGGAGTGTCTAGGAAGAGAGACTGTGGCCCGATAGTGGCTGATCCCTTGGTGTCAGGTGGGGCAGGGGGCACATGTCTTTTGGGGATGCATGAGAGTGCCTCAGAGACATGATTTTAGGAGATCCTGAAATTCTGTGTGTAGGACCACAGGCCTGCGGGCCTGCAGGGAACCCCATTTTTCTGGACCCAGACCTCAGCTGCCTGCAGCTCAGGCCTGTGCTCCCTGCTCTGCCTGCTGTGACACCCTCTGCCCCTCCCCCTGATGTGCCCACCACCCAGCTGTCTTTCCAAAGTGGGTTCAAGTCATTGTCTCTCCATGAAGCCTTAGGTGATGTGATTCCTGTCACCACGTGTTCACCTGAACTCTGGGAGGCGTGGTCTTCCTCTTCTCTGTGTGAGGGGGCTGCTCTGAGCATGAGGGAAACGGCCGAGGCCCTGGCAGGTACTATCTGAAGGGAGTCGCAGAGCTGAGGAAGGAGCTGGAAAGATCTAGACGGAATCCAGCTCTGCCTCTTCTCCGGGAAAGCACAGTGACCCCCCAGAGCTTCACCCCATCACCTGGCCACGGGGGCTCTGGGCCTGCTCCAAGAGCTCTGGGCAGGTGAGGTGAGATGAGACAGGTAAGCTGACCTAGCTCCACTCCAGAATGTCAGAGGTGCCCCCTGTCTTGGTCTCCTCCTGTCTGTCATTGCCTCTTCTCTCCTTTCCTCTGCCCTCTGAGAACTGAGCCGGCCCTGTCTCCCTGTCCCCTGGCCCAGATGGAGATCACGTTGTTCTGCAGGTCACAGAGCTACACCTCCCAATTTTTTTCAAGCTGTGGGTGCTGACAAATGATTTACTGGGACATTGGGCTAATGACAAGATGCTGCTAGGTCTCCCCTCCCCCACCTCCACCCCGTGTGGAAGTGCTGGCCTCTATGGTAACCATCAAACAGCAATCTCATAAAGCGGCTCATCTTCCAGGGAACAGGGCGGCTCCAGGGGCCATATTGCAAATGTTTGACCCCCAGGTACCTCCAGGTCATGGGGATTTATTAGTTGGAATCTGCAGTTCAGCAGATGACATTTTAAAAGGCGTTTTATTGCCTCGTGACCTGTGTGCATTGCAGGGTAATTCCGAGGCTTTGCGTCTGCAGGGATGTCTAAGCCCCAGTGGCTCCCAAGGAGTTGCAGGCCTGCCCGCCCAGCACAGAAATCCAGGTCTGATCACTCCCACCCCAAATCTCATCTCAGGCTCCCCTCCCATCCCAAGTTGGGACTTGACGCTGAGAGGGCTTTTCTGCTCAGCATCCAGCGTGGCTCAGTGGTTGAGCATCGACCTAAGAACTAGGAGGTCACTGTTCAATTCCCAGTCAGGGTACATGCCCGAGTTGTGAGCTTGATCCCCAGTGGGGGATGGGGGTATGCAGGAGGCAGCCAATCAATGATTCTCATCATTGATGATTCTATCTCTCCCTTCCTCTCTGAAATGAATCAATAAAAATTTTAAAGACAATCTCCCCAAAGGCTATACAAGTTAGACTATGCTGTGCATATAGGAAAGCTGAGGCTCAGCGAGGCGAAGGAGACTTAATTAAAGTCTGACAGCTCATATTTGACAAAATGAACACTACAACCCTGGGGTAGCCACCCATCACCATTCCACTTCACAAGATACTTATGCAAAATGCTCCCATTTGCTTGAAGAGCAATGATCTGTAGGGCATACGTTGAAGGGTGGTTCCCAGACTGGCATCACCAATGACTGTGCTACAGAGAGTGGCCTGGAGACCGGGCTCTCAGGGAAACTCAAAAGCCACTGGGAGATGCAATGTGAGTGATCCTTCTCTGTGTGTACCAGGCAGCCCCGGCTGTCTATGTCCTCCTAGAGCAGCGTGACATATAGCACACAGCTTGTTTCTAAGAGCACTTGGAGGAGGCAGAATTCCCTCCTTTAGACCACACAGTCTGACTCCGAGGCTTCCTGCAGCCTCTTGGAATTTCCCTTGATCGTAGCACCAACACCAGGTATTATAATTATCTGTGCCATCTTCCAATCCCACACTTACTCTGAAAACGACTGTGGGCGGAGACTAGGGTGATTCATGCTGTCTCCCCAGGACCTTCCCCCATGCCTGGCTCCCTGTAGATGCTCATTATATGTTGATTGTTTTGAGTTGAGCTCCAAATCTGCCCCCTGGGGGGACGCTGTCTCTTCCTTTCAGGATTCCTCCGGTGAAGAATATGTTTCCTGCCCTGACACATGCATTCAGGCATGTGGTCCAAATCCGGCAAGACTCGGCCCATTCTTGTCGGATGAGGTTCAGTTGATAAAAGTCACACACACGCTGCTGTTTTGTCAAACACCAGCCTCCAGGGTGCAGAGGCATGTTAGCTCCTTCATTGTTTTTTTTTATTCAAGATCAATGAAACATAAAGTTGAGCCTGAAACGATAAGGATCTTCTCTCCACACTGCCAGCTGCTCCCTCTTCCCTGGGCCAACTCAGTCTTAGCTCTGATCAACAAGCTTTTATTGGGTGTCTACTCTGAGCCAGTAACTGAATGAGACATTAGAACAACAAAAATGAATCAGGTATAGCGCAGAAGTGCATCAGTTTGGCAGAGGAGAAAAGGGAGAAATCAGATCCTTAGGGTATCAAACAATGTATGCTGTGTAGTAGGCTCACACATGTATAGACTCATGGGTTGGGGAGATGGCTGTGGACTTGGGTGGCCATGGGCCATCTTTCAATGGAGGTAATGCCCGTGTGTTAGAGAGTAAATGAAAGTGTTGGTATGAGAAACTTGGAAGGGCATCATAGGCATGAGCAAAGGTATAGAGGTGAGAAAGAGTCCCTTGGGCACAGGGAACTTCATACTATTTCATATTAATGGAACAAAGAGTTTAAGTTAGGGAGTGGCAGACTTGGGAAAAGAGAGACCCATCATTGAGATTTAGTATGGCAGCCTAGGGAGATTTAGCTCTATGCTATAGGCAATAGGAGTCATTGCAGGATTTTAAATATGGTAATAAAGAGCCATGGGCTCTAGGAAGATCCTGTTGGTAACCTGTCTAGGGTGAATTGAAGTTAGAGTTGGTGGAGGAAAGATTATTTATAAGACTGGTGAAGAAAGAGGAAAGATGATGAGTCTTAACTAAGGGCAATAGAGATGGGATGGAGAGGAAGGGAAGGTTTGTAAGATACTCAGGGGAAGATGGACAGTCAAGTTCAGGTGAGCAATTAGATGTGCAGAACCTAGTCTTCCTCATTAAAGTTGCCACTTTAGGGCCGTGCACTTGTCCTGGACTATAGGGTACTAGGAGCCTGTAGGTGGACTCACGTGATTAGCGGAGACCAGATGGAAATATATCAAGTGGAGCCCTAGCCCTGTCCCTTGAACTGACTGGAAGAGCACAGAGCATCGGAAATTGAGGGAGAGCAGTCAACATCTTGGGAAAAGAATTGCAGAGATCGTAAAGAACACGTGTTGGCCCATCAGTTACTGACTACAATGCCCAATTCTCCAAAGGTGCACTGTGGTTATGGGCACAACAAGGTTCATTTAATTGGTAGCCTTTGCAATGTTGTTGCTCCCAAATCTTCATAAAAAGGAAATGAGGGCTGTGGTGGGTGGACGAGGTGTTGAGCTGTTCTGGCTACAAGGAGAGAGGTCGGGCCTTTGATGAGCTCTGTAAATAATCAGTAGCACATGGCCATGCTACACGGCCCAACACATAGACTCACATAGCACTGGGGGAATGCTAGGGGAGGCAACACCAGAGGCAAGGGGGCAAGACATTGGCAGGTGGCTAATTGGATAGCTTGCCACTATGAGCAATATTCAACAGGGCTGGTGTAGGACAATGAGATAGGAGAGCATGTGCCTTTGAATTTGGGGGAAGGGCAACATTGAAGTCCAGTCCCTACTATTGACTAATCGTTGAGCCCTGTGCAGAGCCTTGCCTTTCTCTAGATCTGTTCACTCATCCACTTCACTGGGAATGAATGCGAGTGCCTCCTTCATGGGTTCTCAATGACAATCCAGTGAGTGGCAACAGACAATTGTGGTTAAGGAAAAGCATAAGGTTGGGGTGACTGCCTCTGCTCAGATCCCAGTTTCATTCCCTAGGAGCAGTGTCCCTTGAGCAATCACCTTACCTCTCTCCATCTGTGTCCCTCCTTCTGAAAACGGAAGTATCAGTGGTACTCACATCGTAGGATGGATGTTGGGATTAAGGAAGAAGACACATGTGAATGTTGGCACCTAGAAAATGCTCATTAACTGGGAACATGCCCATGATATAAGGGCTAAGCACTGTGTTCAAAGGGTGAAGAGGCTTATTGCACCCCAGACACGGTCAGATCAGGTCACTGATAATCAACCTCTGACTCGGTGTCAGTATCTGCTAGGTGTGCACCACTGTCCTTCATATAGACCCAGCCCCATCACTTATATTCCCACTTTACAGACGAGTCTAGAGATACAAAAAAATTAAGTGGCTTGCCCAGGATTTAGAACCCTGCATAATAACTCCAGAGCCAATGCCACACTACATGGCATTACCTGCACACCTCTTCATGGCAATTGGGGAGCCCTGACTGTCCTTCCAATGGCCTGGCATTTGTTGAGGGCCTACTGTAGGCCAGGCATGTGTCAGGCACTTTGCCTATCTCATTGTATTGTCATAACCATGTGAGCTGGCTGCTATTGCCCCCATCTTACAGACTAAGTGACAATCCAGAGTGGCCACTCCCCGACTGTCTCGGGTCCTGCTTTGGACCTGAGTCTGCTAGATGTGAGGTCCTTGTTCTCTCCCTAACCCCCCTGCGGTCCTGCCACTGGGACGGAGATCAAGAGGAAGGGTGGAGACGATGATCATGCCTTGCATTTTTGCTCATAGCACTTTCACAGACCTTGCTCTGCTAAGCAGGTGTTGTCATCCTGGTTACACATGACAAACCTGAGAACGGAGCATACTAAGCAACCTCCCCAAGGTCACAAAGCAAGGCTGCAGCACCCAGCTCCTCATCTTCCCTTCTGGAAGCCTAGAGGGCATGGCATTCAACTCGTAGCTCATTTCAAAAAACAGACACCTTTCTGGGTCATGTCCAGGACAACCAGTCCTCATTTTAGAATTTGGAGAAGGGCCTCAGGAGGGGTGGGCCACACGCCCCTGGCCACAAGGAGCTGTGCACTCAGCCTCTACCTATGGGCTGGCAGCATGGGATGCTGCTTTAATTAGGTCGCCATGGTAACGAGCTCCAGGAGAACAATAGCTAGTTGTGTACTTGTGAAAATCATCAGCCGAAGACAAGGCCTCGCTAAACTGTAATTACGCTGGAGTAGAAGCGGATCTTCATTTCGGTGAGAGACAGAAACTGCCAGCCTCGCCTCCTTACCCTCGGATGGGATCTGAACGCCAGGGTTTGGGGTTCCAGGCAGCTTTATGGTTTAAGTCTATACGTGGAGTGTTAAACCCCCACATAAAGATGATCATCTTTACATCCCGGGTTCTGAGTTGTGTGCTCCCACAGGTAAGGAAGGCGACAAGAATCAATAGGTGGCATTTATGGCATGGAGATGTGCCAGATGTTTCATTGGGTCTCCCCTCATCATCCCCATCAGCACCTGCTGTGGGTGTCCTGAGCCCCACTTTACCAGGCAGGAAGCCATGAGGGTCCTGCCTCACCCGTGCCCTCACTGAGGAGCTGGGGAAGGTCTTGACCCCGGGGTGTTGGGCTCCGAGGCCCAGATGCTTTGCTCTGAGCCGCATCACAGTTCAAGGACAAAAGGAATGCCCCAGTCCGGCTACACTTCTAAGGCGCCCCCTGAATCCTCCTTTTGATAAAACTCGAGGGCTCCCTTTTAATCTGGTTAGTTTGGCCAGTCTGATAAGACGCAGTTCACCCGGCCATCAGAGTCCCGAGACCCATAAATACCAGAAAGATCATTTAAAAATAAATTACCGGCTGAAAGCAGGGAAAACGCATCCTTGGATTGTTGCTCTCCAGGCCCATCATAAATCTGTTGTCTTTTCGGCTCTGCAGTGGCCAGGGTCATGGACCGTAAAGAGCTTCTGCAGAGAAATTTGAAAAATCCCAGCAAGATGGGGCATGCGGGAGTCATAGGAAAGGCATCTGTCTGCTGTGCCATGCGCCCAGGTTGAAGGACGCAGCCCCAGGCTGACGGGCCAGGCGGGGTGGGCCCAGGCACAGGGAGCAGCTGCCCCGCCTGTGACATTGGGGGCACCATGAAAAGACCCCCGCCCCTAAGACGTTCTGGTGCCTGACCTACTTGCATGGAAAGGAACCAAATTTCCAGTCTCACTGCAGAGAGAAGCTACATTTCCCTTTGGAGATGGGACCCAGTGACCTCAATTCATCAGACTGAGGATGAGTCTGATCTTAGATTGTGTTGTTCTGGGGGAAACACGGTTCTGTTGGAAGAGAGGGGAGAGAGAATAGCTCGTTAGGGAAAGCACAGGCCCGAGGTGAGGGGCAGGCAGGAGTGGGGGTGGCAGGGCACCCCACACCCCACCAGCGGCCCCTCATTCTGGTACAGGAGAGCAGGGAGGTGTGGTGGCCTCAGGGAGCCTCCGGACAGTTGAGAAGCAGGGTCAACCTTGGTCCTCTCATCTGTCACCTCTTTGAGTTGTTGTGACCGTTGCAGAGAAATGGTGCCCTGCAGCCTCCTGCTCAGAAAACACACAGTGACAGGCTGTGACTCACCACCTGGGCTCGGAGCAGCTCCAGGGGGACAGCGATCGGCCTCAGGGGTGGTGTCAGCACACCCCCCTCACCCTCCTTCACTTTTCACAGCCCACGGGAGAACTGGGAGAATGTACTAGTATTACTCCCCCCGTCCTCCCACCCCACCCCCCGGAAGGCACAGGACTTTGAATCACTGGCAGTAGGAGCTGTAGGTGCATCCAACACGGTCTAAAACAGTGATTTTAAACTCTGGGATGATTCTGGCTCAGAGAATGCGGTGAGAGCTAGGGACCGTTTCCCTGTGGGAGAAAGGCCTATGTGGACATACATCCAATCATGTGTGAACATTCTCTGGGGCTCTGCAACTCTCTGATGCCTGTCCATGGGCCCCCTGTGGGCTCGCACCCCAGCGGAAGGATCAGTGCTCTGGTCTAACTCATCATTTTATAGATGGTTGATGGGGAAGAGGAAAGGACTAACCCCACATCACTAAGTGAGGGAACGCCACATTGAAACCCCATTCCTCCCTCTCTCTTCCCCCACCCACCTTCCTAGCTTCCCTCCAATATAGTCTCTACACCACAATAAAATAGCCTTTTTCAAATACAAATGACATCATATATCACTCCCATTTAAAAATCTTTAATGATTCTCCATGACCCTTGAGAGAAGGTCCAACATCTTTCACATGACCTACAAACAAGCCAGGGCACCACGTTATGTACCTGGAGGACAGTCTGGGGGCTGGGACTCCAAGCAGCTTTATGGTTTAAATCTGGTGCCCCTGCAGGGGCCCCCCAGGAGGGCCTCAGCACAACCCTCCAGCCCCACTCCCCTCCAGTCTCACTCCAGCTATGTCCATCTTCTCTCAACTTCTTTAACATTCCGGGGCCTTTGCACAAGCTTTTCCTTCTTCCTGCCACACTCTTCCTTCCTCTCTCCCCTGGCTACCTTGTATTCATCCTCCACTTCTCAGCTCCCCCCGCCTCCCTTTTTATTTTTGAGAACTTCCTCAAGTGTAGCTCACCTGAATTAGTCAGGGTCCAGTCTGGACCTAGTAACCATAATATATTATTCCAAACAGAGGGGATTGAATACAGATTTGCTGCATAGGTATTGAAGACAAAAGCTTTTTAAGAATCAATGCTGAGTTAGCCCAGAGATTCATGATTTCAGGAAGCAAGTATTAGCCCTAGGGTTGGGGGAATAAAAGGGAAGAGATGGAGTTACCAGATCCTAGAAGTTCAGAGAAGGGGCCTGTGGGGTAGTGCTCTGACCTCCAAGTAGCTGGCACATGTGTGGGGTGGGACCTCCAAGAAGGCCCACACAGTTGGAGCTTAGACCTCTGCAGGGGTGGGGGAAGGGCACACTTTCACAGGAGGCACTGGGACCTCAGTGCCTAGATAGCTGAGGTCCTAGCAAGTTTCCAGGTGGTGTCACCAACTGAGAGGGACATGGCTGGGTGTCACCAACTGAGAGGGACTGGAGCTCTCCTCTGCTGCCGTGAGAGCTGGGGGGAAAATGAAGACTTTCCTTGATCCCTCCTATTGCCAGAAGCTAAGAGGGAGCCAGCTGGCAAGGGAGTCTGGGACATGTGGTTTGCAGACTCCCAGCCCCAGCATCACAGAGCAGATTAGGGAATAGGTTTGGCTGAGAGACCAAAGTAAATAACTGGCACAAACCCAGGCCACATTGTTTATCTATTGACCTTTGCATCTGACTATATAGGCTCTATGAACGTTGGCCAAAACCATCTCCTATGCCAGCACGAAGCCTCTGGTCGGCACTCAGCAAGTTGACCAGTTGACTAGGAGAAGTAAGATGTATCTGAGCCTCAGCTTCCAGGGCTGTGAAGTGCAGCTAAACCCCTCTCCACGGAGTGATTGTGATGATTACTAGGATGATGGACGAGAAAGGCCATGAGCTATTTGGACTGGGGTCATGACAGAACGTGAGAGCTCTCCATGGATAATGTCTGGCTTCACCAGGAGCTGGACTCTGGGCTGGTTTTAAACAGTGTGGGAGGATGCTGAGGAAAGAGTGTGAAGTCCACTTACTGCCTATCTTCCCCTAAAGAATTTCAAAAGCTCCTTCTGCCTATTTTTGTCCTGTGGTGCTTGAGTGACTCTGTGGGTTATCACCTGCGACAAACATTTTTATATGAGTGTTGACGTTTCTGGTGTTTCCCGATAGGGCAACATCACCTACGGAGCCCTGTGAAAAGAAGTCAGCAAACGTCCTGACCTCGGAGTGTTAGGGGTGGAGACAACAGACAGAGAGAGGAAGGTCTGGAGGATTTGTAGCTGGGATCCAGAAAACCATGAACACTGTAAATTCTTCCTAACCTATCTGCAAAGCCCCCTGGGGAATCTATGTCACAGGAGATCTCAGAGATTAGAGCATTTTGCATGGACCAAGACATGGATCAAAGATGTGTCTAAACATGCCCTTTGGGTGTGGAATTCCTCAGGAACCCATTCAAGAAGCTGTCTGTCACCTTGTCATCCTCCTACTGAGGAAAGGCCCCTGGACCAGAGAGTTAGGAGATGTGACTTCTGGTCTCTTTTTATTGGTTGCCCCGTGAGCGAGGGTGAACCCCTTTCCCTGCATTTGCCGTGATTGCTTTCAGTTGGGGTTGTGCATTTGAGTCATCTGGGTCACTTTCTCCTAGAGATCTGATGTAACTGGTTTGGGGTGGGACCCAGATATTACACAGTTTTCAAAACTCTGTGCCTTCAGGGATGACAACCCCTGTTCCAGCACCTTTCAGTGTTCATCAGAATCACCTGGAGGATTTGTTGAAACACAGGCTGCTTGGCCCCACCTCCCCAGTTTCTGATTCAGTGGGTTGGGGGGCAGGACTGAGAATCTGCAATCCTAGCAAGTTTCCAGGTGGAGGCTATGAGTCCCGGACTATGTTTTGAGAAGCCCTGCTCTACTCCAATGGTCTCAATGGTGGGGTAACTTTGCTTCCCAGGGGACATTTTTGGTTTTTACAGCTGAAGTGGGGATGCTACTGACATTTAGTGGGTAGAAACCTTGGATACCGCCAAACATCCCACAATGCACAGGGCATTTCCCCCAAATGAAGAATTGTTGAGTCCAGAATGTCAATAGTGTGACTGCCTCTGCCATTTCAGGGTGCACATGAATCATCTGGAGGTTTGTTAGAATGCAGATGCTGACAGCACCAGTCTAGGGAGGGCCCCAAGGTTTTGCATTTTTATAAACTTCTAGGTGATGCCCAAACTGCCAATATTCCATGGCTCGGGTTACTTCAGGTTACAGCCTCCCACAGCCTGGGATAGACAGGTAACTCTGCTGTTCACTGCTGTGTCCTCTGAGCCTATAACAGTGTAATTGCTGGCATCGGAAGTCCTCAATAAATATCAGAAGTCTGGAAGACACTCATGTGTAAGCTGAGCTGGCCTCGCCCACCCACCATCACTTTTGGTCATAAGTCAGGATTTAGTCTGGTCCTTCTTGGTTCCTCTGAAGCTGGACACAGAGCCTGGCACAGATTAGGAACTGTGTCCATGGCTGTTGTACACAACCAGAGGGCCACGGTGAGAACTAGCACTCTGGAAACAGTAGATTCTCATTGTCCAAACTACTGTTGTAGGTCCCTCCTTCAAAACGAACCCCTTTCCTGGTCTCAGTGCTTGTCATCCGCAAGGTCCTTTCACTTTCATTATCTTCTTTGATCCTCATCGTGAAGTTATGAGAAGAGCAGGGTTCATTCAGCCCCACTTACAGACAGGAAAACTGAGATGCAGAAAGGTGTAGAACAAGAGCCCAGCAGCCGGCTGTGCCATGCCAACCCTCTCCCATGTCACCCCAGGCAGCTCCCTCTGCTTCTGTCCTCCTCCACTCCCCTGAACCCCACCTCCCTCCTCTGTTTGGTCTCCCCTTTCTAATCCCATATTTTTGCCTTTCATTCCCTCCCATGCCACATACCAGAGGGCTATCTCCTCTGCACACTAGCTTTCTTTTTAGCCTCTCTGTCTGGGACTGCCTGGGATGGCTGACAGCTTCCTGAAATGCCAACTCGAGGCATATGATCACTCCTGCTGGTGGAGAAATCAAGGTCCCGCCTTATTTCCTGCTCCTTTTCTACCAGTTCCTTCAGCCACATTGGGGTAGTTAAAACAAGCTTGGCCATGAATTGAGAATTATTGAAGCTGGAAGTTGGGTACGTGGGAGTTCATTATTCTCTTATATTGGTTAGAAATTTTTCATAATGAACAGTTTTGAAAAAAATAAACAATATGAACCCAGAAATAAAATTATTGGGTATGAGTGTTTCCAATGCATTTGAAATGTATTGTCCAAATGCTTTCTACAAAGCCTATAGCAATGTGTAGCCCCACAAGTAGTGTATGAGAGTGCTAAGGATATAATATTTTTAAGAAAATATATGCCCTGGGTGGTATGGCTCAGCTGGTTGGGCATTGTCCTGTGCACTAAGGGGTTGCCAATTTGATTCCAGGTCAGGGCACATGCCCAGGTTGTGGGCTTGATCCCTGGTAGGGGACATGCAGCAAGGGGCATGCAGGAGGCAGCCACTCAATATTTTGCTCTTGTATCAATGTTTCTTTCCCTCTCCCTTCTTCTTTCTCTAAAAACCAATAAAAAATTATGTCTAAAAAAAAGAAAATATATCATTGTTTGGATAAATGTAGAAATGTGTATTTCTCAGTTCTCCACACCTTTAGAACAACTAATGGCCTATTTTTTGGGATACTTTGGCCCAGTCATCACTGCACACCTGGAGGCCATGTCCCTGAACAGCAGGGTGGGGGGTGAGTCAAGGACTAAATGAAGTTCAGCATAAGAGTCTTGCACACTCAGATTTTTACAAATCTCAATTGCCTTAATGAGGGGTTTCTATGTTATTTCTGACACCATTGCAGGACATCTTTTTGAATGTCCACGGAGGTATTTGTTTAACGGGAAAATCTACAATTGTATCTTCTCAATGAAATCTGATTATCTTTAAGAGGCTCTTCACATAAAGATGGAGGGGGGATCAATGCCCAGGTTTCTCCGCCTAGCATAAAAGAGATTTCTGCTATAGGGTAATTTTGAGCTCCTGTAATCTTCCAATTATGTTTGATTGCAGAGCCGCTTTCCTGTCTCGGTATTAAAAGATGGTCAGCATTTTTCTGCAACCAAAACCAACTGTCAGATGCAGCAGCCACTTATTTTAATGGCTTGTTTATAATCAGCAGCTCTTTGGGCACGTGGAACATCCCTGCCTTCAAGGAGGAGCCCACCCCAGGACCACGCCCTGACTATTAGTCAACCCACACATAAGAGGTGTTCATGACCTGTCATGGAAAGGTGAATCTTCAGACACTTGGCAAGAATAGAGGGCTGGGGTGCCTGCCCTCTATGAGGTCACCAGGCGAGTGGAAGAGTTATTGGTTTAAGTGTGAAAAGTCACATAATTCAGGTACTGTGTTAGATATTGATAGTAAAGAGATAGGTAAGTCAGAACCTTACAGGGAGGTAGACATATGAACAAATAATGAAAATACCACTTGCTAGAGGAATCTACCAAGATTACTTGTGGTGCAAAGGAGGGCTTAACTCTGACTTGTTCAGAGAAACTCCCTGAAGGATGAGAAGGTTGAGTTGTTTTCAGGGCTTAAAAGGTGGGCAAGGAGGGGAGGGGCAGTCAGGCAGAAAGAAGAGTATGCAGAAAGACACAGAGACTTGAAATAGTGTGGAGCTCTGGGTGGAATGATACTTCGTTTGCTTTGGATCAAAGATAGAGTGAAGAGGAGAATGGACGGTAGACATGTTGGATGATGAAAAGCCCTGTCTGCATGCAGAGGCAGTGGCTCTGCTTTGTAAGCTACGCTAACTCTTCCTGGGGGGTGTTACAGAGGTGGGTAGCTAAGCGTATTGCAGGGGTGTGTGTGTGAGGAGGGAGATGCTGAAGGAGGAGGGGCTGTTGACTCAGAACCCAACATCTTGATTGAATTGGGGAGGGATGTGGTGCTGAGAATAACCCTGGAGCATGTCAAGCCAGGAGGAGAAGAGACAAATCTCCAGCACAGAAGAGTTCATTGATACAAATCATTGACACAGTTCATTGATGTAGACACTACCCTAGAGATGCTGAAGCATAACCCCCCACTCCTGGGTGTGGGCTGCATATACTGACACCTTTCCAATGTGTACAATATGGAAAGGGTGGGGGTGGCAGAAAGAGTAACTTTCCAGTTGGGAAGCCTAACAAATACTACCTTAGCCAGGTGTTCAAGGTCAACATCGATGGTGATAAATCTTATTGATAGTATGTAACCTTGATATGATGTGATGAGAATGGCATTTTCCCTCTGTGATATTCCTCCCAATAACTCACAACCCCAGTTCAATCATGAGATGAAACATCAGACAAATCCCAATAGAGGGACCTCTACAAAATATCTGACCGATGTTTGCAAAACTGTCAAGGTCACCATGAACAAGGAGAGTGAGGAACTTTCATAGCCAAGAAGAACCTAAGGAGACCCAAGAACTAACTGCAATGTGCTATCTTGTATGGCATCCTGGGAGAGAAAAAGTCACCAGATGAAAACAATGGAAATCATATGGACTCTAGTTCATAATAATGTATCAATATTGGTTTATTAATTGTAACATGTGCCCTATTAATGTAAAATGTTAACAGTGGAGAAATCTGGCTGCAGAGTATATGGGAACTCTTGCACTATCTCTTCAATTTTTCTGTAAATCTAAAACTGTTCTAAAACAATAAGGTATGTTAATAAGAAAAAGAAATGAGTCCAGAAGACATAGCCAAGTCAGTCTATGAACTTGATCCCATGTGGTCCTGTGGAGAGGAGCAGCCAGATGACGGAAGGATACTGAGTGAGTTAGCTAGCTGGAGAAAAAGAGTTTGCAAGAATGAAAGAGGAACAGATGCAGGACCAGTGAGGAGGGGAGGGTCCAGTGCCAAGCGAAGATTGTGGGAGGGTGGTGTGGGGAACAGAGCAAGTGGTACCTGAGATGAGCCTTGTAAACCATGGAAAGAATCGGGGTAGGTAGAGATGAGGGAAATTTACCCAGGAACTTAGAAAAATGCAATGGTGAGAGGTCTCAAAAGGCGTGCCATTTGACTGGAAGGATCCATAGCTTTGTTGTGCTTTAAAGGACATTGTCTATGCAGAATTGAGCTTGGGGAAAACATTTTGAGTCAAGTGATAATGGGAAGGAGGAGGAGGCGGAATAGCAGAAGGAGGGGATATCATCCAACAAAGTTTTCCAACATATTCGGGACCTAGTTTTAAAATACTAATATTGTAGAGGAGATTATTACTGATAGCATATTAATAGGAGGAAATGAACTCTCCTGGGGATCACTGAACTCAGATTACCCTCTTTTTCTCAGTGGTGAAGTTTGAGAGATAGTCAATCTTTCTTGGAAGAGGGAAAACTGCCTTGACATATAGAGGTCAAGTCTTGCGCTAGAATTTTATAAGTAGAAATTGTTTGTTGAATGAAATAATAGCAATTGTCGGAAGCCCTAAGTGTAACTGTCCTTGAAAGAGCCTTTGCAATTGGTGATTAAGTCAAACTGATCTACTTTATTCATTTATAAAAATCTGATTCTCAAAGTTGAGCATAGCGAAATATCTTTTTAAAAGCAATAGAGGAAATGGTTCATTAAAACTACCCTATTGTAAATGTTTTTGCTAAGAGAAACAATTTTTGTTAAAAGAAAGTAATGACCACAGAGAACAATCTGTCTTATCTGATCAAATTAGTGGCTTGCCCGTTTTTCACTGAATGGGTCCACCATGAGGTATTTCCGCTAAGAATTGCAATCAGATCTTTAAATGCATTCAAACGTTCAGCAGGTATGATTTACAAATGCAACACTTGCGTTCAATGTCTATGCTTTGCTCGAACACTTATGTGTTAAAGAGACAGATAGAGAGGGGATAGGGGGAGAAAGAGCAGCAATTATTATTCAGAACCGAGCAATGCTTCTAACAATCTAGAACTTCAAATTGTTTTTATTGCTATCTGAAATGATTAGCTCTAAGCAGCCCTGACATTTATCGGATGGTTATGAAAAGAAAGCAAAATCGGTCATGACCAAAAGGCCCATTTCTGCAGAAGTTCATGTTCAGTGCACCCAGTTGGCAGCCCCCCAGGAGGAGAGGAAAAGGAGGAGGTCTGCGATGCGGTGGCCACGGGGTGATCAGACCCGACAGAGGGCTGCTGGGGCTGATCCGGTGTCCAGATAAATGTGGCATTCATGCTCGCCATCTGTCCACAGGTCAGTGGGGACAGAAACTCAAAATCATTATCTCTAATGAATGAATATACAATGACAGTCTTGTGTGTGGCAAAGGATCATCGCATAGGAACATGGTTGAGGAAATCAGGCATTGGGTCAAAACGTCGCTAATCCTGCAAAGGAAAACAGTTGTGTGTGTGTGTGTGTGTGTGTGTGTGTGTGTGTGTGTGTGTGTGTGGTGTGTCTGTGGTCCTTTCATCATTAATATCCCAGAGAAGCTTGAAAGAAAGGTGTTTTCACATGGCATCCTTGCCCTTTCCTTTCCCAGAGGAGCACAGACATTTTGCAGAGAAGGTTCGGGGTGAGGGTTTTCTCAAGAGCATGCTCTTTTTCCTCCAGCATGCCCATCCACCTTATCACCTCGTTTTTCCTTCTACTCTTGTGGGGAAGGAAGCTGACTTCCTCCCTGTTTTCTGCACAGTGCCACGCATACTTAAAAAGTTAGAGCCTGCTATTCTGGATATATCATGCCTTTCACTGAAATAGCAACTCCCTATTCTGTATTCATTCTCATTGCTTTCCAAGGTGAACGCATAAATTACACACATACATAACATATATAAAAATATAACTTCACAGAAGTTCCAGCTCCAGTAAACAGTTATTTACTGAGCACCTGCTCTAAAGTGAGCACCAAGGAGAACCAGGAAATGAAGAAAATGATTCCTGGTCTTAGAAATTCCATGGCTTAATGCAGAAGACATATGTGTGTATAGCTAATTATGAAGAAAATTAAGTAGAGACCAAACAGAAGTGAAACCCACATGCTGAAGGAATCAGAGATTGGATGGAGCAGGGAAGTGGTGCATCAGGCGTAATATCTGTGCTGGGCACTTGAAAGCCATCGCTGCCTTGGTTTTGGAAAATGTCCTTCCAATGTAGGGAATCTTTGCCCCTGTTTTTCAGATAGAAAGTTAAACTACAGAAGGGTTTAGTGAAAAATGCAAAGTCACCTGGTGAGTAAGAGGCAGATCTGAAACTTGAACTCAGGTCTGTCTGACTTCAAATGCTGTGCTGGTTAGGAATCTATGGAGAGCTTACACAGAAGACCGTATTTGAGCTGAGATAGACACAGAGGCACATTTGTTCCAGAAGGAGGAGCCAGATGAACTTGGAGGCACACATCTTGAGACTTGATAGGGCATCACACATGAGGAATAGCCAGGGGTCGGATGTGCAGGAAGTAGACTCAGTGCCAGGAAGTGCAGAGGCACAATGACGCAAGAAGATGCTAGCATTGTGGAGGGTCTTGAACACTATTGGGCTGGATTCTGTGAGCACTGGAGACCCACTAGATAGAGTGGAATCCCAGAGTCCAGGACTAAGTTATGTCCCCATTGCAAAATCAGTCATGCCCAGTGTGGTCTGGAGAGCTGATGGAATAGACTCAGGGGAGTCTATGTGCAGGAGGGATCAAAGAACCTCCCAGATAGGCAATGATGAACCTTTTGATGGCTGACCCCTCAGCTATGACCATAAGGAGCAAGGATCACTCTCTAGTCCCCAGCAGTATATGGGGATTGAGAATGAGCCTTACCTGGGGAGCCCACCAGGTAGCACACAGCTCAGATGGAGAGAATATTCAAGATTACAGGGACCATGATGTGCATCACAAAGTGCTAACATTGGAAGTTTTTTCTGGCCCAGACACCTGGGCTCAAAGCAGCCTTTGAGAGGAGGCTGTGGTGAAGGCCAGCGGTCTTTGCAATGGGGACACCAGAGATGCTCTGTGAATGTGAAGGCAGGAGGCCATGCTGCTCTTGGCCTCACAATTGCTTCCTCCGGGTGGAAAATGGAAGATCCTCATATATTCTCGTCTGGATCAATAGGAGTGGGAGGGAGAAATCATGTCTCATGAATAAGAGCATGCACAGAACACCCGGACATATGCAAAGAATGTGGGGACAATCATCCCATCAGCCTAGTTGTGAAAAGGCCACAGATGGATACGAAAGACAAACACTGCCATTTGGGGGGAGTCCAAGGAGGATGCCATGTGGGAGGGATTTCTCCAAGAGTGGTCAGTAGGTCCCTGATGTTTTCCAGTGGTCTTGCACATGGTCTATAGGTGGTGTGATGGTTTTGACTGAAAACCTGTTGAAGCCACCATGTTCACATCCATTTCATAAACGTGAAATGAAGGATTGTGAATTTTCACATCATAAAAATTATGTGATTTTAGATAACCATTATGTGCTTAAAGGGTTTACAAATACTATACAGATTATGTTATTAGTTCCCCTAAGATTTCTCTTAATAAGATATCTTAGCTATCATTTCTTTACCTCATTGCATGTTATTGTATATTTTGGGAAAATGTATATATGTATGATTGTTTTGCTGTATTCTTCTTCAAATCCCAAAAGTATGAATCAATGGCTTAAAAGGAGTTCAGAGAAGTAAAAAAGTTGTAATGATAATAGTAAATATTGCAACTCAGAGCAAGGTCATAAGTGAATGAGTGAATATGGCTATATATCAACTATAGAATAGTATTTCATGTATGATGGAGCAGGATGCTCTCACTGATGATTTTGCTCAAGCAGCCAATAAAAGAAAATGTGGCTCAGAAGTAAAATGATCTATTCAGAAATTGGAGTTTTGGGGTAGGGCATGCAATTATCCTTATGTCCCAACATACTGTAATAAGGAAAATTAATCATACAGTCTCATAAAGTCATTTTTGATCAAAGTTTGTTGACATCTCTACTAAGCCAATCTGAACATTTCAGAACGAATTGTATAAAATGTCCCTACAGGAAATTAATGAATAGTATCACGCTAAATGCAGGGGGGGGGGGGGCAGGGAGAAAACCCAAGGAGCATTATTCCAAGTTGAATTTTCATAGCACAAAAGCAGACACAATTACACTGTTACCAAGGAGCTTGTAAAACCACCCACAAAGTTAATGACAAATATGGTGTGCAGATTGAGAGAGAGAAAGAGAAAGTAGCACAGTTTCTTAAGGACCTAACACTGATGGACGGTAGATAATATCAGTAGCATACAATGGCGAGAGAACAATTATCATCACCACTGAGAGGAAGGTAATGAATGAGCTGTTGGTATACATTTAGCATAGTGACAAAGTAAAAGTGCCTAGTATCTTTTTACTGTATTTGTTGCTGAAAACCATACTACAGGCAAATTATTTTTTTCCTCCTAGCAATGATGGCTTTGTGGGCTATTATGTAGGTCTCCAGCAGGCAAGGACTGGCCATGGGTGTCAGGAGAAAGAACATCCTATATAATAAAAGGGTAATATGCAAATCTACCGAACAGTGAAACAACCAGTCACTATGATGTACACTGACCATCACAGGGCAGACGCTCAATGCAGGAGTTGCCCCCTGGTGGTCAGTGCACTCCCACAGGGGGAGCGCTGCTCAGCCAGAAGCCAGGCTCATGGCTAACGAATGCAGCGGTGGTGACGGGAGCCTCTCCCTCATCCATGGCATCGGGGAGCAGGCCTAAGCCATCAGTTGAACATCCCCCGAGGGATCCCAGACTGCAAGAGGGCATAGGCTTGGCTGAGCCCCCTCCCCCACATCCTACCCCAAGTGCATGAATTTCATGCACCAGGCCTCTAGTAATCACATAAAAATAAAAGGTTAGACCTCAGAGTCAATCCAGCCATTGTTTATCTGCAGCTGGACGTCTATAGTATGCCTCCTGATCTTGGTTCAGGTTATGAGGCAATAGTGACAACTGTAGTCATTCTGTTTTTCCATACTCAGTGAGAATTTGATTGTGTTGGGAAGAGGCACTCATTCAAGCTTAGAAATAAGTGATCTGATTAAAATGTTGATTCAAAGCACCAATAATACAAGTAAGATCATTTTCATTATTTCAAATAGCTCCCTCAAATAAGTTATATCTGGGCAAGATTTTGAAATCTTGAACCTATCACTTCAGGGGCAGAATATCATGTGTGAATGTGCTCGTGTTGAGGATCAGATACCAGCTTTCTTAATAACCCTGAATTTGGTAGAACTTTTGATAATTTCTTGATGATTTTATTTACTTGTCTGAAAAAGAACCAATGCTGTGATATTTAAAAAATATATCTTAATGCAACAACAGTGGAATAAATGCCTTTCAAAGCAATGTACCATCAAAGAGCTGTTGAGAAATCCCTTGGCAAGTTACAGCATTGAGCCTACCAGAAACATCGATCTAACTGGTATGAACAGGGGCTGGGTACAAAATTACTGTTTATCATTGTTTCTTGTTCTACCTTGAGTCCAGTTGCCAGGGAAACACCTGTTAGCGAAGGCTGTTTCATATCCTCTATGCTCAACACAGCGTTTGGTGCACAATAGTCTCTCAGAAACATGTCATTAAATCCACAAGTGAATGGACTGTCTAGAGGATTCAGCTCTAATATGGTGTGATAGTATGATCGCAAAATAAAATACTCTCTATCCTATTAACCTTTCTAGCCTCTAGGCCCTCTTTAAAATCTTTGCTGCCCTCCCTTCTCTCTGTCTCCCTGGGCTCACTTCCAAAGCAAAGTTACCCAGAATCTTGCAGGCATCCAAGTGGGACAGGCAAAGAGTTTCCCCCTAAGAATCTTATTGCTGGTTGTGGCATCTGAGGGCCATTCCTGACATCAGAACTCTACTCCATGCCCAACACACAACAGGCTCACAACAGGCATTCTTTGTTTGTCCATGCTGTTGCAATAAGGAGATAGGTTCTTAGGGTATTTCACCCCAGGTCTATTCTCTTTAGAGTTTGGCGAATGGAAGGACAGATCTTATTTTTGATGAATTAATAGATTGATCATTGTCATCACTGAATTATCTTCAAAATACTAACTACCTGCTTTGTCACCTGTTCTAGAATTCTACAGTAAATGAACACCAGTCTCCTCCATCTGTAGCTTCCAGACCCCTTGATTTTGAACTTTGGGGGAAAAACAGAATAGTGTTGACTATTTCCCAGTGTTTACTCAGAGCTCCAGCTGTTGAAAACTTTTGACACATTCCAAGAGGGGCTTGAGAACAGTATCTTCAGCATCTTTTAAGCATCCAGAACAGAAGTTACTCAAACCTGGATTCTTTAACTATTCACAGTGCTTATATCAGAGTCCAATCCAAGGATCTAAACTAGAAAAATATATGGGCCTTGTTATTCTGGAGAGATAAAGGGTCTAAGGGAGAAGCCCACTCATGTAACTAAAACGGTAAGAGAAGGCATCCAAGGGAAGAGCTTTGTGAGATCTGCTAGTCTTGGGGGGAGAAGGGAGCATCTTAGCAATACGGCTTTTCAGGAAAACCCTCATCTTCTCATCTAGAATTCTCCTAGTTAGACCTCAGTTCCACCCCCTCCAATCTAACTTTGATAGGTCAATATGGTTTTTCTAAAGCACAGACTGGTCATTTTCACCCATGTTTAAAATTTTTTGATGGCTTGTCATTATTGCCAAAATAGTAAAATTCATTTCCTGCACCATTGCCTAAACTACCCTCAATGATCAGACAGCTGTGTTTCTCTCTACGATCTCAGCCTCATAATTCATATGCTCTTAATACAGAACCATGTTCACCACTGACTGCTTCATCCTGTGATTCCTTGGTCCTTGTCATCAGTCATTGGGCCGGGTCCTAGCCATCCCTCAAAACAGCACCAGCATCTTCTCCTTCAGGAGGTCCTTTCTGACTCACCATCCAGGTGAGACATCCCTCCTCTGGGCTCCATGTTGGCCCTGTGCTCACCTGAACCACAGAGTCCAAACATTGCCAAGGACCAGCATCTGAGCCCATTAAAACCTCCCAAATTTGTAAGTATCATAATAGTATATCATTTTCCCCCATAAGTACAGTAGAACATGACTCTGTGGCTGTTGCCACATACATGATGACAAGTACTGATTGTACCACTTGGGGGTGGGCAGATGTATGACAGGTGACTGGGTCCCTCACTACCCTCTCAACATAGTCACATGCATGACTTAGGCTTTGCCCTTTTGTATGATAGGTTCCTTTTGCTATGATAACAAATAATACAAACTTAGTGGCTTAAAACGACACAAATTTATTAGTGTTTTGGGTCAGAAGCTCAAAATGTGTCTCATTGAGCTAAAGCCAAGGTTTTGTCAGGGTTGCATTCCTTCTGGAGGCTCTAGGAGAAATGCCATTTTCTTGCATTTCCAGCTTCTAGAAGCTTCTTATGTTACTTGGTTCATGTCCCAGCATCACTCTGATCTCTGTCCCATCCTCTCATCTCCTTCTCTGACTTTGATCCTCTTACCTCCCCCATTCATTTATAGGAACCCTTGTATTACATTGGGCCCACTCAGATCACCCAAAAGAATCCCTCCATCTCAAGCTCCTTATCTTAGTCACATCTGCAAAGTCTCTGGTGCCATGTAAGGTAACATATTCACATGTATTCGTTTGTGGACATCTTTAGGGGGCCATTATTCTGCCTATCACATGCCCAATACAAGCAAGAACATATCATGAATCCTTGGATTTTTGTGTCATATTTAAACCATGAATGGTAGAATCGTGACTTTGGAAAGGGTGATCCCTTGCCTGTTTGCCCCTCCACAACTCTGAGCTCCTTGAGGGCAGGGCCCGTGTCTCAGTTGCGTCTGCATTCCTGACACGTGGATGAGCTCTATGCACGTTCATTGAACTGAGGCGCTTGCTTTTACTGGGAATAAGAGCTCTATGGGTGCTTTCAGGGAACTCTCCCAAATTTGGTAGATCTTTTCCCAAGCATGTCATACAGTGAAGATGCTTCAAGTTCTAACATCATATTCGGCACTCTCTCCCTCTCTCTGATCCGACCAGAAGCTCTGCCCCAGTTGCTAATGGGGACCGTGTTCCAAGCCCATAGCTCTGTTCCTGGACAGAGTGAGAGTGAGCGTGGCCGTTAACAATAACACTCTCCACTGAGGACAGGGATCCATTGCAGGAATGCAGGCCATCTGGAGTCATCGTGGGCTTGCGGCAAAGTCTGGGTCACGGCGGCTTGGTCAGAACCTACACCTCATCTCTCCTTGGTCCCCGCAGCCTCAGAGCCTCTCCCTGCAGAGGGAACATGGCCACTCGGGCCCAGCTTCGGGACAGGTGTCCAAAGGAGGGCCTGGCTTTCCATAGACGCTCAATAAAATCTCAGCCCTTCGGCCCCCTCACCTCAGAGGGCACATCGAGGTGGGGAGTTTTGTGCAGAAATGAAGGCCCAGGAACCATGGTTTGGCTGTGGGCATGCTGGGACTCCAGAACCAAAGAGAGCCTTGCCTTGTGCTGCGCCTGCCCGTCCCTTTGCTGTAGTCCTTCCTGCGCGCGGAGCAGTGTGAGCCTGGTACATGGGCGTCACCTGCTCTGCGTGGGCTTTGCAAGCATCACCCCTCCTTCTGCCTTATTTGCCGGCATCTCCCTGACATGAACTGGGCATAGGAAGGCAGGAGTGTGAGCTCCCCTGCCCAGGGACTGAAGGGACCATCACTTCCACCACCTGGGGCCAACCCACCGCATCTCAGAGACCTGTTTTCCGCATCTGCAACGTGGAGACCACGAGAAGGCCCTGCAGAAATCCATGACCTGCTGTGTTACTTACAACACGCAGCAGGTGGTCAATAAATGGTCGGAGTCTCATCACCGCGGTCATTGTTGGCATCACTTCTAGCAGCATCATTTCACTCGGGGGCTGTGGGCCGATCGGAGCCCGGGTGGTCAGGGAGGTGCTTCAAGGAGTAAACCGCAGTGCAGGCCCTCCCGACTCCTCCCAGGCACACCCCGGCGACAGACGCGACTTTCTTCACTTACGACTCGTCAGAGCTAATCTCTGTAAGAGTGGGATTAGCTGGGTCCCTGCCCTGTCACCGCTGGGCCATATGCTCCTGAGTGACAGCTGCTCGGCAGCCGAGGCTGGGGGAACGCAGTCGTTTTAGCCCACATTTGATAAACATACATTTCTTCTGTCTGTCCTGCTTGGAGCCATCTGTCAGTGCGGCATGGAGCCTTCTCTGGCGGGCACCATGCTGAAATCAGACCACCAAGGAAGGTTCAAGGACAATGCTGCCACCAGAGAGGGCTGGGGTAGGGTGGCAGGGCTTCTCAGGACTGGGGAGAGCCAAAGCTGGGGCTGCCCAACCCTCGCCTGCAAGAGCAAGAACCTCAGTTTCCCAAGAGTCTGGCCTCCACAGCCAGACTAGACACTCTTGACCAAAAAGATAGCCACAGCGTCATAAAGCAGTGCTCCCCAAATGTTCCTCAGCCCACAGACCGCCTGGGGTCCTGCTCAAACACACACTCTGATCCAGCGGGGCGGGGCCTGGGACTCCGCATTCCTAGGAAGCACCCAGGGAATACCGCTGCTCTGAAGACCACAGCCCGAGGTTAGGAAGGACACACCTGGGTCTATAGATGGCCTCTTGCCAAAAGGACGCTTATGAATGAGAGGCCGTCTGGACTGAGATAACCGGAAGCCTAGGAGGCCAAGCTAGCAAAGGGCCTCCTGATGGAGCAGTTCCCACTGCCCCGCGCCTCCCAGCTCTCGGCCGCCTCCTGTGGGTGGTAAACACAGCTACGTCAACCCACTGAACACAAGCGCCTAAGAGCCATATCCTCTTTCATAGAATCGGATGCAGGTTCAGGAAAGGCACACAGGAAACAGGGAGTCAGAAGAAGACTCTGTTGCCTAACACCTCTATTTGCTCAATGCCTGCAGACTGTAAGGGGTGGCGCAGTGGCGGGAGGCGGCACTCCAAAGGAGAGGCCCGGAGCCCTGCAGGCAGGCCTGCCTCTGCCCCTTGGCCTCGGCTCCGGCTCCTCTGAGGTTTCCGTTGGGAAGCTACCTGAGGCACCTCCTTCACGGCCATCGGAAAGTGCAAGTACCTGCCTGGAAGCAAGATCATGGGAGCGATTTCCCAAATCGACTCTGGCGATGTCAGACGGTGACATCAATCCACCCAAATTGCTTTTGAAGATGGAATGCTCCAGATCTCATAATTCTTCCTTAATTGTTAAGGAACTAATTAAACCCACGGCACCTCTGTTAACTGGGTTTTATTGTGTTATTTTCACTACTGGACAAGCTAAGTCAGGCATCAACGGACTCACTGTGGGCTTCTGGCTCCTGACAAAAGGCAGTAATGATATTTTCAATGAACACAGAGTCTGTAGCCCCAGAACCCCAGGTGAGTTACCGGCAGGTGCTTGCCAGTTTCCACCGGGCCAAGACCTGGCAGCTGGGCATCACCTTCCCGGCCTGGTTCAAGGCAGCCCTTCCCACCCAGTGCATATACACACACGTGTGCCTGTGCAGGTACACGCGTGTGCCCCGTGGCACAAAACAGATATGGCCCACCAGCCTGGGTGGAGATAAGCAAGCAAATGTACAATTTGGAATTTCATCCCTATTTTTCTTTAAATTGTTGATTAAGCCCTTTGTTTTAATTACAGCCTTCAGTGACTCTCCGAAGGTCTGTCTGCCTTCCTGCACTTCCCCAGCGGGATCTGCCCCAGGCCCCAGCGCCCCTGTGAGTGCTGACCCACTTCACCCACAGCAGGCATACTGCACCCCGCAGCACAGGGCCTACAACCCTGGGAGCAGGTGGAGGCTATACAGACGTCATGACCTAGCTCCTGCAACCCCTGTCCCCTGCCGACCCCAATTCCCCGGGAGCTCTGGGGTGACACTCCTCACACTGATAAACACTTTAGCAGCCAGAGCGGTGGCTTAGCTTCCCGGGGAAATGGCAGAGTCAGAACGAAAGCCCCTATCACTTAACGCCTAATATTCTAGAACAGCAACTTTCAACCCGTGCTCCGCAAGGGGCACACTGGCGTGCCACAGGCATTTTGGAAACACGCAATACTGACTATTTAGTCAGGGCACTGACCTCTTTTCCCTTAGATTAGCAAATAAAAAAAAAAAATGACAACAGCCAACACAACATTGGCTGCCCGGTGTGAATCAATCAAAAGTATACCAATTTTTATTTTTGGTCAAATTGGCAGAAATCTATTTTTTGATGTGCCGCAGAATGTTAGTAACTAGTTTATGTGTGCCATGAGTTGAAAGTCACTGTTCTGGAATAATGGGATAGAATAAGATTAGAAATCTTGAACATGTTCAGTTCATACTTTCTCCTTACAGAAGAAACTGTGGTCTGCAGAGAAGTAGTTAAGGAAACCTGGAGCAGTTAATTCTTAATGATTCTGGAAGTGGGTCTCCTATCTGCCAGTCCAGAGTTTATTCAGCAAATATCCCCAAATAAATACTAAGTGCATTGCCAGGAATTTACGGCCACCCATCACCTGTCCGCTTTGGGGGCAGCGGATGTCTCCAGGCTAGACCCTGTCCTCAGAGACACCGAGCCAGCAGGTGCAGGGGAAGAGGCCGGGCAGGTGGGTGTGAGTCGCGTGGCGGTGGCTGCTGAGATCCGCTGGGAAAACAGGCCTCGGAAAAACAGAGGCCACATACTCAGAGACACATTTGGCCTTCCCTCCGAGAGAAAAGGCTCAAAACATACACCCCTTCTCATGTCCTCTTTCTTGCTGTTTTAAAAACCAAAATAAACCTTTTTTAAACCAAAATAAAGCAAAGGAAAAAAATCCAGAACCTGGAAGAGCCTCTGCAACTTGACCAACCATTTATTTTTCCAAAACCCACTTCTTAGCCGCAAAAATAAAAACAAAAAGGAGAAAAATAAAAAGAAATGTGCTGTGGACTCATCTATTCACGCCCTTGCTTCCTGATGGAACAAATCCCTCATGAATTATGTACGTTCAGCTGCCACCCCCAAGGCCCTCTGCTCTCTGAGCTGCGGTGGCCAACTCCCCAGGTGCACGGTGTGATCTCGGCTCCGGGAGAGGCACCAGCACCATCCCCAGCGGAGGAACCTCGGTCCAGACCCAACCCCTCGACCCTGCCTGCCAGTGTGGCAGAGAGATGCCCGCACCCAGGGGACAGTGACTAGTCATCAGGTGTTCAGTCTAGTTTCTGGAGAAGGGACAGAATCCCACACAAGCCCCAGGAAACAAAAAAGGGAGGAAACCAATCACCAGAAGGTGGCGCTAGACTTTAAGACAGGCTAGGCAGCAGGGGTGAAGCCGCTCAGAGAGGATTTCAGAGCTGGGAGGGTATCGACAGATGAAATGCAATAAAGTCAGAGATGGAAAGACCCTGAAATCTCAGTCTAGAATAACCCCACGTCACCTATGGGGAAACTGAGGCCCAAAGACGGACCAAGGTTGGCCGACAATTGTATGGAGCAGGAGGTAGAACTCATCCTATCAACTCTGTGTACTCTGCAAAGGGCTCCTGCTTTGGGGCAAAGCTGAGAACAGAGAAGACAACACGGGATTGGCTGGTCACAGAGACACCGGGTCTAGGAATTAAAGTGCCAACAAGGGGCCGGACTCACAGTCTGTTCCTGGGGGAGCGGTCATGGAACCTCCCAGAGTAGACAGGAGGCCACAGAGGGTCCAGTCCCAGTGGCCCTGGGAGCATCTCTGCTCGGCCTCGTGTCCTGAGAGTGGAACAAATAAAGACCACTGGGCTCCACTTCTTCCCAGCTGTGCCACGTGGACAGTTCACTTCACGAATCTGAGCCCTGATATATCTTCATCAGACAAATGGCATAAAAATCTCCTCGGCTCAGAATCACTTTTGACAATTAAAAGTCCTAATGTCAGGTGCCCAGCACTATGCCTGGCAGCGAGGAAGTGCCCACATTAGAAATCTCCCTCCTCTTCCTGATGCCCCTCAAGGAGCATCCTCCTGGCAGGTATTGCAGACTCAGGTGGGAACTGCCACCCAGAGTGCACTGCAGAAGGAAGACCTTGCTCTTAGGACGTGGCTCATCACCAAGGACCCCGGACATGGAAGGTGAGGTCACAGGATGAGTGAAGAGGAGGGGAAGGGTGAGTCCATCCTGTAGTCAGCAGAGAGAGACACTGACAAGGTTGTCCAGTCCTTCTGTCCGTTTGAAGCCCATTTGTAAAGACCCAATTCCCTGGCCAGGCCCATCGAGCATCCATGGATACCTGCACATGGGCAGAGACATGCCCAGACCTGCAGGGGGGCATGCTGTGGTCGCCAGAGGGCCAGGCTCTCCTGGTGGCTCAGACCCAGCAGGGAACCACATTGTAACCTCCTTCCCATCTGAGCAAGTGGCCGACTCACTCTTTTCAATCCCTGACTCTCATTCAGGGCCCGCAGGAGCCGGGCAGCATTATCAGCATCCTCTTCACAGACAAAAGGCCAGGCCTTCAAAGGGCTTTCCTTGGGACCACACAGCAAGGCAGCCCATTGAGTAGGTGAGGCCCTCGGCTGATGGACAAGGCCCAGGCCCCGCCTGGCTTCTTGTTGTGGTTCCAGAAATAGCTCCCCACAGATCTGAGCCTCAGTTCCCAGCTGAGAGGTGAGGGGACAGAAGAACGGACCTCCCTGAGGCCGCTTCCGGCTCTGTGACCCTCGGCTCTGGATTCAGTCCTCCCAGCCTCCCATCTCCCAGGGAAAGACGTCCTATGGTCTCTGAAGGGCCACTGTCTAATCTAGAACATTGCAGAGAGGCAGGACTTTCTGGGCCATCTTTTAGGGACATCATATGAGGAAGAGACAGAGGTCACCTATAAGGGCAGGGGGGCTGACTGCCATCCCTTTCCACCCATCCCATGCCCCCCCACCCCTACCCCATGCATGGACTTCTGTGCTTCTGCCCAGGCCTCTACCAGTAACACTGGCTTGATGCTCCTGCTGTTATAACTGGCTGATAAATGATACACTTCTCATTAAGCATCAGCCTTGTCCCTAATATATAGTTAGAGAAATATGGGCTCCCTGAGGCTGTGCCTGCGTGGCCCATACCTGTGCTGATGCAGCGTTTCACCCACAGCTGGCTGAAGTGGACTGCCGGGTTCAAAATCCTGGTTGCTACCTGTTAGCTGTGTCACCATAGGCAGGCAGTCCCATCCCCTGGGACTTTAGTTCCTCCACAGAACATCGAGGATAAAGGCACCTGTACACATAACTCATGTGAAGTACTTATAGTGACTGGTTTGTAACAAGTGCTTAGTAAACGTTAACTAAGATTATCAGTGTCCTTTACATGCATTCATTTGACATGCACAGTGGGGCCCCCTCTGCAGGCACCAGAGAGATTCTTCAAAGAAAGGAAAGTTGCAGGGGCTTCTGGGCGTGTGACTGAGGAGAGCATCTCTCAGGCTCAGATTTCCACATGGGGTGGGGGGAGCCTTGTGTAAGGCTACCATAGTTAGCCCTTGGGATTCTGCACACTCTCCTTTCTATGTCAATGTCAACGGCCTCCTCTCTTCCTGAAGGTGCAGACTTCCCCTGAAGTCACTGGTGACCCTCCCTCGCTCTTTGTTCCAAGAAAAACCCTCCTTTTGATTCATGCTTTCAAAATCTATTCATGGTGCCCTGACTGTGTGACAACAGCATGGTAGGCTTTGGAGGAGGAATAGAGATGACTGATATATTGTCCCTGTCCTTGAACAGCCCACACCCCTCTATACATCCCTCTATACATCCCTCTGGTTCCTTCAAAGAGTATTTATTGAGCACTTACTAGATGTTAGGCATGTGTGTAGCTGTGATCAAGATGGACAGAGTGAAGTTACAGTCAACCAGGAGACAGCCTGTGAGAAAGCATGACAATTGTGATGACAGGAGAGCGCCAGACTTCATGGGAGTGCAGACTAGACAACAGTTAATAACAACAAAGAGAGATAAGGGTTGTGAGACAGGGAGGCATAGAGGCAGCTGGAACACACAGGAAGAGGCCAGCTTTTCTTAGGGCTCAGGAAAGCTTCACCATGAAGAGGAGCGACATAGCATCATTGAAACCACGGGTTCTAGAGGCAAGCACCTGGCTTTAAAATCCAGACATGCCACTTACTGGCTTCTGGATGTCACTTGGGCAAGAACTCAATCTTTCTAAGCCCCTGTTTTCCCATCCGTTCAAACGGGAATAATATCAGTCCCCGATGTATGACGTTGACATGGGAATTGAATGAGAGGATTGATGGGAAATGCATAGCTGTTTCTGCTGGTATTTTAAAAAATGCCCAATAAATGTTCATCTTTATTGCTATGATTGAGTGAGATGTGAGCTGAAATAAAGGATGGCCAGGAAGTGATCATGTAGAAAGGCATCCCATACTCTGCCCTGAATGAATCCCTGGCTTTGGGCCAATCATTTCTTTCTCCCTGGGCCTTAATTCTTTTCATTTATAAAGTAAGCAGATCTCTTACTTATCATTGAGGTCTCTTTCTGCTATGAAATTCTATGACTCTAAGTGCTCTGGCCTTTTGAAGTCTATGACCACACAGAATAACCAGTCTTTCACATGGCTGGACAGGACATCGCAGACATTACCCATTCATAGGGTCACCAGGAATCAGAGCTAACCCAACCGCAGGTAACAAGCACACATTTATGCCAATCATGACCCAAATCATAGCCTTAGTGATAGCAAAGTTGCTTATGTCAAAGATCTGGCACAACAAGAATGCAAAATTCCACGAAAACCAGTACCCAATGCTGGTGTGCTAACAGGACACTCCTGTCTATGTTCAGTCTCAGCCCAAGTCTGTACGACCAACTCTTTCCCCACTGAAAGTACAGGTGCGCAACAGAAGTGATGACAGAACCATCACAACATGCACTCAGCTTCGCCAGGCATGTGGTTTCAATATGCCCCATCGTGCTCATGACATTGTGGTCGATACTTTATTGTCTGCCTTTCAACAGAATCCTTTCTCCGGAGTGCTGGCCAAGTGGCCAGAGCCACACAAATTCAACTCAATGTTGAATCATTATCCTCTGGCTTCTTTTTGGTTCTAGGAAAAAAAAAGGTGTTTTTTTTCCTTGTTTCCTATCTTGTTCAATAGCATCGATACCTTGCTAAGACAAAAGCTGGGAGTCATCACCCCAGACTTCTTGTCCTCAAGTTCAATAATTAACCAGGGGTCAAGCGTTGTAAATCCCATCTCCTGGAAGGATGCCTTTCAGACGAGTCCAGTGTACTCTAGCCCCATTGCTGCGTCCTGGCTCAGGCAATCATCCTGTCCTTGTTCAGAATGTTGCAATAAAGTTGGTTGACTATTCTCCGCTGGCTCTATTTTCTCTCCTGTTCTAGGTGAGCCCTTTCTACAATACAAATATAAATGGTCATGTATTCCACTACCTAACACTCTTCAATGAGCTCCCCATTCGCTACACCCATGTTCCTGACCTTGAGCATACACCTGTCACCTTGAGGGCCTGTGAAAACAGGCATTGGAGACCTCATGCCAACAGTTTCTGAGACAGTAGGTCTAGGATGGGGCCTGGGAATTTACATTTGTATTAAGTTGCCATGTAAGCTGATACTGATTTCTAGGGACCACACTTTAAGTGCCACTGCCTCACATTCTAAGATGTGAACCCCTTGGCCTGGCAGTCAAGAACTTTGACAATCTGTCCCCAGCATAGTTTTTCTGTCTTATCTCAAGGTATACCACACACACATAGAACTCATTTTGTGATGACCGAAGCCAAACATCATTGTCAAGCAGGGTCTTTCTAGTTAGAGCAAAGAATCCAGACTGTATGAAGCTCACACCCTTAGAAGCTGGTGGTGGGGATGAGGCAGAAGTCAACAGGCAACCCAGGGCTCGGCCACCCGGCAGGTGCAGGCAGGCACTGACACCCAAGCTTTGTAGCTGTGCTTCAATGTAGACACCATCCAAAATGCTGTTTTCTCCCGATGCCTTAGAGCCATGTGACAAAATAAACAGCACAGCCAACTCACTACGGAGGCCAAATATAAACAAGACCCAAAACAGAATAGCATGGATGGGAGCCAAACGGAGAGGTAGTTTAAGGTTAGGAAATCTGGCTTGGAAATCACATGTTGTCTCAACTTGTAAACATCAAAGAGCCAGACTGGAAAACTGTAATAATATAATAATAATTAATAACAATAAAATTACACCTTCTCCACTATTACCCCAGGATATAAAATCATTTTTAAAAATTAAGATGTAATAGGCGCATTAAGTCATTTACTCCGTCTCCTGAGAGGGAAGATCTGCACCATTTGCAGGGTCTTCTGGTCCAGGGAAGACTCACAGAGGACACAGGGAGCTTCGGGAGAGGCAAGACTCCGGAAACCCTGCTAACAGCCACGGAGCAGCCACCACCTCCTCCACCTTGGGAATTCTGGGTTTCCATAAAGGAAACAAGGCTTATTCCCACCTCCTTGGAAGGAAAAGAGAGGGCCTGGTGCCCCCACCCTGCGCATCCCTCACCAGGTCATCACCAGCCACCGTGTCCATCATTTGGTAGGACATCATTTGGTAGGACAGTGGCTGTGACCCTGGCTACCACACTTGTGTTGGAGCAGAACACCCTGAGATGGAGTCACCCCCCTGAACACAATCAGAGAACTAACCAGAACTTACTTTCAGCCTTTGGAGGATCTGTGTGCATTTGCCTGTTTCTTTTAGGGGGTCATGAGCAAAGCAACCTGAAAATTCAGAGTTCACCAAGTGCTGAATGACTCTCCTATAATATAATGTGATGGTGATGCTCAAGTCATTCTTTTGAGGTGAATTTTCCAAGATAAAAATAAGCATTAATTTATTTTTACCTTTAAGCATCCTCACCCCAAAATCAACACCCCCAACAACAAAAACCCCACCTAGCAGGTGTAATCGCCCAATAGGGCTTTTGAATAAAACTGTTTTTTATAAAATTTATTTGGGATGACATCCATCTTTTCTGCTATCACAATACATGTTTTCTTTTGTTGTCTCATCTATCATAAAATAAATTCCCAATGGAATTTGCTAATCTATAAGGAGGGTTTTACGCACTTGTGTCTTAATCATCTTCACAGTGTTTGAGTAGCTCCTGACCAAAGGGGTTTATAGAATTTTAAATTTTTCAGTGGAACATCATCACTTCTTTTTAGAGCTGTGCCATCCAATATGGCAGTCACTAGCCACACATGACAGTTTAAGTTTCAATTTAAAATTACTAAGAAAGTAAAAACCTTGGTCCCATATTTCAGTAAAATGTGTGGTTAATTCGCACTAACCACATATTAAATATTGGATAGCACAGATAGAGAATGTTTCCTTATCATGGAAAGTTCTATTGCTCACCCCAGTTTTAGAAGTTCAACTTGGTTATAGAGGTTTATTCATTCCGTGACTCTCTCCTCTCCCACCCCACCACCTGCTCCTGGAACCCACCTCCACTACAACACTTCATCCTCGCTCAGCGAATGCAGCTGCTTCCCCACTTGGGCTCCTGGACTCCCACCTGTCCAAAACAGTCCTGCATCCTGGCAGAGAATGTACAAGAGATTCCTGCAAGGCGGTTCCTAACGCAGAGCCAGGCTCAAATTCCAACACTCGAGTTATTGGTGTCTGATCCCATTACTGTTTTTGAACATTTCATCCCTTTTGTCCTCAGATACATGTCTATCCCTTACTGACCTGTGTGTCCATTATCCTGCCTGCTCTGACCTTGAATAACTCTGAGCTGTTATTGTTTGAGAATTCCTCCAACTTCAGGCATATTCTCAGTGTCTCCAGACTATGGTTGGTCAATGTGGGCTCAGTGTCACCTATGAAAGTTTGGGGAATGTTGCCAAAACCGGTTTGGCTCAGTGGATAGAGCGTCGGTCTGCAGACTGAAGGGTCCCAGGTTCGATTCCGGTCAAGGGCATGTACATTGGTTGCGGGCACATCCCCAGTAGGGGGTGTGCGGGAGGCAGCTGGTCGATGTTTCTCTCTCATAGATGTTTCTAGCTCTCTATCCCTCTCCCTTCCTCTCTGTGAAGAATCAATAAAATATATTTTAAAAAGAAAAGAAAAGAAAGTTTGGGAAATGCGATCCAGGCTAAAAGCATTCACTAGTTTTCATCGCAACAGCCCAATGTCTGCTCAAATTGGAACATGGTGAAATAGAAAGAATACTAACAGTCATGGAATTCTGACTTTGTGTCTCCATATCTCTGTTTTGGGCTCTGCGAACTTGGGCAAGCTCTGAACACCTCTGAGCCTCCCTTCCTCACCTATGGGGATAATAACAAAAACCATGAGTTTGTGGTTGTTGCATAACAATCATATGTAATAATATTGAGCAGCTAGCTCCGTGGTGAGCTTAGATAAATCTAGACATTCAATGCAATCATTCCTTTTCAATGTGTCTCTATAGAAATTTCTGAATCACTTGTAATAGAATAATGCAGCTGGTAGGTTTTTTTTGGTAAGCCATTAAAAGGCTACAGCTCTGAAAAGTAACTATTCAATTAGCATCTTGCTTTTGTTCGTATTACTACAAATAATTTTGTTATCCATGTGCTGCAAAGTTAACCATTCAGAACAAATGTGTGGCATTCAAAATCTTACATGGAAAGCAATCCCTTCAAAGACCGACACTTTCTGAGCTAACTTCAAATTAGTGAGACCCAAGTTTTCTCTGTCCAAGTTAGATTCCTAATCTCTAAGGTTATTCTTGTTCCAAGCTTGGCCGCAAACACAAAAGCAAGACCAGGCAGCATAGCATGGTGGGTGAAGAGTGTTGGCTCTGGAGCCAACCGCCTGAGATAGAATCTTGACTCAGACACCTCCTAGCTGAGGACTAAATAGATGCCTGCACCAGAGCAGAGTCTGGCATGGACAGTTATTCTCCCTCCAGATCTATGTGAGGAATTATCCTGATACTCCAAGGACCCGGGCACTCTCATCTGAAATGTTATCATCACTGGTGGGGAGGGGGATTCAGGGTGGGACTTCTAGCCATTGTTACTGATAATGTGAAATGTATGGATCACTCATTTTGACCAGGCCCCGTGCTAAGTGCTTTATCTACATCATTTCATTTTATTTCATCTTTATCCTAGGTGCCCTGGGGGAAGTTCTATATCTAATTCATGGCAAAGCCAGGATTTGGTACAGAAAGATCTGACTCCTAAACCCAGACTTTGAACTTCCTGGTGCTTCTGCCTCTCCAGGTAAGTATGCTGCAGCCTCACACACTGGGCCAGGTCCTGGTTCCACAGGAATCTGAGATTTAGCTTGAGAAATCTGTTTCCTCGAATGAAAAATGAGGGTGATAATACTTTCTTGAGGGGCTTCATATGAGAATTAAATGAAAGTGTGCAAGCACCCAGACACATCACAGGCATGCAGCAACGCAGGACAAACGCGCCCACAATTTGCACCGGGAAGGGAAGTACCTCTGCACCCCAAAAGCTAACAATGGCCTGAGACCTTACTGGAGCAGTTAAATGGGTAATGACTTTAGCAAAAGAGGATGCTAATTATAAAGGTGCGAGTCCTGGGAACACCCAGCTTCCCACACACCTGTCTTGCTTGGAGTAATCAGATGTCTCTGAGCCTCTACACGACTGGGTGGTCCATGAAGGTCCTAAGACCTGTAGGAGATTAGCAAGAGAGACCATGCATTTTTTTTAAAACTGCTCTTTGCAGATTGAAGTTACAAATATTTAACTCTGACAGCCTCTTCATGATTGCTGGTCTCTAGTCTGTCCCTTGCTCTAGAGCAGTGGTTCTCCACCTTTCTAATGCCGTGACCCTTTAATACAGTTCCTCATGTTGTGGTGACCCCCAACCATAAAATTATCTTCGTTGCTACTTCATAACTGTAATTTTGCTACTGTTATGAATCGTAATGTAAATATCTGTGTTTTCCGATGGTCTTAGGCGACCCTGCTAGCGGTTTTCAACCTGTGGGTCACGACCCACAGGTTGAGAGCCGCTGCTGTAGAGCTTAAGACCATCGAAAAACACAGATATTTACATTATGATTCATAACAGTAGCAAAATATCTGTGTTTTCCGATGGTCTTAGGCGACCCTGCTAGCAGTTCTCAACCTGTGGGTCACGACCCACAGGTTGAGAGCCGCTGCTGTAGAGCTTAAGACCATCGGAAAACACAGATATTTACATTACGATTCATAACAGTAGCAAAATTACAGTTAGGAAGTAGCAACGAAGATAATGTTATGGTTGGGGGTCACCACAACATGAGGAACTGTATTAAAGGGTCGCGGCATGAGAAAGTTTGAGAACCACTGCTCTAGACGGTGGTCAGTGCTCCTCCAGTTTGCTCCAGTCCTCCTAGATCTTCACCCTCAATTCTCAACAAATCGTCCCATCCTCAATCCCTGACTCTCTCGATGTCTAAGACCCCCCTTCATCCAGAGATCTCCCCCGTTTTAGCATATATGTCTCATCCAGAGATCATAGAGATGATCGGGCCCATGTTCCAGAAAGTGGAAGTGTGGCAGAAGGAAGTTAACTCCCCAAGGTAACAGACCCTGGAAATGATGGAGCTCGGAGAGGACTGTGTTATTGATTATTTAAAGTAACGTCCGTCAAAAATTTAGAACATAAGTAGTATTTGTACTGCTGTTATCTGAATCCATTCATGCACTGTATCTGGTTCCCTAAAGATAAAGATAAATGACATGGGGGCGCATTAGCCTCCGATCCACCGGCCTGGTCATCCCTCCCATCAAGCCGCACACCTGTGGTGCCTCTCCGCGGGCCGAGCTCTTCGCTCTGCCTGGGTAGCAGAGGTTCAGTTCACTCGGAACCTACTTCCATCCCGTTTAACTCAATCGCCATCCATTCCCCGACTTCACTCCCTAACCCCTGAATATCTGTTTCTTCAAATGCCTGCTTCAGCTCATCGGTGACTTTGGTGACTTCTGTTAAGCATTTACTTCTCACATTCTGTCTTCTAAAATCTGTAAAGCAAATGACAACCAGGGTTTTTACCTGAAATCTTTTTTGCTTTTCACTTTTTAATTTTTATTTATTTTTAAATTAAGATTGTATATTTAAAGTGTACAACATGATTACACACACACACACATATACATATGCATATATACTGTGTATATATATATATAAAAGCCTAAGCAACCATCACAACCAAACGGACGACCGAACAGGCTGAGTGGGGTGATTAGGCCGGCAGGGGGGTTAGTGAGGGGCAACCAAACAACTGAGCAGCAGGCTGTGTGGGGCGACCAGGCCTGCAGGGGGGGCAGTTGGGGGTGACCAGGCTAGCAGGGGGGGCAGTGAGGGGCAACCAGGCAGGCAGGCAGGTGAGCAGTTAGGAGCCAGTGGTCCCGGATTGTGAGAGGGATGTCAACCGAGGGGTACCAGATTGGAGAGAGTGCAGGCTGGACTGAGAGGGCCCTCCTGAACAAATTTTGTGCACCGTGCCTCACACACACTAGAGGCACGGTGCACAAAATTTGTTCAGGAGAGAGAGAGAAATGATTACTCCAGTCAAGCTAGTTAACACAACTCCTCACATGGTTGCTATTTCTTGTGTGTGATGAGAACACCTGAAATCTACTACTCTTTTAGCAAATTTCCAGTAGACTTTTAAAAATTTGATAATTCCCAATGCTAGCAAAGTCAGACGTAACTAGTACACTCATATTCTGATGATGTTATAAACTAACATAAATTTTAGAATATTATGTAACCCATGTAGCAAAAGCCCTAAAAGTATCCATGCTCTTTAGGCCATTGTTTGCTTTCCTGAAAATATATAGTAAAGACAAACTTTTATGGAAATTCTAATTTTAGCTGCGTTGGAAAAATGGCAAACATTTTAACCAGTCCCCAAAGAGAAGATGGCCCGCCATAGAAGTGCCGTCATCGAAAATGATAATTATGACACTCTTGAAATATTTCTAGTAAAATGTGAAGAATTTTGAAAAATCGAGATACAAAATGTTGTTTTCACCATGGTGAGAATTTTGTAAATATATGTATATATGTGGACAGAGAGGCACACTTTCACAGAAAAATATTTTTCATTCTGTAAAAGTCAGGTTAGTGCTTTTCATTTAAAAAAAATTTATCTTTCACATTTTGCATTGTTATAACCAAAACGATCAGAAATCCCTATTTGAGTTGCTGTGGACTCTTCGCTGCATTTACAGGAGGGACCCATGCATCCCGTGGACATCTGTCGCCGATGGCCAAGAGGCAGGGTCTCCTGCAACTGGGCACAGGACGCGACACCTGAATGGGCCCTTTCTGGGGAACTTCCAGATCGTAGGTAAAGCCCATCTCAAAGGCTGCAGCACGTGGAGCTGCCAGATAAGTATTTTGGACTTTTAAGAAAAGAAAAAAAGCCCCAAATAATCTTAGAACAAAACTCTCCTGACACATTTGGATGCCAGCACAAGACTGAGTCTCAGCTGTCACCGCCGATGGTTCTGACTTGAGGACGGGGTTCTAGTCACTCCTAGATTCAAGAACAATAAATAGCCATTACCTGAGGCGATTGATCTGCGGGCCTCCGGAGCCCTTGCAGAGCAACGTGAGATTTCAACGCAGCCCAGGCTCTGGAGGTGTCTGCCTCGGCCTGACTGATAACTCCCGCTTTTTAAAATGCAACTGCAGCTCAGGAAACGGGGACCTTCCCAAGCGCAGCACTTCCCCCTGACTCTCATTCACCAGCTTGTCAATCAGATGTGCACCCTTCCTTTAAAGTTGAAGCCTTATTAACCTACACGCTGGATTTGACTGGTGATCGGCCACCGCAGACAATGCGCACCCCTCCCGGGTTCCAAATCCCGTGGTCCTGCTTCAGCTCCCCACACATTCCCTGCGAGGGATGAAAGCGTCCCTCACACGCCTGATCCTTCCAACGCAGGCAATGAGAGGACAGCGTTAAAAAAGAAAAAAAAAAAAAAAGTTTGTGGAGGCCCCGCTGATTGAGACATCTTGGAGGGAAACCAGCTCTGCTCGTAACCAAACTGGGCCTGGAGCAGGCTGGTGAGTGCCCAGCCCCGGCCTCCGCGGGCTCTGTCGGCGGCACGCTGTGCGCGCCATGTGCGAGATCCGAAGCAAACATATAGTTGGCAGAGGAATTCATTTCAGAGGCGGCCATGCCAGGGTTGCCCAGATACTGGTAGAAAGTAGCTCCAAAGTTGGGAGTGCCTTGTCGAGAAGATTCTAGCTGGAAAGTCAGGAAAATTATTAGTGGAGGCAGCTTGGATATCAAAAATATGGTCTCAATGACTGGGTCAGGGGAAAGGGCAATCTGGTCCCTCCCTGTCCGCCCCCCTCCCCCTTCCCTCCCCCTGCCCCAGGGAAACAGCCATCCTTTGATTTCTTTCTCTTTGTTCCATCACAGCAGAAAGTTACCTCGGTTCTAACAGCTTTCCATGGGTTTCCAAGAAGCTTGGCTCCTCTGTCAATTTCCACAAACGCCAGCCTCGGAGCAAAGTAATGGGCATGTCTGTGAGGCCTGGAAACTGCCTGGAAGAAGCTGACAAGCACAGGGCCACGAACATGGAAATGCACAAAGGAGGGTCCCCTCCCTTCCTCACTCTCCAGGGCTCTGCTACTTCCATGGGCAGGGGCAGCGATGGAGAGAGAAGTTGCTCATTTCATTAAGCTGTCCCCACATTTATTTCGCCCGCTTTTTAAAAAGACCAGAATCACCACCCATTCCTCAGATTCATAGTCATCCGAGGAATAGAAATGAACTCGGAGAAGATGGCTGGGAGCCGGTCCCTGATGTCCTCAGTGGGCACAGGTGGAAACAGGGAGGGTCCCCATCTCACTCCACTCCCACTCCCAACTCTGCAGGAGTCGGGGGCGGGGGGCATGGGGGGGGGGGAGGCGGGAAGCAGGGCTTCCGCTTTTATTCTTTCTGCTCTAGTCATATTTCTTTCCTTGGACTCTGTTGGAAGCTGCCCATTGCCTTCACTAGCAGAAAGGGGTGGACAAGGAGTCCGGAAGGCTGGAGACCTTGAGCTCTGGCAAGGGTCAGAGCCATACAACCACTGTCTAGTTGGGACAAAGGGAGCTGAAGCAACTTCCACCTTTCAGTGTCATGTAAATCCTTGCTGATAGGCTATCACCGAGCTATTACTGGAATTGCCTGCCTAAGGGCTATGGGTATATTCCAAACCTGAATAAAAGGGATCGCAAGGCCAGAGCAAAGGGGAGTCCTTCCTTGGGCTTCCGCCTGGCCCCCAATTTCCAAATTATTATTTCTTGTCTCTTTCATTTGCACATGGCCTCCTCCAGAGCCCGAACCCGAACCCTGAACCTGAACTCTGAACCATGCGGGACGTGGGGGACACTCGCAGGACTCCCTATTAAGTTCTATTACATGTGCAATTACAAAAAAATGGGGGTTATAAAAACAGGTGAATGCTGATGCATTTGCTAACTGATAGCCTATGAGCAGGGATGCCAGCTCACCAGCTCGCCAGCTCGCTCACACAGAATGTCAACCACCAAGCTGGGCCCTTCATCCCCCCAATCTCTTGATACCAGAGTGCGGGTGACACAGATTGTTAAAATGCTTTTTGTCACTGCCACTCAGAACTCCAGTTCCATCAGCTCCCTATCCAGGCCCTGCCCGTCCCTCTGCCCACACGACTGAGGTCCCTGCGTCTGGAGGAGGAGCTCATGTGGTTCGTGCTGTAGAAAACCTCCACCAATACTGGGATTACACAGTGAATCTTCGTCTAACACTGCTCTCCCCAAAGTCATGGGGTTGAGTAAATAGTCCACATTTATACTTTTACCCATCAAAAAGCTGATTTTTTTCTCTTAAGCTCTATTAGAGGTGCCATAGTGATTTATTTCTTTAAGAGAAAAAGAGAACAAAAAGCAAATCCTTTGTTCTGTTTCAAGAAACCTGGTTCAGCGAGGCTATCGTTCACTTTCTCTGCTCAACCTCCCTTTACTCCTTAAAGGAACCAACACAAAGACTTTTCTTCATTCGGTGCTCATTGAAGGCACAACAGCAATTACAGATTTTTTCAAAGAGTAATTTATGAAAATAGGAAGAAAAATATTTCGTCTGATGCTACACACGCTGCTAGCTTATTATATAACTAGAGTACCGGTGCACGGATTCATGCACATTGAAAGGAAATTAATTAGAAGAAATATTTTAATATCGCTATTCGCCCTTTCTCTATAACTGTCAACCAAATTCACGATCGACAATGACAGATCAAAACATGAAAACGATTGGTGCCAGCGAGAGCTTTATATGTATCGTGCGTGTGTGAGTCAACTTAGCCTTTTATATATATCGAATAAACTTGCTTAATTAGACCGGCTTTCTGATTTAGCTAAACTTTTTCCAGCCCAGTGAAGCACCCCAACTTCTCTTTCAGCAACACAGCAGTAAATATCAACACGAAGCAGATTATTATTGTAGATCACACAGGGAGAACAAAGGGTGAAATATTGAACTGTAGCAGTGTTTGACTATATTCTGCGCAGTGGGAAAACCTGAAGTCATTTTCAAGTTCCACCATTTCTTACTTCTTTTCAGTTGGGTCAAGTTTCTAAGCTTTCTAAATCTACGTTGTCTTGCTAATGAAAAGAAAATAGGATTTTACCGAGTCTCCTATCTACCTGCTCCAGGACTTCTGTGAGGATCAAATGAGATGAGGCACAGGAAAACGACTGACAAACATTTGGTTGAACTGTAAAATCTTTGTACCTGGCTATAAAGCAAGTCAGGTTCCTGGGCTGAAGAAACTCCAAGGAGGTGAGTCGCTAGGGAGAGGAAGACAGGGGTTGCTATGTGACATCATTACCCGGCGCCCACAGCAACCGCGTTTCCGGGTTGGGCTGGGCTGTGGGCCACATTTTGTGCCATGGGGTCTTGGCAGCATTAGCTGCGATTTGGTGTGGTGTCACTAAAGGGTGATGATGGGGCCGGTGTCCCACTTGGGAGAAGCCAAGTGTTGGTTTGTCAACGTCAAGTCCATTTATTTTTAAATGGCCAGTGCGCGTCATGGCAGCTCCTGTGTTGAGCGTCTGCCCCCTAGTGGTCAGTGCATGTCATAGCTACCAGTCAGATGGACACTTAGCCTTTTATATATGTATAGATTTCCAGACCCTGGAATGAGTTGAGAACTATCCATAGGGATCATTGGAAGCCTTTATTTCTTTTCTCTTTTTAAAAAAATGTTTTGTTGTTGTTATTGTCTTATTAATCCTCACCCAAGGGTATTTTTTGCATTGATTTTTAAGGAGAATGGAAGAGAGAGGGAAAGACAGAGAGAAACATTGATATGAGAGAAACACATTGATTGGTTGCCTCCTGCATGAGACCTGACCAGGGCCAGGGCCGGGGAGGAGCCTGGAACCAAGGTACGTGCCCTTGACCGGAATTGAACCCGAGACCCTTTGGTCTGCAGACTGACTCTATCCACTGAGTCAAACCAGCTAGGGCTTTATTTCTTTTCTAAAAGCCTTGCCACAGTTCCACTTTCTTCCCTGCTCAGTTTCCTCGCCAGGTGTCCAAGTGCAAAGGAGCATGAAGGCCAAATGATGTCCCTTCTGGATCGTAGGCATTGCAGGGAAATCATGTTCTTCCTCTTCTCCCCCAGACCTGGAGCTTGGCATGGTGGATGGAATGGGGGCTGGGAGGGCAATGAGAGCACACCCAGAATGACTCAAAGCATCTGATGGTCAAGGCCTCAGCCATCTTTCCACTCTGCAGGTTCACGGTATCAGGGTAATTTACTAGCAGGTGAAATTTCTCATGCCCCTCCAGGGCCAGCCATGTGTCCAACCAAGGACACCTTTGCAGGAAAGTGTACTGAGTTACGAGAGCTCAGGGTCCACACAGCAGAGACCAGTAGGGGATATTAGGTGTGACTCTGCAGAATTAACTTTTAGGCTCTCTCATTGGCGTCAACTCCTGAAAGCCTGGCCTCTCTGCCTCTACACATATGTAGACCAACTGCTCAAGAGAGCTGACTTGAGTAATTCAGAATATTGTCAGATAAAGGAGGCATCCTGATGTCATCGATAGAGCATGGGGGTTTGAAATCAAACATAAAATCTTACTCCTGAGCTGCCTGACTTTAGACTCCACAAACCACATTGTTCTATATGTAAAACAGGGATAAAACTGTGATTAATTAGCTATGACCTCAGAGGTACAGATGGCCCTTCTTAAGCACGAAGTCAAAGAAGAGAAACATAAACAGAAGATTGAAGTGCCTGCACAGTCTTTAAAAATGATAAAGAAACTAAAATAAAATGCCAAGTGTGCAACTTTATATGTACCTAATGGATTAATCTATACTAATAAAAGGGTAATATGCTAATTAGACTGGGAGACCTTCCTGGACATCCTTCCGGACAAAGCCATGGTGGTGGGGCCGAGGCAGAGGCGGTTAGGGGCTATCAGGCCAGGAAGGGAGGGCAGTTGGGGGTGATCAGGCTGGCGGGGGTGGGGGGTGCAGTTGGGGGCAAGCAGGCCTGCAGGCAGAGTGGTTAGGGGCAATCAGGCAGGCAGGAGAGCAGTTAGGAGCCAGTGGTCCCGAATTGCGAGAGGGATGTCCCGACTGTCGGTTTAGGCCCAATCCATGTGGGGACATCTGGCAGTCGGGACATTCCCCGAGGGGTCCCAGATTGGAGAGGGTGCAGGCCAGGCTGAGGGACATCCTCCCGCCCTGCATGAATTTCGTGCACCAGACCACTAGTATTTTAATAAAAGGAGCATTTGTAAGTCAATAATAAAAATGATCAACCAAATTTTAAATGGGTAAGAGACATAATGATCAATAAGCATGTGAGAAAATATTCAACCTCACTAAACATCAAAGAATTACAAATTATGTCAAAATGATATTCCATATTTGACCTATTCAATCAGAAAAGACATTTTTTTAACACCAAGAGTTTGTTGAGATGAAAGGAAATGTGTACAGCCCAGTACTGTAGATGGAACTGCAAACTGGCATAACATTTCTGGAGATGACCCAAATGTTTTAAAGATGGTCATACTCTTTAACCAAACAATTCCACTCTGGAGGATTGATCTTAAGGAAATAATTGCCAACATGTTAATGATTTAGCTAAAAGGATGTTTGCTGCAGTGCTGTTTGTAACAGCAAATATTTAGAAACACAACCTAACTATTCAGCATTCATTTAAGTAAGTTATTCAACAAATATTTACTAAGCACTTAGTAAGCTGTGGGTATGGACACAGTAGGCCAAGTAAATCAATGCACTTTAATATAATGAATACCCTGTAGCATTAAAACGAGCTAGAATATTCAATGACAGGGAAAAAAGTAGTCATGCTGTTAACTGGGGGGAAAAGGCATGTTAAAAACAGGATATGTAATGTAATTCCATTTGAGGAAAAACACATATTTTCATGAAATTTTGGAAACTATGCAACAGATTTCCAAAGAGGTTATTGCAGGGTGATGAGAAGCGATTGTTTAAATTTCCTTCCTTTTGCTTTCTCTGCATTACAACCTTTTCTCTATCGACATGAATCATTTTACAATTTTTTAAAGTCGCTGATGTATTAAAAGCATCTACAGTGTGTTTTGAGGATAAAATAAGAAAAATATCGGTGTATAAGGAATACCCCAAACTTTTAATTTGTCTGTTTATGGATTTCCCCTGCACCTTCAGTGACCAACTCAGCTGAGTGCTGGTTCCAGCTGCCAGGGAGAAGCTGGGATGCAGAGCCCTTGAGTCACCAAAGCAGCCACAGATACGCCTGTTCTCTCCTCATTCGGAAAGGTTGGCCTGCCTCACTGTTGTTGTTTTTTCATTCCAATTGGCATCAATTTGTCACCAGCATGTTACCCTTATTCACCAGAGTTTGCCCTTCTTTTCACTCTACACCCCTTTACCTGGTGCTGGATTCTATGCCCTGGAAAACAGAAAATTGGGAGCCCTGGGCCTCACCTCACAAAGAATTTGCAATCTAGCTGGGAAGGCAAGACCCCTGTGGCAGGAAGTATACTGTCCTAGCCTGTGTTGGCTTCAGTCCTGACTGTACCTGTTACAGGTGAGTAGGGGAGGGAGAGGTCCCTAACACGGGAGCAGTTCAGGAAGGCTTCCTGGAAGAGGCAGCATGAGCCCTGAAGCTCACAGAGGACCTGGCTATGAAGACACAAGAGGTGGGACATTCCAGGACAAAGAATAGAGGACTTCTCACACCTGCACTGACCTGCTCCTCTTCTCACCCCTCCCCACCTCACAGGAATCCCTGTCAGCTCCAAACCACTGTAGTGCGGGTGACCTACACCCCTCTTTGCATGTTGACCCCACTCTGTGCCTGTTCCAGGGACTGGAGAGCTCCCTGAGGGGGTGCTCAGCAGGGTAGGTGTATAGTTAATGGCACAAGCCAGAGTGTCAGATGGGCCTGGCTTAGAGTTCTAATGTGACCATTTACCAGCATGAGACCAGAGACCTGGTACCACTCTCTGCTTCCATTTCTTCATCTGCTTAAAAGTAGCCTTCATAGGATTCTTGTGTTTGTTTGTTTGTTTGTTTGTTTAATATAATTTTATTGATTTCAGAGAGGAAAGGAGAAGGAGAGAGTGACAGAAAGTGATGAGAGAGCATCATCAATTGGCTGCCTCCCAGGCACGTGCCCCAACGGGGAATCGAACCGCGACCTCCTGGTTCATAGGATGATGCTCAACCCCTGAGCCACGCCGGCAGGGCTACAGGGTTCCTGTGAGGATGTTCAGCGTGAGGGCATGCAAGTCACCCTTCACCTCCAGGCCCACCCCTCTGTGGGCCTCCTCCGGGCTGAGCACAGGGAACTGAGTGTTCCTTTCATTGAGGCGTGATCTCCCTCCCCGTCAGGCTGTCTCCCCAGGACCAGGGCCGCACATTCATCTCGGGACTCCTCTCCCTGCTGCTGCAGACATGTTCAGGGAGTAAGAGAGACAGAGGGGGGTAATCAGAGAAATAAAAAAAACAAAGTTAGGCCGACCGGCTTTGTGCGGAAGGATAGTCTAAATAGACTGCCCTACTGTAGTCAGTGCTTGAGAAATATCCGCCCAAAGAAAGGTTCCCACAGGAACACAGGCGGGCTCAGCCCAGCCCACGGCCTGGCTTCTCGGCGGCAGGACCGAGCTTGGGGGGTTCCTGGCCCCCCCGGAGGCTGTGTCCCCTGCGCCGAGCACAAGTTGTCCACCACCAGCCCCGAGGTCTCCTGTCACATTCTTTCTCGCTGGTTTGCAGCGCAGTCCATTCCAGGGATTTCTAAGGACGCGGGGCCTTTGCAGGAGCTGTTAGCTCGTAGGAAAAAAAGGAAAAGGGAGAAGGAACTCTTTAAGACACGGTTGCCCTTGGAGTATTTATAAAATCTGGTGGAAATACTTCCCTCCAGATGTGTTTTCCCGACAGATGCCCCTCCGTGGCGGGGGTGGCGGTGCCGGCGAGGAGCCTTCCCATAGCCCAGGACACAAAGCTGGTGTTGTTGAAGTGAGAGCCGTGTAATCAGCTAAAGAATTCCTGGGCAGAACCAAGGGCAGCAGATACCCAAACCTTGAACTCCTCTGCCTCCCTGCATTTTTCAAGTGCTTCCTGGAGAAGGGAACACCCAGGGGCCTGGATCTTCTTCTAACATAACTAGGGGCTCGCAGGAGGGGCCCTGACACAGAGGACTGTGCCCGGAGGCACCAGGGGTTGGGGGCAGGCGGGGGTGGGGGTGGGGGTGGGAGGGGGAGCGGTTTGCAGGGATGCTGTGGACTTTTCCAGACTCGGAATGACAGGGAAATGGCAACCTCCTCCTTCCCCAGTGGGTGGTCTCCACGAGAGGCTCTCAGCTCTGCCCTGGGACCTGGCACCCTCCTGGCCCAGGGGAGTCGATGGAGAGAGAGCTGAGAACTAGCCCTTGGTTTTCAGCACCTGCTTCTCGCCGGGCCCCACCAGGCGCTGCCTGCATGGCACTGACACCGGACTGTCTGCCTGGGGCTGCCTCCTGGCTCTGCCCCGTCCTCGCTGTGTGGCCTTGGACAAGTCCCCTAGCCTCTCTGTGCCTCCACGTCCTCCTCTGGAAAATAGGGACAGTGATGGTAACGAACTCACAGAACGGGATGATAATGAGAACAAGCGAGTCACCCAACGTGCTCAGAACGGTACCCGGCGATTAGCAAGCGCCCCGTGGAGGTCAGTTATTGCTGTTATCAGCCCTCGCCGGGGCGCTGTCTGGTGGGTGTGTTCACGCCCGATCCGAGGGAGGAAGTCAGAGGCAGAGCCAGGAGGAAACGCATCCAGGACCTCACAGGACATAGCTCACGAGGCAAGTATGCGCAGCGCTCGGCTCTAAAGCTCACCCGGCGGTCAAAGGGGACCCCTTGGCCTACCTGGGGAGCAAACCTCAGTTCAGTTAGACAAGCTCTGCAGAAGGAACTGCTCAGCCTGTGTGACAGGCGGACGGGAGGGGCTGCGGGGCCACGGTGGGCCCCTGCCCTCCAGCTGGGCTCCGTCTGAGGCTGGGGCTGAAGTGTAAATGGTTACAATGTACCAAGTGAAGCCCCAGACACGGTAGGAAGTAGTAAAGGCACCCAAGCAAGACCCAGGGAGAGAGTGAGAAACTCATCACCGCCGATTCCCCGCGTTTTCAGGCCGTTTCGAGGGTTTCCCAGGAGGGGGTGCTTAGCAGGTTGTCCGAGAAATAGGGATCGCATTGTGTTCGTTGAATTCCACTTTCCCGCGCTACTATTCTCTGGCCATATGTGCTCGCCCGCTGGAAGGGCTGCCCGGTGCACGCATGCACACACACACACACACACACACACACACACACACACAGCCGCTGAGTGTCTGTCCTTGGAGACCCCTGGCTGGCCGTGGCTCTGTCGTTTCCCACTTGCTCCTGGTGTCCACGTGGCTGTGCAGTGAGTGTGTCCCACGGAGGCGGCTCCCTGGGGCCTTGCAGCCTCTTTATGAGGAGTCACCATAGAGGCTAGATGCGCCTGGCTAAAGCCCCGAATTCAACTGCACAGCACCTGTGGGGGACCCTGATTGTGAGCACCTGGGCGACCCTCCCAGCTCCCTAGCTCCACCCCCACGCTGTCACTGAGAGAGAAAACAAGATCTCGGTGGAAAAGAGACTCCCTTAACGTGGATCTGAACCAGCGAGCAGCAGCGAGGGACTTGAGCCTGCGGGCTCTGGCCCCATCCCCTGTTCTCCTCCCCACCCCTCCTCGGTCCCTCGTTCCCAGGCTGTCACTGGGGGCTGCCCTGAGAGCATGTGGCCTATTGCACCGCTGCTGTCCTGCTCCTGCCCATCCGCTCCACGTGAGTCTCAGATCCTGCCTCTGGGGTCTGCTGGGGGCTGCTGGGGGCCGAGAGGCCTGAGGGGGCCAGGGCAGGCAGACAGCCTGGCCTCCCCCTCCTCTCCGGGACAGCCAGGGCGGAGGAAGCTGGTGGAGGCCTAAGCTCTGGCCCCGCTAGGGCACCACAGACAGATGGATGCTGGGCCTCAGTGTCCCCATCCATAACAAGGAGCAGGCTAGCCTCGCTGCTCCCCAGTGTTCCCCAGCTGGGGTCCCGCCCCCGCCACGGCCTAGGCCGCAGTCACAACAAGGCACTCCCCCTCCAACGTGGAAGGGGCAGAGGATGTGCAAACGAGCCTGAGGAAGGCTGAGCGAGCTCCCCGGTCCCCACAACACGGCGGAGAGCGGGGCAGCCAGAGCTTTCATCGCGTGCCAGATGGGAGCGTGGGCCGCTGAGGTAAAAGAACAATTTTCTCTTGTTCCAAACATGTTTTGGGGGGTGCCGCATACCACTGTCAGCTCGCTGTGCCGGCCCCCTCCCCGTCCCCAGGCGCTGGGCTCCCCCTGCCCCCTGAAGCATTCACAGTCTTGAACTTTCTAATCACGGCCTGCCTTTGTCTGGGCACTTGGGATCATATGGCATCAATTGAGAGCGTAACCCGACTCAGGTTTGGTATTTAACATACCTGCTGCAGAGGAAGTGTCTTTGAAGGAGAGGCCATGTGTGGTGGCCCTCGACCCTCCCTTCGCGGAGACCCAGCCCCTTCACCTCTTAATCAGGCTCCCGGCTCACCACGGAGGTCTCACAATGGAAGGGCAATTACCAGGGCCCGGCAGATGAAAGCGGCAGGCCCAATGGTCCGAAAGGTTCTCGTGCTTTTAAATTATCCGTGATTTACCTGCATAAAAGGAGAGGAAGTGCCCGAAGATTATTCTAATTGAGCCAGACTTTTCAAATCATGGAAATACCAGCATTTCCAAGGGGGAAATCCAATCCTTTCAAATTGCCCCCGTGAGTCGCTCATACAAACAGAAGGAAAGAGGACGCTTTCATTTGCCAATGTGGGTCTGATCAGTGTAAATTGGATAAATGGCAGGGCCAGGAGGGCACGAAGCTCCCAGAGTCCTCTGCCTGTGTTTTCGTCGCCAGGTCTGTCAAAGGGAGCATTCTGGAGCCGGGGACGGTGGAGGAAATGCCTCCATCTCGGCACCGAGCCTCTTCCTCGCGTGATTGGAAACAGGCGGGAGGCTTTGCTCGGGGTCTGAGGTCTGTCCTCACCGGCTCTGCCCCGAGGTCTGCAGACCGCAGGCGGCTTTGAAGAGCAGGCACGGGGCTGTCTCGGACGTGTTTCAGTTCAAGGCTTCAAGACCAGAGAAGAGGAACACGGGGCGTGATTGCGTGGCCCGCCCCCGGGACAGGGTGAGACCGTCTGTATGAAGGGGCACCTTGTATGTGGGGCAAGTTTGGAGAGGGAAAATTGGGGGCAGAGAAATTAACTACCTGCCATAAGGTCAGAGTTCGAGTCCCTGGAAAAGCTGGGGCGAGACCTTCCTGCTTTGGGGTTCCCGCTCTGCCCCCCCGTGGAGACAATGGGCCTTTTCTCCGGAGGACTCAAAGCCAAATATGTGTAGGAACATTTGTACTAAAACTCCATGTGTGTTCACAGGGCTGCACATGTGTGGGCAAGTTTGGCTCAAGAATGTACATGGGTGTGAAATAAGTGCCGTTTTTAAGTAAATGTATTCCATGTTGGTAGTTCTCAATACACAAAAAAGAACTCGCATCTGTGAGTCCATCTATACATGAAGTGTGAGTGTGTGTATTTATGCACAAAGCCATACCTACTACATATCTGTGCATCCCGGGACCACATCTACCGTGGCTGACACATCTGCCCAGCGAGCAGCACTTGACAAACCACCCCACGGCCATCTCCTAAGGAACAGGATTTTATTTGTAAACCGAAGAACAGAACCTGCTTTTGCTGAGCTATGCTGTCCTTTTTTGTCATTTTCCAGAAAGATAACCTTTGCATGGCTAGTAAATATACTTCTGCTTAACAAAAACTGGCATAGCACTTAGTAGTTAGCAGGGGGCTCCCACCACCCTTGCTTAATTACGTAACCCTCAAGAAGATGCTAGAAGGAAGACAGAGTGGCGTTTCTACCCTCCTTCTGCAGAAGAGGGAGCAAGGCCAGCGAGCTATACCTCAAAATGCTCCATGGTACAAGTGGCTCCAGGTGACCCCGAGTCCCACAACTGTCCTGCCCAGAAAGAAAAGTGGGCCACTCACTTCCCCTGAACCCCGAGGATCCCCTTCAGGAGGGAGGGGAATCCTTCCCCAGGCCACCCCCTGTGGCTGCTGGGAAGACCTGAGCCAGAGCATAGAGGAGGGAGACCGACGGAGGGAAACCAGCTGGGATCCCCCATCCAGCAACTGGAGGCAGCTCCTGTGGGGAACAGGGGGGCTCCCTGAGCAGGATGTCTCTGGCTCCCCCTCCCAAGCCTTAGGTGGCTGGCTGGGCCAGGACCACTGGGAAAGCGCCTCCAGGTTCCTGGGAGGGAATTCTCAAACCCCGCTGACGATGGCCCATCCTTCTCCCACGTGGATTCTGTCAATGCAAGGAATTCACTTGCGACCTCGAAATCAGTGCCCTGGGCACTTCCCGGTCATGTGGCCTTGGCAGAGAGGCGGCCGCTGGCTGCCCCAGACCACACGCTCTCAGCTGCGTGTGAACAAGGGGACGCTCGGCCTGCTTGTCTCACTTCTCATCCTGCAAACAGCTGCCCTTTTTGCGCCTGGGGCCGCATTTTTTGTGTTTCTGTGCTTTCCTTGGTGAGGTCACCATTTCAGATGGCCCTCACGCATGGTGCTTCTGGGCGCGAGGAGGCTGCCTGTGTCTCGCAGAGAAAAGGCGGGTGTTCAATGAGCTTCCTTCAGGTGTGAGTTGCGGCGCTGGTGGCTGTGAGTTCAATGTTAATGAATCGATGGTCTATATTAAATAAGGTGTCTTTAAAACACACACACACACACACACACACACACACACACACACAAGAACACACAGGGTTTTGACTGAGAGGCTGATGAAAATGTGGGCACGGCTGGCAAGGACAGAGCCCTGTGTCCCCCTGAGGCGCGGTGGTTTCTAGTCGCTGACCCAGTATCTGCGGGGACTTTACAGACCTTCCTGCCGGAATGACAAGGACTGCCTGTGCTGAGCCCACATCTCGTTCCCCAAGGGCAAGGTATGCATCCCCTGGCGGGCAGCGGGGCTCTGCCGGCCTGGCTCTGCCGCCTGTGCCAGTGGTGCCTGCTGCCAGGGCCTGCTGTGCCCGGCCTCGGGTGCCAGACGCTGACCCACACCTGCAACCTCCTCCTCCCTCAGAGCAGCCCTCCCTGCCTCCTTGGGCTTCAAGACCTAGGTCAGTGTCACCTTCCATAACCTTCCCACTGCCCCTTCCGCCAAACCAATGTTCCCACCTCTATGGCACCCTCTGGGCTGGATCACTCATCTTCTTAAAGAGCAGGAAAGTGGAGGAGCTGAGTGCATGGTGATGACGGCGAGGGGTGTACTTCCCCACCAGGGGGATTATAAGAATTAAATGGTTGAAGGCCCTTCTAGCATGTGGAACAGTGCGTACAGTAAGAGCCCAGTAAGTGTTCTCATGTTACCCTCTGCCTCTTCCCATAGACTCGGGGTTCTGAGGACAAGGGTTCCTATCCCCGCAGTGGGTAAGTGTCATAGAATGAACTAACTCAGCGACGATTTAAAAGACGGAAGTTTTAGCCCTAGCCTGTGTGGCTCAGTGGATAGAGCGTCAGCCTGCAGAGTGAAGGGTTCCGGGTCTGATGCTGGTCAAGGGCAGGTACCTCGGTTGTAGGGAGTGCATGTGGGAAGCAACGAATCGATGCATCTCTCTCACATTGATGTTTCTCTCTGTGTGTCTCTCCCCCTCCCTTCCACTCTCTCTAAAAATCAATGGGGAAAATATCCTTGGGTGAGGATGAACAAAAAAACATGGAAGTTTTAGAAAGAAACACTTTTCTGCCATGAACACGCTGAAACATTCAGGAGCCAGGAAGTGCAGGCCGTGGGGGACAGAGGAGGAAGGGATGAAATGTTTTTTCTGAGGAGGCGACACTTGTCCAGTTGAGAGAGTTTGTTTTGGGGACCCCTGAGGCGGGGAAGGTGATGGGAGAGAAAGGGTAAATTTGGGGGGATGATGAATAGGCCACAGAAGATCAGGGACAGGGGATGGGGGTGACAGTGGAGCAGGAATGTGGACCTGTGGGGAGATGTCCAAAGGGGAGCGCGTGGGCTGGGCCCGGCACGCTCCCCGCTAGAGGGGCTGCGTTTGTGCGCTCCTTGTGCCCACGGGAACTGTGGCCTGTGGGCAGCAGCTCCCACTCAGCCAGGTTCTAGACCGGAGAGGCCACGGTTCCTCCTTTGAGAGGGCTGCCTGGCTGGGACACACCCACGGGACAGTGTCCGGGATGGAGCGGCTCATTCACATCTGCCTCCTTCCCTGGGGGCTCCTAACTGGTGTGAGGGAGGGGTTTGCTGACACGTCCTCACGCTGCCGTGGGGAGGTTCCATAAAACAGAAAGAGCTGCCTCCCTCCCAACCTCAGAGCACCCACAGTTGAGTGTCCCCCCCTGAAGACAGATGGGCTACACAGAACCGCCCCCAGACGGGCCTGGTGGTGGCTCCCGCAGGACCTCAGAGCCCTCTGACTGGCTTGGACTGTGGGAGACCCGAGGTGAAGGCAGAAGACAGAGCAGGTAGACACCCGAGGCCTCTGGCTGGGAGCACTCACCTCCCGACTCCGTGACCTCTCGGTGTCCCCAGTGATAATAACTCCCTATGTCTTCACAGCCACTTTCCCAAAGGAGCTCAAAGCCAGGGAAGGCATCACCTCATTAGGCCTCACTCGGTGGGAAGCAGTCATTCATTCCACAGTCTGGCTCACGGTGAGTCTGGTTCATGGTGAGTCTGGCTCTCGGTGAGTCTGGGTCATGATGAGTCTGGCTCTCGGTGAGTCTGGGTCACAGTGAGTCTGGCTCACCTGTGGGACCAGAACCCCTTGAGGCTCCTCCTCCCACGAGATCCTGCTGCACCCACATGCCTGTCTAGCCCTGGGGCTCCAGGTTGCCTTGTCCTGAGCTCCGAGGGCACAGCCTCCACAGTGCGCCCTGAGCTTGCTCCGTGCGGTTGAAAATACTTCCCACCCAAGTCTGGGCTCGCTTCGCTCAGATCAAGGCGCCTCTCACAGCCCAAATGGGCAGCCTGTTCTAGGCAGCCTCTCTTGTCCCCGGGCAGTGCCTATGGCAATAACCAAATAAGACCATTGGATGACCTGGGCACTGGAGAAGGTGCTGAGAATACATGTAAATTAAATCTCTGTTCCCAAATAATGCATGCTTTCCTAATGGACTTGCTTTCATACCCAGGCTCTGAAGGCCTATTTCCTATGACACACATGTTATACACAAACCCATGTCACATAGACCATGTCCATTCTTCTTATATGTACACACCCCCAGAATCACACACATGTGCCTACATCAGGCTTTCTTCACACATATGTTCATGTCCACAAAGCCCAGAGCCATGAACCCTCCTCATTCGTGCCAGTTTACACTGTTCATGTGTGTGTGCTCTGTGCACATATGTGTACACTCTGGTAGGCACCCAGGAAGACACACAGAGGACATACACACTCCTTACACTTTTTCTTGCTTAAGCTGTGTCCTTCAGACTTCTAGATAAAGTTACTACTTCAAGAACCCATGCTCTCTACTTCCCCAACATAAGACGCCAGCCCCCCACGTGTGAGGAAGAGGAGGCTTCCCAGACTCAGAGCCCAGGACTCCCCGCTCTGGGACTTCACAGGCTCTTCTGTGCAGCCAATCAGGCAAGTCTCTGGGACACGTCCTTCACCCACTGAGGGCGCTGCATCTCCTGGGTGTGTGGCCTGACCCTCCAGCCAGCCTGGCTCTCGACCACCAGGTACTGTGGACAACAGAGTGCTCTGGGGCTCCCTGGAACTACGCTGAGGGTTCCACCTGCGTGGAAGCCTGCCATGATGACCAGATTATCTGGAAAAGACATCCAGACAGTCAGTGATGTCAAAGATTAGAATGCCAGAAATAGCCCTGGGATGAGTGGCAGAGACCCAACTCCAGCCCCTGCTCCCCCCACCACTCCGGAGCACTTTGTCCAGTCCTTTCACCTCTTTGGGTTTGTTTTCTTACCTCTAAGACAATGAACACAGTAACTATCTCAGAAGATGTTCATGCTGGTTAAGTGAAGCTAGGTATGCAGAGCCCCTAGCACAGTGCCTGGTGCGTAGGAAGCACTTGGTAAATACCATCCTTTTTCTTTCCTGATAACCAAGTCCACCTACACGGCCAGTGTGGTTGATCCTTAGATCCTAGACTATAAAGCCAGGAGGGCTGAGCTCTCATATCATCTTGTCTTACCCTGTCATTATACAGGTGGGGAAATGAGGGCAGACGAAAGGAGTGTCAGGTCCAAGGTCACACAGCTGTGGGTGACTGCTTGGAGCTGAGGTCTCAAGCTGAGAAGGGGTCTTAGAAGTCATCTGATCACAGGTGACAGGATGTGTTCTGAAAGCCCAGCTTTCCTTTGAGGAGTCCCTTTAGGGCGACTCAGGGGTCACATCCCAATCAACCATTCCCCTCTTCTTAGTAGATGTTAAAGTACTGGGGATGTTGTCCATGTCTTATTTTACAGGCGAGTCAACCAAAGCACAAAGGAGGAAAGACAGGCCTCATCTCAAACACAGGCTTCTTACTTCAGTGTCAGGGCGCCTCCCCTCTCTGTGACCTCATACTAAATCAAATAGTGTCCTTCACACACTCCTTGTGTTCAGGATCAAACTACCTAGGAAGCTTGTGAATGAGTAGAATGTGTCTGATCACAACACAATGCACTGGGATTCCTCTACCACGGGTTTGCTCCTGATGTTAACTTCTAAAATGCAAGTCAAACACTCCTTCCTTCAGAAGACTTTTCTAAACATCCCAACCAGGCAGAATTAATGACTTCCTTCATTTGTGCCTCACTCCCACCTCCCCAGATTTTTCCTGGGGTGCCCATTACTCTGCTTTGCACCAAATGGCTTACATGCCATCTTCTCCATTAAAATCATAGCAATTTTTACTCCCCCAAGAGAAGAGAAACGCAGAATCTGCCAAAGTTAGGTGCTTAGTCAATATTAGAATGAGTAGAGCAATCAATTAAAAATGACTTAATCTGTTCTCCTAATGTATGATCCCCAAAACTGATCATCTGTCCATAGTAATACACAGGGAAGGCATTGCTGGTCCCCCGACTCTCAGTGCCAATGGTCCCAAAAGAAGCCAGTGCCAAGCTCAGGAATAGAGCTTCAAGCATCCTGACACTCTACCATGGGGTTTCCCCTAGAAGCCCAATGCCACCCACACTATATGAAGAGGGTGCAAATGCTTTGCCCCCATTAATAATGGGCCCATTTCTCATCTGACTTCAGAGCCTGTGAAGCTGGTCCAGGCACAGAGACTTCAAAGGGAACTTGGCACTAGAGTTGGCCCCAGAGGGCACAGAGCAAGACAAAACACAGGCCACAGTTTTTATACTGTGGATGGTATATAGGAAGTCATTGTTACCAAGAGCTTGCCCTGCCAAACCCACCAGATTGCGGGAGCTGACTATCTCGCAGCTCTGCGTAGTATAGAAGTCAGTGCACAAACTATTTTGGCTCCAAGGCCCACCAGACTGAAATGAGAATTGCAACATGGGATTTTTTTTCCCCATGGAAAACTCCCTCCACCTCTAAAAAAAACAACAACACAGACTCTAAAATCAAGCCTACCCAGCATGACCTTACAAATATCATATTGAACCAGGGTTATTTAAGGCAAAAGAAGAAAAATATATCTTAGCTGGGTAATTGAGGAAGCCTGATCCCAGAAGAGAGACCCCAATAATGGGAAACTTTTACAAGTGGAGAAGAGGAAGCCAGATTATTCAGGAAATGGTTGAAGGACATGGAATTATTTTAACCAAGACTGGAGGAAACATGTTGGCTACTTTCAAGTCCTTGAGGGTCTGCCTTGGGGAAGGGGGATTGGATGTATTTTGTGGGGCTCCAGGGGTCAAGAGCAGGATTCATATTTGCAGATACTGGAGAAGGAGAGGAAGGGGCAGAAGAAATAACCACATGGTTCCCACAGAGGAACGTGCAGCCTCTAGAGTAGTCCAATATGACCATTAGTTAGGTTGGCCCTTAACATAATTACAGTATTGGGGGGTCAGTTAGCAATGCCTTGATTAGCCTACAAATGCCCCCTCTGTGTGGACCAACCTAGGCCCACAGGCACAGCCTGCCAGCTGACAGTCATACAAAGAGAAAGGTGGCCTTCCTCTGGAGCTCAGACTGAATTTCAGCACACTTGCTCCCTTGGATGTGTGCAGTGCCAAAATTACCCCATTACTGGCGGCTGTCCCGTTGGGTAGACCAGCTGCTCCAGAGTCCCCACATAAGCTGCTGCAGAAACATCTGGGGATGTACTTCGTAAATAGAGCCCCAGATTCCCCAGAGATTCTGATTCATTGGTTCATCTGCTGGTGTTATTGTTATGGTGGTGGTGGTGGTGGTGGTGGTTACTGTCGTCTCTAAAGCTCCTGCATGATTCTGGTGATGGATCAGAGCTGAGAGCTGCTAGGCTGGAAGGCTTCTGTGAGCTCTTTCAACTTCAAGGTCTTAGTTGTTGTGGACTCATAGCTTCTCTGAACGGGATTTCATTTAGGATCTAAAATATCACTTCTCCTTTTAGAAAAAGTCAATAAAGGCTTTTCAAAGAAAAATTCCCCAAAGGGATCCAATTTGAGAGACAAGAAAAGAGATCATTGATTTAGCAGAGCTTGGAAATGTTAGCCAAGAGAAGCTCAAGGCAAATTCAATCAGTTGTTGACTGAATGATGCTAAATATCCAAATTTTTAGGGTCATGTAGACAAAGAAAAAAGAAGAAAATATGTCCCATAGCTATTTAGCAAGTGTTTAGGATATGTCCAAGCATTTAATGGGTAAGGTAACATCTAGAAGAATGGCTGCTTTCTTTCCACACACTCTTCAGATGTGTTAGGGTCAGATCAGGCAAACAGCCGGGGAATGTTATGACTCTACAAACCAAAATATGGTCTAGTCTCCGACCATTGTTTGAAGCCAAACTTGTTCAAGGCCTGTGTCCAGGAGTGTGGCTGTGTCCCCAAGCATGAAAGGAGATGTGGGAGGGAGGACAAGAAAGGAGGCAATATTCAATTTTCTAGAAGATCTGGCCTTGGCCCACATCATTCCTGCTTTGAGAAGCCTTGGAGACTGCAGACTCCTTGCCCAGGCTGCATGCCCTCAGGGATTTGACTGCTCCCTCCCACGCATTTTCCTCTGCCCTGATCATGCCAATCCTCTCACTCACTGTCTGGTCAAGTGTGATGCCCATTCACACCTACCAGTGTCCCTGGTTTATAAAAACATGAGAGGCTTCAATCCTACCTCTCTGCCTACAAACTATATCATCTTGGGCTGGAGTTTTATCCATCTGTACAATGGGGATAATAAAGATACCTGCCTCAAAGTGGGATAATAAATGTGAGATTTAAATGGGCTAATGCATTTAAAGTTCTTAAAACAGTGCAGAGTGTGATAGAAGTTTGCTCCAGTAACTTAAAGTCATGTGATTTTCATGTGTGAACTCACCCTTCCCATGTTCCCATGGCACCCATACTGGCTTCTCCCATTGCTCGGCTCACACTCTGTGGTCATTGCTCCAGGACCATTGCCCCCTCTGTGCTCTGTGGGGAAAGAGTTCACCTGAATCTGGATCCCCAGAATGAACACATGGCCTGGCCCATAGAGCAGGCTCTGAGTAGATGTTCAAGGAATGGAGGAATCAACAGAATGTCAGTGACTGTAAGGCATTTAAAAATATATTTAGACCTTACAACGACTCTGTGAGATGAGATGAGATGAGATGAGATGAGATGAGATGAGATGAGATGAGCAAGTTTTATTATTCCTATTTTTAGTTTGGGAATCTGAGGCCTGGACAGATTAAGTGATTTATTCAAGGCCCCATGTCAGTCAAGGGGAACAAAATATCTGTGGGTCTGTCTGACTCCACAAGATTTTTGGTGGTTCTGACCCCACATTCTTGCTCAGGGGAGATGCAGATGGCTTCAGAAAGAAGTGCCTCCACTAGGTCTTAAGAATGATGAAGACTTTTCCAGATAGAGAACATGAATAATGACATTCCAGTTGGAGAACATTGCATGGTCATAGGCAATGGGCCAGCACGTTGGAGGAATGAGAGCAGTTTATTACTAGATTCTAAATTCCATGAGGCCAGTACTGTGTTATTTCCCAAAGTATTCCCACCACAGAGCTCAAGTGTATGCACAGAGCAAGCAAGCAAGTAACTATTGAAAGAATGAGCAAATGGATGGATGGGTGGGTGGATGGGTGGGAAAGCTGGAGAAAATGAAGCTCCCTGCTTACAGAAAAGTTAGCTCTCAGAGTATGCTCTTAAATCCATTGGTTGAAACCCAAAGTGATACTTCATAAGTGTTATCTATTGGTAGTGGCATGAGGTGATGAGTTTGATTCTGGAATATGCCTTTGTTTCTACTTTAGCTTGAAAGTGCACAATAGGAAGTAATTTTATACTGGAAAATAAAGCAAGAAAGAAACACAGGGATCAGCTTGCTGAGGACTTGGCGACATTGTACTTGGACATTATTTCTGCAGGCAGTGAGACCCCAGGGTGTTGGAGTTCTGACCTGCCTGTGTCCCTGTTCCAGAAAGATCTCCCAGGCTGCAGTGGAGAGGACAGAATGTGAGGGGAAGTCTAGAGACAGGAGTCTGGGTAAGAAACAACAGCCATGAAGCAAACATACATGGAAATTGGGTTCTGATATCTTTCCAACAATTCAGGGTGCCTCACCCACAATATCACTGCTTCTGCAAAAATGCAATTGAGGATGGGAGCCATGATGTCAGCTAGGGCCTCTGAAGAGCATTCTCATGAGCCCTGGATGTGTTTCCCCCATTTGCCTCCTTCAAGTCATCTTTATTTCCATCAACCCCCAAAGAATGGGAGTTGGACAGCGAAAGAGAATTCAAAATATTTGCATATCCAAAATTGGGAAAGCACATTTTTGGGAAGTTTAGCAATTCCCAAATGGACAATTTTATGGTTCATTTAATACTTTGAAACAATTTACCTAATGACAAGTTCATGCTGGAAGATCGGAAGTGGATTTTTATGTAAAAAATGCCTGGAATGACTTGAATTTGGCCTATGACATTCCATCAATATCCTCCATTTTCCTACCCCGAGATCAAGGGCATCATTCTGGCATCTCTGATGGTTGCTCCAGAGGCTCTCTCCCAAGCTATCAATCTTGAAATGTCCATGGTGCCATAGCAACAAGTCAGGGACACATTGCTTAGAGCCCACTATTAATTAAAAACTACTTTTGCAATAGTAGAGACATTAGTCAAACACCCATTGGTATGTGGTAGCCAGTTCATGGGCCATCTGTACACGGCTTCTCCCAACTCCACGTCCAGTGATGCCACGTCGGTAGCTTGAAATTAGACCCGGTAGGCACATAAACGCCATGGAAACTGTCAAATGCTGCAAATCGAGGCTTGTTTTTATTTTTATTTTTCCCTCAGAGACCAGCTCTTAACATTTACAGCCCACCACCATCTATGCTCTATGTTTTCTCATCTTTAAAGTGAAGATATAATAATGGTTCTTATAGGATTACTAGAGGCCCGATGCATGAAATTCGTGCAAAGGGCTCAGCCCTCGCAGCCCCTCACAGCCCCGGCTTCGTTTGGAAGGTCATCCGGACAGTCGTTGGGAAGGTTGTCCAGACGGTCGTTCTGCTGTTCGGTCTAATTAGCATATTAACTCTTTATTATATAGGATTATGGTGATTACATTAGTCGATGTGAATAAAAACAATAGTGCCTGGCATATGTAAGCACTTAATGAATATTAGCCATTATTATCCCAGTTTTGTGCATAAGTGTCTGGGTTTTTGAGAGTAAGTAGGGAGGACTCTATCATGCATGGTTGCTCATCTGCATCCCACCAACCAGCACCGAGCCCAAAGCCTGGCACCCAGCAGGTACTCAGGGAGTGTGGGCAGAACTGACATGGTCCTCAGAGGGACTGAGTTTGAGAAACTCACGTTCCCTGCTGGCATCAGCATTAGCATTAGAGGGCTTGCTCCTTTAATTATCAAACCAGGCGTAACTTTTACTCTGTGGCCTCGTCCTCTCCTGCCTCTCCTCCTTTCTTTTAACTCCGGTTCTTTAACAAATCCCTCTTTTCAGGAACGGGAAGCTGATCTGTTCTGGGGACGTGCCAGTGGAGCAGTGTGCGTTGGCACCACCAGGGCTGTCATTCTCAGGAGACAATAGGATCGGCGCGCCAAGGGGGAGAGTTCTCCATGCAGCATTTCCCTGCTTAATCCGCTCTTGTGGCTGGCACCGAGTCAGCCGAGGAAAGGAACCAAATTACCCGGGCGGCCTTGGCAGGCGGTGCCACTGACAGCAGGCCAAAAGTTAATTCCCTCATCGTCCCCCCGTGCCACCAACTCAGGGGCAGGGCTGGCGGGGCTGGCATTCTGTGTGAGTCTGTCAGGTGGCGTGAGGGGAGAGAACAGGCGAGCAGAGGGTGGTCCATCACCAAAGCAGCTCCGCAGACAGACGCCCAGACAGATGTCCCACTCTAGTCCCGCCCCCGCCTCAGACCTGAGCACCAGGCTCTGTCTGAAGCTCACGGGGAAGGTGGGTGGGCGGTACCATAGTGTCTAAGTCACCACATGGAAATGAGGAGGATCTTGACTACAGTGAGACCCCAGGGCACAGGGCCCTCTGACAGAGCCTCGGCAACCCAGCCTGGCCCCAGCGGCACCCCACATTCCTGGTGCCTGCTCAGCCCACCGTGAAACCCCTCCTCTCCCACTGCTGTTTGGGTGGAGAGGGGTCAGGTCCAGTAGGCTTCAGCCACACTGCATGTGCTTTACCAGGTGTGACCCTCACAGTGGGCCTACTAGGCGCACAGCGTTGGGCTCATCCAACAGATGTGGAAGCAGCTTGCCCAGGGGCCCGGAGGAGCCGTCTGCCTGAGCTCAGGAGGCCGAGCCCATTTCAGAGACTGAGACATCACAGTCAAGATTCAAGTGCTTGCTTAGTCATACAGGACACGTTACACCGCACCCACTATGGACCCAGATCACAGTTTACTTAATAGGGCGGACCTTACTTCTCTTGTTCAATCTGCTCTCTTTTCTATCCTATTAGATACGATTCTGCGTTTGAAATGCAGATCTGGACCCACCATCAGCGCCCACTAATGAGTCTCGGCCGTGGTTTGAAAGGATAGCTTCTCCACAGAACAGAAGGGCATCCTGCTGCCAAAGGCCCCGAGGACCGGCCCAGCCGCAGCTCCCAGGCTGCACCTGGCTTTCTCGGGTGGGCAGGGCTGCCTAGGGCACTCACTGGGGTGTAACTGGGGTGCCCACTTCCCAGGGTTTGTTTCTGAAGTCTGGCCCTCCTTAACGCCCACACGTCCCTCCCTCTCCTTCCTGTGGCTTCTCACGTCCTCCTGGTGGTCTCCAGCTTTCTCCATCGCGCCTCCCCCTCTGCTGGTATGAAGGCTTTGTAGCCCTGCATGCTACACACACACACACACACACACACACACACACACACACACACACACACACACACTCACACACACACACACTCACACACACACACACACACACTCACACACACACACACACACACACACACACACACACACCCCTCCAGGGTCACTGTCTGTCCAGATCATTCCTGGGATGTGTTGTTTGAGGAGCCACCCTCACTTGGTTCTGCTTTCACTCTGGTTGCCAGGCTGTGGCTCGCTGTAATGGCACAGAGCATTACAAATCCAAAGGGACCCGTCCCTAGACACCGGAGGATCACCTGGGGCAGCAGTCGCCATCCGGTGGTGCGCAGACCACTGTGGTCCGTGAGGTCCGAAAGGTTGGCGACCGCTGACCTGGGGCGTGATCAGGTGGAATGTGGTGGGGAGCTCTGGTAGGCATGCAGACACCCTAGAGGCCACCTGGGACGCCAGGACCCAGGAGATCAGTGGGGAATGCTCCATCCCCAGAAGTGAGGTTCTACCTGAGGACCACAGGGGGGCCATGGGAAGCAGGGAGCAGACCCTGAGAGCGTGGGCCTCGTAGCTCCCTGGGCCCCGGCGAGTTGCCGACAGGTACAGAGCGAGTCTCAGGGGATGGTATGCGTTCCCTCATGGCTCGCCAGAGCCCAGCCCTGGGAAGGGGTCAGGTCTGACTTGCTTCACGGTCACCAGGTAACTAACTCAGAGCACTCTGCTCACCCCAACACCAAGGAGGCAAAACCCCCGTGGCATGCACCTCGGGCAGAAGACGTGTAGCGTGGGGCAAGACCTGGCCCTGTCACTCTGGCTGTGTGAGCTTGGGGACGTCCGCTTTCCTCTTTGAGCCTCAGTCAGCCCCTCTTTTAAATGGGGCGATCAGATTAACCCCCATTCTGTTAGGATCAGATTAGAGCACAGATGCTAACATGCTCACTGTCCAAGCAACTTGAAGTGAGCCTCGTGCTCACAAATGGTGATGAGATGCCAGACATCCTTCAGGCTGGGAGTGGTTAAATGACTCACCCAAGACCACCACGCTGCAAGCCACAGGGCTGGGGTTCAAACCCGGGAAGTTTGATTCTAGAGCCACGGCCTCCCCACTCGGCTGCACCGCCTCTTGGCGTTTGTCTGTCTGCACTAGACCCCTGCACTGAGGCTCTTGTGACTGTGTCTACCTCCTGCCCTAGACCAGCAACCTGAAGGACAATGTCTCATTCATCTTCAAAGGAAGAAGCAGTGGGAGTGGGCAGAGCATGGCACCCAGGAGGGGCCACCGGCATTGGTTGAATGCCACTGAATTCTAATGTGCCCCTGAATAGTTCATTCAGAAGGCATAATGGTGGTGCCCAGTCATATGAAATCTCTTCCCAGTCCCCCTGTGGCTGTGGAATCGCCACTCCCTGGCAGGTCTCTGTCCTTCTCCCGGGCGGGGCTCCTGGACTGGGTCCCTGGGCTAGTCCAGCCCTCTGCACGCGTTCTTGCTGGCCACGAACCTCCTTCAGCCACACTGCTTGACCCTGGAGGGGCCCGCTCTCCTCTCTGCCTCTCGGAAAACCCCCTTTCCTACCAGGCACGTCTACAGCCCACACCCGGGCCCCTCCTTGGACCCCAGAGCCCTGTGTGAGTCCCCGACTCCCTGGGTACAAACTGCCCTGGCGTGCTCTGCCGAAGGCCAGCACATCCACCCCATGCATGGCTCCGACAGGCGAAGGTGTGACCTGGTGGCGATGGAGGTGTGACCTGCACAGACCCAATGTCTGGGCCGTCGGCCCCGTGGATGTGCCACATCTGGAGTCTACCCCCAGATTTTCACTCTCGGTCTGTGGCCTCTGTTGTCCAGGGAGTGGGATCATGGGCTTGTCCCCGGCTCAGATGCCAGGCCCGTCCCTTCCCCGGGGCTGCTGACTCCGGCAGGCCCTCCCCCAAGCACAAACCTCCTTTCAGCAGCCGCTCCAGGCCCTAAGCCCCTCTCCCCTTCAGCCGAGACCCATTGTATCAGCTGTGATTTATGTAAAGGCTTTTGTTGGACCCCTGGTTTTGACAGTCTCTGTGTTGTCGAATGGTAATAATTACAGAGCCTTTCATCCTTTATTTACGGGATTGCTCTGGGGGGAGAGAGGCCTGGCGAGGGGGGAGGGCCGCCGGGGCGGGCGGACTCACTTTTCTGAGGCTGCACACAGAAGCAAAGGGGCAGGGGTCCTTTGGAAGTTATAAATAGCTCCCGGGAATAAAGCAGTCACCTCTCCCGGCTTCGGGAGCTCGGAGGACAAAGGACACTGGGATCTGGGAACACCGTGCTCCTTCGAGACTGACAGGGCTAAACGCAGTTTCCAGGGCCTGGCCCCCGGGTTTGCAAAAAGCTGGCATTTGTCTGAGCTCAAGTCTCTGGTGTCAGGGAAGGGAAGCAGCTTTCTGTCTGCCCGCGCCATGCCTCCCTGCCCGGGAAGACACCTCATCTCCCCAGCCAGCCTGAGTGTTAGGACGTCCCCCCGAAACCGAGCTAAAGCGACCTCTCTAGGCTGCACCTGAGAGGGTTCATGCTCATTAAAACCCCACCCTTTCCCAGCCTCCCTTGCAGTTGGGCTGGGCCATGTGGCTGGGTTTGGACAAGGGCAGAGGGTAGAAGTGATGAGTGCCCCTTCGTGACATCCCTGCGCATCATCCCCGGGGAGCACGGGGAAGGAAGGAAGCCATGTGCTCCCAAGGGCACAGCCCCGCGAAAGGGCCAGCGTGCCCAGGTGGAGCTTGCAGGAACGTGTCAGGGAGAGCTGTGTTCTAGCACCACACGTTAACGTGAGCGAGAAATTACCCACGTTGTGCTAAGCCGCTGAGATTCCGGGGTTTTTGTTCCTGCAGCACAGCTGGTCCTGCCTGACCAGCCACAACTGTTGTTCTCAGCAGGTTGGGTACATGGATGACTCAGGCCTTTGCCTTCGGAGAATTCACAGTCTGATGGAGGAGACAGTCCCCGGCTGTCACAGCACAGGCCCAAGGCTGTAGGAGCACAGAGAATGGGTACCTTACCAGACTTGGGGTGCCAAGGGGAGCTTCCTGGAGAGAGGGAGTATGGGGAGTAACCCAGAGGCTGGAGCAGGACGTGGTGGGTGGAGCGGGTATAAAGAGGATGGCAGACAGAGGAACCGCACAGGAAAGGCAGGGAAGCAAGGCACACCCAGACCATGGGAGAAACTGCTCGCTCCTCCAGGCTGGGCCTCATGCATCTCTCGCTTGACCAGGATTGAACTCAGCCAGCCTCGCGGGCCCACACGGCTTGTGTCCAGGAAGGAGCAGCTGCCCCATCGGCCATGACTGGGACAGGCTTTAGTCACGGGCTAGAGCTTGGTCGGTGAGGACGTGGACCCTTCAGTGGACGTTGAACATGGGAAGGAGGTGGATGTCAGGAAGAATGTGGATCATGGGAGATGTGAACCACAGGGAGGACACGGGTCATGGGGAAGATGTGGATCATGGGAGGACACGGATCTCAGGGAGCACGTGCATTACCGGGAGCACCTCTGGGACCCATGAGGTGGTGGACTGAGTTAGCATTGGCCCCAAGAAGCTACATTCTTGCTAACATAGAACCAAACACCTCATCCAGGAAGACAGGTGATAAATAAATCATGAAGTGTACCTACAAGTCAGAGATAAAAACCTTTCAACTATCCCAGCTCAGGGCCTCTGTCCATTTTTGTCCTTCACCTAAGGAACCCAGCATAGCATCGCCAAAGGCAGGGGCTGGAAGAAAGCCAGACCTGAACCAAGTCCCCAGTTCCAACTGGTGTGAGCAGTTGGCCTTTGCCCTTTACCTTGAGACTTCAAGTCTTCGGCCATACAATGGAGTCAATAAAATTTCCCTGGAAGTTTGTTGCAAGCCTCTTGGGCCCATTTTCTCCATTCTTTCAGGTAACGGCATGCTTGGCTCTGTGACTAGCACAGGGTAAGCCTTAGTATTTCTTAGCCATTTCCACGATTGTCATCTCTGTCGTTATCGAATACCTAACTCAGAGAAGAGATGTAAGACCATCACAAGATCAAAGCCATTGTCTAGAAGGTTTTATCCAAAGGTGCAGCCTGACCCCGTAGACCTAACTCTACAAGCAAACTAGGTGTTGCTTTTTGCCATATCGTCCTTGAGAAGACAAGCTCCTCAGAGCCAGGGTTCTCCTGGGGGAGAAAAGAGTCTGAGTGTCCACAGGGAGGCGCTGGCCTGGGGGAAGACTCGCACTGGCCACAAGGGTCTCTCCAGGACATGGCCATCGGGTGGCGGGACAGTGACAACCCAATATGTGTTCTGTGGAGCAGGCATCAAAGCTCCGGGCAGGGAGGAGAGGGAGGGACCATTGGGTGCACCAAGCAGTTAACTTGCAGGATCTCATTGACTCTTCCCAGCACACCTGTGAGGAGGTTGTCATTATCCCCATTTTCCCAGTGGGGAAGCTTAGGCTCAGAGCCGGCAATGTGCCCATGATCACACCATGGTGTGTGCCCAGTGGGTGAGGATGTGAAAGGACGGACTCTAGTCCTGCCTCCTCGGCTGGCCTCCCTACTCTTCCTCGAGGAATAAAACACGCCAGTTCCTAGAAGGAGACAAGAGCTTGAATGATACAGGAGCCACCGGTGATAGAAGGCACCTGTGTTCAGACAGCCCCGCCTTCCCATGTTCATATGGGGCACCTGGGACTTTGACAGGGTAGGGGTTGGCCTTACCTGTCAGTGGGCCACTTGGGCTGTGGGGACATCCTCTGACCCAGCCACTCTGCAGCTGTGTGAGCCTATGCCTGTGCCCAGCCTCTCTGTGTCATGGGAGCCTCACCTATAAACCGAGGGCAATCTTCCGGACAAGGCAGCAGTTGTGAGGTGTCAATGAGGTGGTTTATGGGGCCAAACCTCATGGACCTCCCAGTGTGGTCCTGGCTCTGGGCAGACCCCGCCCTTCTGAGTCATGATGGAAGCATGCTCAGTTCTCCAGCCTCATATTTCTCTCCTTGAAATTCAAAAGGCGCTCTTTCCCCCTTGCTATTTCTCAGAGATGACTGGGTGAGTATACGAACTGTCTAAGATGTTAAGATTTCCCATATGCCTGGCTGACGAGGCTCAGTGGTTGAGTGTTGACCTATGAACCAGGAGGTCAGGTTCAATTCCCGGTCAGGGCACATGCCCAAGTTGCCGGCTCGATCCCCAGTTCGGGGTGTGCAGGAGGCAAGCCGATCAATGATTCCCTCTCATCTTTGATGTTTCTATCTCTCTCTCCCTCTCCCTTTCTCTCTGAAATCAATAAAAAATATATATTTTTTTCAAAAGATTTCCCATAACATACCTCTGAGAAAATAAAAGTGAAGCACCTCATTTCCTTCTGTCGGCATGAGTGAGATCAGAGGGCTCTCCGGGTTAAAAGATACACTTTCTCAGGAAGGGGAGAGCCTGGCATGGTTACAAGGACTGTCTCCGATGAATTTGCTGAAAAACAAACTCTCCATCTTGGAGGAAGGGAAGGATCATTTGAATGCATCCCTGCTTCTCGGGCCGCAGCGATTTTTCCTGCCTCGTGTGTGAGCTCAGTGGTCTCCGATCGGCAGCCTCAGCTGTGAGATCAGAATTCATTAAACTGTGCTTAGTTCATGCTTTTCGTGCCATTAGAGTCGGAGGGCTGTTTGAAATCGGATTCCGCTGATGAATGGGTCTGTGCAATTATCGTGACAATGCGGGCCGCCCCTCCACACCGGGCTGAGCCAGGAGGCTCCTCCCAGCGGAGGCCGGCCAGGCCTGGGGACAGGGGCCGGCCAGGGAGAATTAGGTTCTCCCCAAATGGCCTGGTTATTCCTTAAAGACAAGCTCTTGGCTTTTTACGAGCTGGGAAGGTGCCTGCAGTGTTCTGCTGGTATGAACAGTGGTGCGTCGAGTGTTCTGAGAACTTCGAAGTCACGCCAACTTGGGCTCAGCTCCTGCCTCTTCTAAGTAGCTCTGAGATGCCCCACGACCTCTGAGCCTCCGTTTCCCTTCCTGGAAAATGAGGGGAATGACATCTAGTGTGCAGGTGATCACAGGACTAGAGATCACACCTGAGACGTGGTGATGCTCAGCGAGGTCGCCGTGGCCCCCTGTGACATCCCTGATTTAAGTCGCCCAGGTCCAAGTGTGACTGCTCATGACATGAGACTGCAGAAGCAGTTCTGAGAGCTTCCTGCTTCATGAATGGAGACAGATCCAAACAGTGGGGGCCGGACAAAGAAACATGTGTCAGGCTCCGGAAGCCAGCTTCCAAAAGAGGCCGGGGGAGCAGGGAGGACTCTGGGTGAAGGGCAGGGCGGAGCGGGCCAGCACGCGGCCTGATGTGCCTGCTGCTGTCTCCCAGAGTACCTAAGGCCCCGTCCCTGCTGCCAAGTCCTCCTCCTCCTGGGAGAGCCGTTGTGAGCCACCGCAGAAGACTGTACGGAGCCTCCTTTCTTCCCCGCAGAAAGAGACGCCCGCTTCATGGATGGGTTTCTTCCTATGGCTTCCCCTCGCTTGAAGGGGGGGTGCCTCTCCTGATATTGCACGCAGAGAGGGTTGAAACTCTTGATACAGCAATGACACTCAGCAGCGCAGCAGAGCTGTTCAAAGTCTCGGCAGGAAGTGAAAGGATCGCTTTCTGAGGAGTTGCCTGAGGTCTCCAAAGGACGATGAAAGATGTCCAAAATCCCTCCACTAGGGAAAACCGAGAACTCAAACAAGTAACATCAGCAAGAGCCCCTATGGTGTTGACGCCAGGTAAGGGTTTTCCTCCCTTACTAGAGCTGTGATTTTGTAAAAAAAACGCCTTCGCTTGCTGGGCCGCAGTTCCCACATCGCTGAAAGGATAAAAGTATCCTCTCGGGAGGATGAAAGTAAATGAGTAAGTGCAATGCCCGGCGCTCTATCTAATGCAGCCTTTTTTAAATGCGCTTCTGGTGACGGAATTCATCTTCACCGCCACCAGCAACACATTGGTTGTGTTTATGAACTGAGGGCTTACAATTCTATTATGTAAAATCTAATCGAGCCAAAAAGACTTATTTGACATGTACCCAAATTTCCATACTTATAAACAAATTTAAAGTCAGAAATCTGGACACTTGCAAGGTGCTCTGTGCTGGGTGAGAAACTGAGGAAAACAGGAGGAGATGACACCCAGGGCCTGTCCCGGGAGCTGACAGCTGGGTGGTGGCAGAAAGACACAAGCGAGGGTCATAGAAGCAGCAGACTCAGCCAAGGAACCCTGTAGACCAGTGGTTCTCAACCTTTCTAATGCCGCGACCCTTTAATACAGTTCCTCATGTTGTGGTGACCCCCAACCATAAAAGTATTTTCGTTGCTACTTCATAACTGTAATTTTGCTACTGTTATGAATCGTACTGTAAATATCTGTGTTTTCCGATGGTCTTAGGTGACCCTGCTAGCGGTTCTCAACCTGTGGTTCTCAACCTGAGAACCGCTGCTGTAGAGCCTAAGACCATCGGAAAACACAGATAATTACATTACGATTTATTAACAGTAGCAAAATTACAGTTATGAAGTAGCAACGAAAATAATTTTATGGTTGGGGGTCACCACAACATGAGGAACTGTATTAAAGGGTCGCGGCATTAGAAAGGTGGAGAACCACTGCAGTAGACCAACTGTGTCAGGACAACAGAGCATCATCCAGGGAACGAGACATGCAGGATAACTTCACACCCAAAGCACAGTTCAAAAAAACAGGAACTGATGAAACTATTTTGATGTTTTCAAGTTCAACCGTCAGATCACTTTCACAATGAAGCTGGCAACAAAACATAAATTACACAACCAATTAACATCAATCAGATCATGAGGCTGATCGAGCACCCCTTATGAGGAGCCAGGCTTTGTGGTGGCTCCTTAGAAGAGTGAGGGAATGGAGACTTGATAAAAGTAGCCCCCCTGCTCTCAGCGAGTCCCCACTCTAGTTGTGGAGACAAAGGAGAGGCAGAGGACCATTTTCTCCACAGCAGTAGAAGGGCTGCTACATGGAGGCTCCGCATTGAATTGGTGATGCCAACCATGAGGATCCTGGAATTCAACGGAGCTTGGAGAAGATAATGAGAGCTGGGCTGGGCTGATCAGGTGAGAAAGTGGCCCAGCAGAAAGAAAGCAGAACCAGGAGCAAGGAAGCAAAACTCCTGTCGGGCAGATGAGGTAACTCCTAGAGTGCTGACAGGATGGCTGTGGGCAAGAAGGCTGACTGTAGTGGATCCTAGATGTGAAGGTGACAGGTTTGATTTTTTCCCACCCAGGTCAAGTTCACAAGCTCACCCCCTCCTGCAGGAGGCTGAATCTGATCCACAGCCATTGTTGTCTGGTACCCAAGTTTTAAAAAGAAAAAAGTGAATGTGAATGCCTTTAGGCCATGTTTGATGAGCGAAAGATCCCACTCCTCACCTCACACCTTGGTGTTACCAGCCTAGCCTGAATGCATTTGAGTTTGTGACCTTTGTAGGCAATTTCTTGGCACATCTAGCAAATTGGAGAGCAGCACGCATGTAGCTGAGCTTCTAGAGCAATAATCCAGCTGCCTTTGCAAGAAATTGCAGGAAAGAAGCCTGTAGAGGGCCTGGTACTTACACAATAAGGGAAGCCTTGGAAAGGGTCCATGCAAATGAGGGGCCCTGATGATTCTGTGTCATTAGCTTCAAGGCAAGTCATCCTCTGAGCTTCACCAAGGGGCAAACTAACCACTGTAAACTTGACTCTGAGAAGACTTCATAAAGCCCCTGAGAAAATGACATAAGCCCAGCTGTTTCAGCCCAGATGTTTGAGTCTTTCCAGCTCAGGCACCAAACATGTGGGAAAGAGAACCTTCAAATGATTCCAGGACCTATCACTTCTGTCAAGAACAGTCCTTGGGCACTTCTCAAGGACAAGGACAATGGCTTGATTCTCTGCATTTCCTAAAGGACTTGGGCAGCTCCTGGACCAGAACAGAAGTCAAGAATGACTTTTGGATGATGGTTGGAATGGATGGATTCATTAGTTAATTCATTAATGGAGAAATTTTCTGTCTTCCAGTGCTCAAGAGACTTCTGAGTTCCTGGCTTTCAAATCCTTATAATTTGAACCACACAGGAAAGATCCAGGGAAGATGCATCACTATCCTAATATATAAAAAGCCAGGGGCCGTCACGACCGAAACAACTGGACGGATGACTGAACAGCAGGCTGCATGGGGCGACCAGGCTGGCAGGGGGGAAGTTAGGGGCAATCAGGCAGGCAGGCAGGTGAGCAGTTAGGAGCCAGCGGTCCAGAATTGGAGAGGGTGCAGGCTGGGCTGAGGGCCCCCCCCCCCATGCACGAATTTCATGCACCAGGCCTCTAGTTTTGGAATAAAAATTCCCTGAATAATTTCTACAGGATCCTTTGGTATGATAATCCTCCCAGTCGAGAAAGTTGTTTCCTTTTTTGCCCTGTGTCTTATGGAAAGGGTAAACAGACAACTCTAAGATATGCCATTTCATTTTTTAAATTGTGCCATATACATCATACCACTGTGATCTAGCATCATCTGTGCTTGTTTCCTTTTGTGTACAATACTGTATTATGGAGAAGTGGGCAGCTCTATCTTTTGTCTTTCACTGCAACACGAGAGATCACATCTGATGAAGAAAGGTTGAGGGAGGTAGGAAAGGATTAAATCCCAAAGTTCTTAGTACTGCTCATAAGGCCGTGATGATCTGGCCTGATGTCCTTGTCCAATTCCTCCTTCCACCCCTCCATGTGCCTCCTCCATTCCTGCCATATGCCATCCTCTGGGCCTAAAATGTCACACCTCTCTGCTTCCACCTCCCCTTTACCTGTGGTTCCGGCCTCACCTCTCTCCACGGTTAGCTCTCAGCACCACTCCCACTCTATGTAATTGTGGAAGCTTTCATTCCATCCTTTTAATGACATTTCATTGATGAGACACTATGTGTATCAGTTGCCTAGGGCTTCCAGAACAAATAACCACCTTATTGGTGGCTTAAAATAACAGAAATGTATTCTCTCACAGTTCAGGAGGCCCAAAGTCCAAAATCAAGATGTTTTCAAGGTTGGTATCTTCTACAGGATCTTAGGGAGGATCTGTTCCATGTCTCTCTTCTAACCTCTGCTGGTGGCCAGCAATCCTTGCCACTCCTTAGCTGCATCACTTCAATCGCCACCTTTGTCTACAGGTAGCATTCTTATAAAGATACCTGTCATGGATTTAAGATAACCCTAATCCAGTATGACCTCATCTTAACTGACTACACCTACAAAAACAAAACAAAACATTTTTTCCAAGTAAAGTCACATCTGAGGTTCTGGGTGGACATGAATTTTAGAGTGGCACTATTCAACCCAGTGCACTATGGTAAACTCCTTGCACATTAGAAATAAAGTCTATGTAATGCTTTCTTCGAGGTGCTTAAAGCCTAAGGTATACCTTATACATAGCACTTTCATAATGTTAATCACCGAAGTTTGCATTCGTCAGTAGATTACTTTGTTCCCAGCATGGTCAGGGACCAAGTCCTGAGTTTTTTTGTTTGTTTGTTTGTTTGTTTTGTTTTGTATCTCTAGCTTCTTGGGGATCCATCCCTCAACAGTCTTGATAAGTAAATTGCCAACTGACTGCAGGAGAGCCATTTGCAAGGCCTTGGGCTATAAGCGCCAGCATTCCACTTCACACCAAGTCCCTGCTTGTGTCCAATCCCTTCCGCCCACCGGGAAGGCCCCTGCAGCCACAGTATCTCCATGTAAGTATCAGTCCTAGATCTGAAGGCTGGGGATTTGTAAGTAAGGGCCAGGCATGCTCCTTCTGGGATACGGAGTCCTCGGCTCCATGCCAGAGGCCGTGGTAGTGCCACAAAATCCCATCTCTGACCACTTCTCGCTTCTTCCCTGGGCCTGATCCCAAAGCTCAGGGTGGCAGGAACTTGGGGGAACCCTGTAAGGAAACTGTGTTCTCTTCATTCCACTGACATACTTTCATAGACACAGAAGCACCACAGCCCTGACTCACGGAAAGGAGTCACAGGATCAGACCACAGCTCATCTGCGGGGTGTCTTTAAACGCACAGCCATCGGTCATTGACAAGAAAGTGACAGGAAGAAGGCAAGACGGTGGTTTTGCCCAAACCAGGGGCTGGCTGCCTGGGCCGCACACCAGCTGTTGCTGAATGGACATGCATGGCCCTCTGGCCATCTTCCTCGGAGGGAATGTGTGTCTCCCTCACATCCTAGGATGTGGGCTTTATTTTAAACAGGAATGTGTTGTTTGTCAAACAAAAAATGACTCAGTTCCAAGAATATGTGTGTCTTCTAAAAGCGGGAACAGCTGAGAAACCCACACTGATTCTGGACGAAATTCAATCCAGGCCCACCTAATCGCCATGACGGGGACTTTGGAATGAGCCTGAAATGCCTCGGCGGTATTGGACAGTCAGCTCTCCCTCCTTCCCAAGCAGGCCAGGGCGTTCCCGTGAAAGCCCTTTGATAAGAAGAAGCAGGCTCCTGGGAGGCGAGCCACCCACCACTTTCTTAGGCGCTATTGTCCGGAGACGGGATTGTGATCGGGCTCCAGCCTGCGCGCTGCCCTGTCAGGTCCACGGCGCAGCCACACAATGCTGCACCTCCTGCAACGGGCCATTCATCGCGGCCTCCAGGTTCCCTGATGGGAACCCATTGACCCCAGGATAATAGATGAAAGTGTTTTCTCTCTTGCCTTCGCCTCCTGACCCCTTGCCACCATTTTTCATGCACTGTCTCCTCTCCAGCCAGACGGAGGAATTCTTCCTCTGATGATGAAGGCCCGATGACCCTCTCCTGCATCCCGTACGAGGGCTGCTTGCTGGAGGGTTGCCCATAGGCGGGGGGTGGAGGGTCCCTGCATAATGCAACCAAGCCAGGCAAAGGTCATTTCCTCCCCACTCCCACTCCTGCGCACGCGCGCGCGCACACACACACACACACACACACACACAAACATACACACACACATAGCACACTCCAAAGCGCACACACACACACACACAGCACACTCCAAAGCACACACACAGCACACTCCAAAGCACACACACACATACACACACACATAGCACACTCCAAAGCACACACGCACACACACACACACACACAGCACACTCCAAAGCACACACACACACACACAGCACACTCCAAAGCACACACACACAGCACACTCCAAAGCACACACACACACACACACACAGCACACTCCAAAGCGCACACACACACACACAGCACACTCCAAAGCGCGCGCACACACACACACACACACACATAGCACACTCCAAAGCACACACACACACACACACACACATAGCACACTCCAAAGCACACACACACACACAGCACACTCCAAAGCACACACACACAGCACACTCCAAAGCACACACATACACATAGCACACTCACACACACACAGCACACTCCAAAGCACACACACACACACACAGCACACTCCAAAGCACGCACGCACACACACACAGCACACTCCAAAGCACACACACACACACACACACACAGCACACTCCAAAGCACACACACACACACACACACACAGCACACTCCAAAGCACACAAGAGCAGTACTTCTGTGGCGAAATTATTCCAGCGAATTTGCTCCCGTGCTGGCTTGCTTGTTTTGCAGGGTGTTTGACTTCTTGCTGAGTCCACCCCACACAGGAGGCGCCCCACAGTCAATGCCCGAAGGCTCCCCCACCCCCACCGTCTTCTCAGAAGGGCCAGGTCGCTGAGCGCCTGGGGGCAGCAGCACAAGCTGCCAAGTCCATCCAGAGAGGGGCCGCCTGGAAAGATCTCGATCATCCAGCAAAGCCCAAGCGCTCGGCTGAGAGCCCCCGGCAGAAGCGAATGACCCAGGTCACGGCCAGTTAGCGACACCCCGAGAGCAGCACAGGCTCCGGGGGCTCCTCCCCTGGGCTCCGTCCACTTGGAATGCCTCTTCCGAGGGTGTGTCCTCATGGTGCTCGCAGGCAGGCAGCAACCAGGACTGGATCTCGTGCTTGATGATCGCAGAGAATCGCGGCCGGAACCACCATGCGCTGCTGTTTGTGGCCCACGCACAGCAAGCGATGTCACTGGCGAAGGAGCGAAGGGACAAGAACTCAGCGAAGGAAACAGAAAACCTGGTTGGGCCTGGGGTCTGGCGGCTTGGGCTCTTCAGCCCGCTGTGCGGCCATGTGGCCCTCTGCTCTGCCTCACGCCGTGTGGGCGGTGGGACAAGCCCAGAGACCCTGACATTTTACTGTCTGAGGAAGGTGCTCAAAGATGTGTGGGCCTGGGCCAGGACGAGCTGGACAGGGCCCAGGCATCACGTTGGCTAACGCCCCATCAAAGTGGGAGGGGCCTGGCTCACAGTGAAGCTAATGACCCCTGAGCACCAGGGCCCCTCATTTGCATGGAACCCTTCCGAGGCGCTCTTCTTATTATCCGGGGTGAGAGAGAGCTCATTTTATCAGGGGCATTAATCCCACCGTGAGGGCTCTAACCTCAGGCCTCCTCTAACCCTCATTGCCTCTCCAAGGCCCACCTCCGATTACCATCCCACTGGGAGTTAAGGTTTCCACACACGAATGTGAGGAGCACAGACATTCGGTTCATGGCATAATGTCCGGGACTGACCCTATTGCATCCTTAGAGTTCTTCAGCTTACATCTCCCACAACTACCCTGTAGGCCCTTGGAGGATAAGATTGTGAATTATTTCTCTTTGGGATCCCTAACACATGGACAAAACCTGGCACACGAGGGAGGCGTGAGTGAGGAAATGAATTCCACACCCGCAAGCCCCGTAGCCTGGACCCAGCGTCTGCTTCCAGTTTCACATTCTCCGCTGCCCCGAAGGCCCTGCCCTCCGAAGGCCCTGCCCTCCAAAGGCCCTGCCCCCGAAGGCCCTGCCCCCAGCTCACCTGGAGGGCCCACCGCTCACCAATCGGCGTGGCCTTTCCCAGTCTCCACCTTGCGAACACCTTCCCGCTCTTGAAATGTCCTCGGTGCCCACCTCGCCCCTAACCACCTCCTGAAATCCCAGCACCCTCCACGGCCCATCCCCAATGCTTCTTCCCCTAGGAAGGCTTTTCCAAACCTTCTAATTAAAAATAATCAGCCACCCACGCCCTCCCCCACTCCCCCAGCCGCTGCGCCCAAAGTGCTTTTTAATTCTGTTACAACCATTTCCGGATACATCCTGTGTCCCTTACTAGACAGCCAACTCCCCACAGGCAGGAGCTGTCAGTATTTATTTCCATCTCTTCCCCGGAGCCTAGCAGAGGCCTGGCATCCAGCACCCATCACTCAAATCGAATTCCAGTCCCAGCGTCGATGGTGGACAGGTGACTCACTGATGCCTCCCTCTGCCACCCAGATAACGATCATAGATATTTGAAAACATTGTTGGTGACACTGCTCACAAAGGAAAACCGCCCTACAAAATTAGTCTTTTTGATGAAAAGTGGGTCTGTTTTTTTCATTCGGAATTGATATCCATCCTGGGGGCAGAAGGGCAGAAGAAGCCCTCCCAGGCCCCTAAGGAAGTGTCCAGAAGGACACAGGCCTTTGTTCTTAAAGAGCTTTCGGACCCGCGTTCCGTGGTCCCCTCTGACCGCAGGCTCGGCCCAGCCTTCGGCAGCACGCAGCAGGCGAGTGGACGCGGAGCATTGCATCCGTGGTTTGGCATTTGTCATTACGGATGTCGTTAACAGTTTGTGCTGTTACTTCGGTGGTTCTTCTAGAGGGAAAAAGCCTCCGTCGCTGGATTCTGGAACAAATCATGGCACTAATTTTGCTTTAAAAATGTTTAAGCATTTGCACACCTAGTAACTTCTCGGACTCCTCCGTGCGACCCTATGAGAGAGGCAGGTAGAGGCAGGGTGGGGAGGCCCATTCGACCAGGCCACCAAGGAGGGCCAGGGGTCCCCTGGCAGACCCGTTTGGGTGTCAATGCCACACGGTGCTCCCAGCCACCCGTGTGAGGGAGGAGAAAGGAGGAGGCGTGTTCCGGCACAACCACGATGGCAGCGGCCGGGAAGGCGGGCTCGGCGCTCGGTGGGAAATGGGCCTGGAAAGGGACAAGCCTCCCATTCATTCTCCAGACGACCGACCGACCGGGCTCCAGCAAGTCCTGAGGCCGCGGGCAGCGAGTCACTTGCACGGAGAGGTTACAAGTAAGGCTTGGCGGGCTCTGAGGCTGTTGGTCTTCGGTGGGGTGCAGAGAGGAGCAGCCTTTTTTGGCAGAAGCCACAGCCAGTCTCCAGTGCCTCCAGGAGTCCTCTGTTGGGGGTTGGAAGGGTCGGGGGGGTGAATAAGGGACACCTTAGAGCCAGGTGTAGCCTGGGCCAGGCTGTAGGTCAGTCTTGAAGAGCTGAACATGTGGCGTGCGGAACAAGGGCCCCAGCAGAGCTGGTAAGCGGTAAACCTCTCCCTGGCTTCTGACCCGCCCACATGTGTGATGGGGACTAGCAGCGACCCTGGTGGGCGGGGTAGCCACTAACACAGCATGGTGTCCAGGGCTCCGGCCTCACCTCTGCACAAACAGGCCTCTCCCTGGTTGACTCTGGTGCCCAAAGTGGCAGCTTAGCCTTACTTTTGGGAGTAGGACAGGAGGCCCCTTATTAAAATGCAGGAGCCATGGTCGGTCATTAACAACTCAGCTCAACTAATTAATGGAATTAACCAGCAAGGAGCAAGGTTGAAGGACAGGGCAGGGAGAGGGCAGGGGATCAGCTCCAGAGAGGAGAGGAGGTGAGTGGGCGACCCCCTTTATACAACTCCTGCAACGTTGAAGCACAAAACGCACTTCAGCTCTGCAGATGGAGGGCTGGCAGGGGCACCTGGGCCTAGCCCCCAGCCGACCCTCCAAGCTGTAACAGAGATGTTGCTGAGCGGGGGTGGGGCTCCCCCAAGACGCCTCTGCTTTCCTCTCTGCCTCCCTCCAACTTGCTCATTTGGGCTCCATCCATCGGGGGTGGCCGAAAAGCCTTCTACCCCTTGGGTGGCTGAGCCAGCTGACAGGGATGGGGAGGGGGCCGAGAAACCCTCTGCTCCAGGTCTCTCTCCTGGGAAACCCCTTTGACAGAGCGAAGGCTGACCCCGAGCCCCACAGCCCCACCCCGTTGCCGGAGCCCAGCCCTTAGCTCACCATCACATGCCTCATCTCTGGAATTGCCTCTCCCCAGTCCAACCTTCCTCTCTGCACCCCACCTCTGAGCCCAGCGCTCCTGCAGGCCCTCCCAACCTCACGGGTCAACAAGGGAATTAACACATTCCTGATTCCCAAGACCTTTCCATGGGCAATGGCAGGGATGCAGCCTTTGTATCCCAAGTGTGGACAAGAGGAGGTGACCTGGTGGTGGCCGGGGAGAGCGAAAGGGGCACCACGGCCATGGACTCAAATCATTCTTCCCCCGCTGGCTGGCTCAGTGGAAATTAGCGCCTGAGCCTCTCTTAACCTCTCTGGGCCTGGGTCTTGTCCTCACTAAGAAGAGAGGTAACACATTCTTGCTTTGCATGATGTTATGTTGCATAGAAAGTACTTGATGTGGTTCCATGCACCCAGGAAATGCTCCGTGAATAGTGACTGTTGGTGACATCAGACTCTGAAAAGAGGTTGGGAGAGATGCCCACAGAAGATACTGGGGTGCGACTCCTTGAGCTGGGTCACTGGGCTCTTCCAGGAGCCCCCATGTGGTCACAGGAGGGACTGAAAACGCGGACACGGGCTGCGCAGCTCGGTGAGTGTTCATGTGTGTGCCTGCGTACGTGTGTGCGTGTGTGTGCAAGAGTGGGGAGGGGAGGACAGCCACTGTCTTCCTCTGACGCGCCATGAAGACCAGCTGGGTCAACCCAACCCACCCTGCCACCTGTCAGAGGCTCGCTGGCTCCCACCGGGATTATAAATCATTGGTTTCATTTTGAATCTGAGGAGCCACTGCGTGTTTGAAGTGGAATTTGAGGCAGAAAAAAAAAAAAAAATGGGCCGATTAATGGAGCTTGAAGAAAGCGAAGTATCACTCGCCGTTCCTGCCAGAGCGCAGAGTCAGCTGGCAGCTGAGCAGCATTGGAAAAACATGGCTCTCAATTAAAAGCGTCTTCTCGTTTGGGCTTCATGCTGGCGCTCCCTTTAATTAATTGCAGGGACATCTGAATCCGCCCACCCGTGTTCCGTCTTGCAGAGTGTGGTCCGTGGAAGTCCAGGTCTCTCCCCGTGCAGATCCAAACGCTTCCAATGGCATCCCAGGCCACCTGTGGGTCCTGCCCGGCCCCTGCCTCTCCTCCCGCAACCAGCCACACGGGCCACCGAGTGCACAAGGCGCTTCCCTGCTTCTTGCCTCTCATCTCTTGCACATGCTGTTCCCTCTGCCTGGAATGTCACTCACGCCCCTCCTCTGCCAGGAACATTTCTGCTCATCCTCTGAAAACCAGGCAGTCATGATCTACCCTGTGAAGCCGTCCCAACACGGCGGAGGGGCTGAGTTAGACGCTCTCCTTTGTGCGCTCAGCCCCCACCCACGTCCTGGGCTCCTGGAGAGCAGGGACTGTGTCATCCGTGTGCCCTGCAAATAACTGTTTGTTGACTGGCTGAGTGATGAAGAGATGAATGGTCTCCTGGCCGATTGGTTAGAGGATCTGACCAAAAATTAAATATGTTTATCAAAAGTTTTCTAAGCCTGAGAAATACCAATGAAACATATTTCGCTTTACCTCTCTCCCCAAATTGTTTTGTCTTCAATTTCTAAACTCTCCTTCCCTGCCCACCCACCCCCGCCCCGGCCCCCGCCACTGTCAACCACAAAGCCACCCTGGCTAGTTTCCTTCTTCTGTCTGAATCCCAGGTTTCCTAATGTTTCTGGTAAAGACGCGGCCTTTTCACTCGCAGGCCACTGCAGACTTAGGCTCCCTCTCCTCCCAGCTGAACTGGGGCCGGATCGGGGAAAGGACCAGAAAGCCAGGAATGTTAAGGCATGAGGACATGAGGACTCGCGGAGGAACTGGGTGTGATCTGGAGAGCAGAGGGCTCAGAGCCAGCCGGACACAGGTCTCCACTCCAAGGGCTGATACGGAGGCGTGAGCTTCCCCTGAGTGGACTCACAGCCTGGCGGGCACTCAGGATATGCATCGTAGGTTGGGGGTGTGCGTCTCAGTCTGCCAGGGACAGGCCCAGCGTATGCCTGTCACCCTGACACAATTATTCTAAGAGCCTCTGCTCCCTCTCAAGCATGCCCTGGTTTGGACAGCAATTATACGATCCTGTCATCATCGGGAGGTCTTTTCCAGGCCGGTAAAGGCAGAGTTTTCCCACAACCAAAGCTACTTAAGGACCAACAGGTTGGTTCTGGACCACAAGTCCCTCAGCGGAGGGAATGGTGACATATTCATCCTTATGCCCCCAGTAGTGAGCAGGAGATGCGGACTCGAGTGGGGACCATGAGTGATTCTCGAATGAATAAGTGACCAATTGCCTTCAAAGAGTTTCAGTGCAGGCTGGACAGCCTCCGGTCAGCTGGCCTTGCAGGAGATTTGAACGTCCCAATGGAATTTTGACGAGGAGATCTCTCAGGCCCTCCTTTCTGACGCAGAGGTTATATGCGAGTCAAGTTCAGGGATGAAGAGCAAAGAATCACGGAAGCAGACAGCTTGGGTTGGAGTCCCGGTCCATCACTTACCAGCTGTAAAGCCTGAAGTGCCTCACTTAACCTATCGGTGCCTCAGTTTCCTGATCAGCGAAGTGGGTGTAAGAATATCAACTTCAAAGTGTGGTTGGTTGAGAGCATTCTTTTTTTTAATGTTAATGTATGTGGAATGCCTGGCCCAGGGTAAGCACTTGATAACTGTTTTCTATGATCCCTGTGATGATGGTGGTGGTGCTGATCTTGGACTCGGTCCTGTAAACAGGGGGAAGTTACTAAGCGTGTCGGATCTCAGCGGTGCCTGTGGGAGGTTAATCAGATGCCGAGCCCAGGAACCAAGATTGGGAGGGAGGAAACCCCTCCCAGCCCCTTTGAATTTCAGTTATGTGTACGTTTTCTTTGAACTGGTTATTCAACTCTTTCTCTTGGAGAGAGAACAAAGTGAGTGATGTGGAACTCAAATCTCATTTACAACTGAATTTTAAAACCGAGGAGATTTGCAATATCGGAAAGGCAAGGGAGCAGGGAATAAACTGTGGAGTAATTGCGCTGTCGTCTTTTAAACATAAGGCTTTGCGCTGCTATTTTTGTTGACGGTATTCAAATGAGAAGATGCCACAGCTGCGAGGAATCGGAGAGATCACTGACAACGGCAAGGTCTTCGCTTGACATTGGAGGAAACCACAGGCCAGAGGCGGGAGGGTCCGGTGCCTGCCTCACAGCGACCAAACCGGAATCAGGTTGCTGGCCCCAGGCTCCCGGGACAGGTCTCTGCAGAGCAGGCGGGAAATGATAGCCCAGAGCAGCAAACACTACCCCGTGTGAAAGGAGGTTTCAGTAGAGCGTTTACTCGGCCACAGACACCCCTCCAGAAACATGTCCGCTGAAGGCTGGTCACCTCACCACAGGCAGCCTGAAAGTAGTGTGAGGAGTCCCTTCTTATAGTTTAAGAACCCAGGAGGCCGCATGGGATATTATGTCCATTGTATAGACAAGTAAGTCGAGGCAGGGGGTTCTTTCTGTCTTCAAACTCAGAAGCTCCTCGGGGGAGGCTAACGCCCATTCCTAAGGGCCTGGGGCCGCCAGAATGGGACAACTGTGTGGTCACCGGGTGTCCAACACTAGACAGTCCAGAGAAAGCCCAGGGTTCTGGTATCGCGTGGGGAGCTCCACGCACTGGTTTTGAAACCGTGCTGGCATCTCTGATGGGGCAGGAGGATGCTGCCCCCCGCCCCCACCCCTGCTCTGCCCCCAATCAAAGTGGCCGCACTGTTACGTGGTTTATGTGTGGGGGTTCGGTATAGGATTGTATGTATTGCAGCCAAGCGCCCCGATGCACTGAAAGCCTCTGCCTGAGAGCATGCATAGGCTGTGTCTGCAAGGCCGCTCGTGGCTGTCTGTCTGCGGTGCCAAGTGGTTCTTCAAAGGGCCACAGGAGGGTTTCTGAGTGGCCGCCAGGTGTCCGGGCTGCACCTGCACCCACCATGGGCTCGGGGAGCTGTAGAAACACACCCAAACCAGGTGTGCGCGGGGCTCCTGGCGCTTCCTGTGTCCCCGGGGCCTGGGCCGGTAGGAAGATGGTCCATCTTCACGTGCCTCATGGGGTGTCTGCTCACCCAGCGGCACCAGGGCCATTCCGAGTAACCTTCACAGCCACTCCACTTGGGCCAGGCTTGTGCTCTGTTCTTTTGGCTGATTTAATTAACATAATATAATGGAAATAAAATCATTGAAGGGGCTGCCACTTCAGGAAAGATGGCCTCAGAGCTCGGAGGCATTGTTGCACTGTTTCCAGGCAACGCCAGAGGCCCCGGCGGGGCTGGCGTCCCGAGCAGCCAGCTGGCCGGGCCTCACCCCGCAGTCCCAGCCAAGGCCTCCCAGCCCCGATCCGTGGCCCCAGAGGCTCATGGGGCCTTTCTTCGGGACATTCCCTCTTCACGTCTGTGTGCCTTTGAGTCTCAAAGTGTAAGTCCAAAGTTGGAATAACAGAAAAATCAAACAGGGGAAATAAACATAGCAGAAATCCTACCATACATATCACATTTTAAAAATATCAACAACAGTTATTTGCAAGGCCAGGCTCAGCCTGGCTTTCTTTCTGCAAGAGATCTTTCAAGTAAAAATTAGGGTTCTGTAGACAATGCTGCAGATGGACCCTCTGGGCATTTATTTTCAAACTAGAGGCCCAATGCATGAAATTCATGCAAGGGGCTCAGCCCTCGCAGCCCTGGCTGCCTCACAGCCCCCCACCCCCACTGGTCCTTCTGGAAGGTTGTCCCGGAAGGTCGTTCCAGAAGATCGTTCTGCCGTCCAGTCTAATTAGCATATTAGCTCTTTATTATATAGGATGGTTTCTGAGATGAAGAGGCCTGAGTTGTTCCCAAGGGTTGGTCCCTGATTGCTGAGAGACCTCAGACTCCTCCCCTCCCTCTCTGTGCCTCAGTGTCCCCCCTCCCCTCTCCATCCCTGCCCCCAGGACCAGCATGGGTGGGGAGGATCAATTGAGAACTGTTTTAGATGACAACCAGCAGGCATCTGAGCACAGGTTCTGATCCGGACAGCCCCCTGCATCATGCAGTGAATCAAAGTGCAGGGCCTCCCACGGGGACCCATCAGGCCAGCGTCCTGGGAAGCCCTTGCCTCCTTCTCCAGCCCAGGCCAATGTGGGGCAGCGCCCTGGCCCAGGGGGAGGCGGCGAGACAGCAGGATGACAAAGAGGTTCTCTTGGCAACCTGCGCTCACGTTCCTGGCCCCACCCCATGACGCTGCAGATCCTCCATTGCAAATGCCTTTCACAGAGATCCGGCCCCAAGGAAAAGTCATGACTGCAAGCTTTATCTGTTGGAGGAGCGTTTTTATGCCAGTGATGCCAAATGATAGGCACGCTGGCAAAACAAAATGCCGCGGTTCTAGCCAGTATTACCAAGTCCCAAAGCAGAATTTTATAAAAAGAATCTCTGCTCATGCAGGGGAGTTTGGTGGCATGTGGTGGGGGGTGGGGCTGGTTTGTCTCATGATGCGAATGCAAGGGAATGGGAGCTAATTGTGGTCGGTTTTAATTGCTCTGTACCTTGCTCATGTTCCTACCATATTGACTCCTATTAATTAATCCAGTGCAATGGAAAAGTCAATGCTGCTATATTAATGCCTCTTGTTGTGGAAAAGACTACATTCGTGAATGCAGATGGGAGCAGCTTCGTTGTGATAATCATTTGATAAGTTTCTATGTCAGCCTCCAAGAGTAATTTGGCTTGGGGTGGCCAAAACATAGCCACCTCCCCAGAGGAAAAAAAAAAAAAAAGAAGCCAATTAGAGGTTGGGGGAAAGTATGAAGATCTAAAAAAAAAAAGTACACTGAAGTTGAAAACTCAGATGCTTCATAGATTTGATCACCCAAGCCTCCACCCTCCCCACCCATACCCCCCACCAAATCCACTTGATTCTCAAGGAGCATGGGCCTGGGAGGCAGGGAAAGGCTGCCCTCTGACCCTAACACACACACACGGCTACGTCTCCTCCCAGAACTCTCTGCTGAGCTCTAACTTAGACACTCCTTGGCCACACAACTAGGGATGAGGTTCAGATGTCGTCCCCCACTCTTTCTCAGGTATCTCAACCTGGGGGTGCCAGATGCAGTGAGTACATCACACCCTCCTCCTGAGTTGCCTGATCCATCTGAGGGCCCCCATGTCCCAAGTGCCCAAGCCGGAAACCTACAAGTGACCTCAGGGTCCCCATCCTCTCCCTGCCTCCCTTACCCCACTCCCCTGCAGTCATTAAATTCTAGATATTTAAATTACAACATTCATTAACTTAAAAAACAAAAATAAACTGGGGAAAATTAAAATTGTATGTAGAGTTTTTATGCATAATCTATAAATTCTTTTTTTAAATGAATAAGGAAAATAATCCCATACAAAATTGGGCAAGAAAATGAATAATTTGCCAAAAAAATACAAATGGCAAATGAACAGTTGTAATTTTTTAATCCTCAAATATTAAGGAAAATCCAATTAATGTAACTAACCATTTTTTCTCTCAAAATGTGCACTTTTTTCTCAAGTGATCATTCTCCTTGTCCATGAGGGGTACAAGACAGGCATTTTGGTGTCCTGAGGGTAGAGCACATACAATGTACTTGACATTTTAGGGGAGCAATTTAACAATGAGTATTCTGAGTTTTTAAAATGTGCATTCCTTTTCATCCAGAAGTTTTCCTTTTAGAATCAATTCTTGGTAAATAATTAGAGATGCCAAGCAAAGATATAAGCATAGGGTGTTTAATTATCACTTTATTTTAAGTAATAAAAATAAAAACTTAAATATCCCAAAATAGGGGCCCAGCAAACACACTTTGCTATATCTTCTTGGTGGGCTATTATGTGCAGTCCCAAAAATGTTCATAAAAATGTGTTGATGATATGTGAAAATGCTCACGATGTAATAATGTTGAATGAAAAACAGACTAGAAACCCAACTATAGCAAGAGCCTAACTTTGTTTTTGTTTTTAAACTTGTAGTTGATTTGTTATATCAAAACAGGAAACAAAGACCTCCAGGGTGTCCCACTGACCTCTGAACTTACCCACAAGACCCTTTGCAATCCAGCCCCTGTCATCGTTCCGGAGGCCTCTCCGCATGGCCTACCTCCCACCCTTGGTTTTCCGCCGCCCCCCAGTTCTCAGCACTGCCCTACCATACGTTGCTGCTTGATACCTCCAAGCTTTTGTGCACCATGATTCCTGGGAGAGCCTGTCTCTCCCCACCCCCACCCCCACCCCGCCCCCAGCTCCACCTCCCCCAGCAGACTGCCTTGTAAACATCTGCTCTGCTCTCTGGACTCAGCTCACGTGCCTCCTGCTCTGTAAAACCTCCCACAGCTGGGTTGGCGTTCCACTTGGAGATCCCACGCACTGCACCCAGCAGACAATGAGCAGCCGCTGATGGATTTTGAGCAGGAGAGCAGCATGTTCTGTTCCCTCTGAAGAGGCCTCTGGCAACCACGTCTCCTCTCCGGCAGGAATGAGAAGCAGACAGGAAGCTCAGAGGCCACGGAGCACTCGGACTGGGGCCGGGGCGGGGCCTGGGGACCCCACTCACTCCAGGGTTTGCAGCCCACCCTGAGGCCTAGCCTCCCCGTCTGGATTCCTGCTCCTCCTGCTGCCCCCACACTGTTCCCTCCATGCTCAGCTCTCCCCAGAGTCTCCCATCCCTGCGGGCCCTGCCTGGGGACACGCCTGGGCCTGAGTTCAACCCCCCACCCAGACACCCACTGGCCCTCTCCCTTCTCTCTTTTCTCCAAGCACAGTGTGGGGGAGTAGCCTCAAGAATTCCTCCAGAATGCTGACACTCAGCCCAGGAACCCAGCCCCCTAAACCAGCCTACCGAGCTCCCCGCCATGACAGCTCTGTGCTCTGTACCTTGTTCATGTTCCCTCCATATTGATTCCTATTCATGAATCTGGTGCGAAGGAAAAACCAGTGATGCTCTATTCTGACACCTGGAAGCCACCAGACACGGATCAGAGCTCCGGGCCCACAGTGTATCACTAACAGACCACGACCGACAGGAACAGGGCACCCTGGATGTACCCCCAGGTGCTGTGCACCCCGCTGTGCCTGGCACTGGGCTGCCAGCCTGCGAGCCCCCAGGAAGCTCAGCGTTGAGCAAGAGTGACAACAGGGAGAGGAAAGTTCCAGGCTGGTGTGCAGCTGGCACTGTGGGGCCCAGAGGTCTCCTACCCTGCGTGCAAGTCTTTACGGGAGGGTTTGTGAAAGAGGTCGCTGCTTCCCAGAGTCTTCCTTGAGAGAGGAGGACATTGAGCAGAAGAGACAGAGTGTGTGACATCTAAAGACACCCAGAATCTGGAGGTTCAGAACATGATTCCCAGCCAAGGAACTGGAGGTCCCAGGCACAGTTCCAACACTCGCCAACCCCAGGGCACCAGCCAACTTCCTTAACCCATCATTTAACACCTGGTCCAACATCCTCTTCCTTCGTGAAGACTTCCTCAGTCACATCTTTTTCAGAATCTACAAAAATCTACCATAGGTGCTAAACCGATTCCTTTTGGTCTTGGAACCCAGTCATATTAGAGAGGGCTCAGACAATGGCAGAGACTCAATCACTGTTTCTAGAACAGCTGGCTCCCCCGACAAGAGAGCAAAGCAAAGGTAGTAAGTATGCCTATAGCTCCTCGTATGTTCTTTAGGCCCAAGCACATCGCGGAGTTCAGTGAAGCCCCGCCAGTGTGTCTGTCTGTCTCATTTCATCTCCCACCAGAATCTTTCCTTTTAGAGCTTTGGTTCCACATTTCACATTTCAAAGGCCTCTGCAGGTCTGAGGAAGGTGCCATTGATAACAAGGATGGAGAACCTGACTCATAACCAGGCAGACAGGGAGCATTTGTCTGGAAAATTCCCTGGGAGATCCAAAAGCAGGTGTCTGCTGCGTTGTAAGCCCTCACAGAAGGCTGGCTCTCAGACAGTAGGAAGAATTGCTTACCCACAGCCTGGAAAGTCTACTCCAGGCAAGTTCCTACAGGAGCCTTTCCCATCACCACCTCCCACCCACCTCACTTCCTCTCCCCCCCCTCACAACCTTCCTCCCCGCTCCATGCAGTCAGGAATGAAGAGATCAGCGTCTTCCAACCCATATGTGCCAAGCGACCTGCTCAAACTCATTTGCTCTCTGAACATAATTGTGAGGAAGTACATTTTAATTAAACTTTCCAGCAAACTCGTCCTTTGTCCTGTACTAACTCCACTAAAAAGGAACTAAAGAAGCCGTTCTAACCACAAACTTTGGGAATAGGTAAATGGACTTCTGGATTAGTCTGTGACACTGGACGTCCTCTATTCCACAGCCCTGCCCACCCCTTGAGGCCCTGCCTCCACTCTCCTGCTTCTGGACCTGTCCTCCAGGGAGTCTCCCCACTTGGAATGCTCAGAGGCTCCCCTTCAACTGAACCAACTCTCCTGCCCTCCCTTAGGACTTTGCCTTGATTAGCCCTCATGGATCCTTGGCCCTCTGAAATCTTCCAAGGCTCTATCCATACAGCCACGTGCCATGAAATAACCCTGCTTGTCACCCATCATCTCTCTCTCCCAGTAGGCCATAAATACCATGAGGGCAAGGACCAGGCCAGGTACCGCCTGATCTTCCCCCAAAGATCCCTTGCTTAGATCTTTGTGCAGACTAGAAATATCACTTGATACATTGCCAATACATGGGCACCAGGAAATCTCCAGCTGCTGACAAAAAAATGCATAGCTAACAGAGTGTTCTATAATTCATCTAGCTGTCTAGGAAAAGTCTTATCTCATTACTACCTAGAAAAATCAGAAAAGGAGGAAGGTGATTGCTGATTGCTTCCTCCTAAATTATTCTAAGATATGTGTCTGACTGTCTGAAATATAAGTCAACAAGCCCTTATCTGCAATTCCAAAATCCCAAAAAACTCCTGTAAAAGGTAAATTTTGTTGTTGCTTTAAGCTCACTTGGCAGCAAGCCCTGACTTGACCCAAAATTATTTGGCAGCAAAATTGGATCTAAACTGAATTTGATCTAAACTAAAGTGAGGTTTCTACTTTGTGGAGAGTTATCTGTCTTGCTACAAAAATACTCCTGTACTGCCCTGATCCTGCTGGGGGTGTTATATGTTACACATATAGGATATGTGTGATATGTCTTTTCTAAAATCCAAAAGCTTCTGAATTCTAAAATCATCTGGCCCCAGTGGTGTCAGACAGGGATTATGGAGCTTACACTCAATGTTTGGACATTTCCTGTAAAGAAACCATTTGTCTCTGAATTATATCTTTCGGATCCATGTATTATAATTTCTAGGGCATGTGTAATAGATTGTATTATCATCCCCAATTATCATCTTCTCTCTCCCTTGTGAGAGATTGTACATTCTTGCCATTGCCATGGGTGTCTTCAATGACTTCCTGGGGAAGAAGAATATGTACTGCCCCATTGACCAAATCAATGAGAGCAGACCCACCATCTACCATGTCAGAGCTGTGTTTTTAAAAGCCGTTGATAGTCAGCTGTTATTCTTTCCCCTCTGCCATGGCAATGGCACCCAGATAGAGGGTGCACCTTTCACCTTGATCCTGGAATTAAGAAGATACAATTATTTCACACCATGTGCAAAAATTAACTCAAAATTGGTAAATGCCCTAAATATAAGAGCTGAATCATAAAACTCTTAGATAAAGCATAGGGCTAATTCTTTGTGGCCTTGGGTTTAGCAATGGACTGCTAAATATAACACCGAAACCATGAACAACAACAAAAATGTAGATAAATTGAACTTCAGCAAACTTAAACACTTTTATACATTGAAAGCCATTATCCAGATAGTGAAAAGACAACCTACAAAATGGGAGAAAATATTTGCAAGTTATACATCTGCTAAGCGTTTAGTATTCAGAATATATAAAGAACTCTTACAACTAAAAACAAAAAGACAAACAACTATTTTGTTGGGGCAAAGGAGTTGAATTGACATTTCCCCAAAGGAGATATACAAATGGCCAACTTGCACATGAAAAGATGCTCAAAATCATGAATTATTAGGGAAATGCAAATCAAAACCACAATGAGGTATCACTTTACATTCCCTGGGATACCTATAATTCAAACAATGGAAAATAACAAGTGCTGGTGAAGGTGTGGAGCAATTGGAACAATGTGCATTGCTGGTGGGATGGTAAATTATTGCAGCCACTGTGAACAATAATTTGGTGTTCCCTCAAAAAGGTTTGACATAGAATTACCTATAACCCAGCAACTTCACTCAGTATATTCCTAGATACACACTCCCAAATCAAAAATTGGTACTCAAATACATGTACCTGCACATTTTTAGCACTAGTTACAACAGCGAAAAAATGAAAATGATCCAAATGTTCATCAATGAATAAATGGATAAATACATTGTGCTATATACATGCAATGGAATAATAGTCAGCCCTTAAAAGAAATATAGTACTGATACATGCTCCAATGTGAATGAATCTCAAAAACATTATGCTAAATGAAAAAAGCAAGATACAAAAGGTCATCTATTATATGATTTCATTTATATGACACTAGAGGCCCAGTGCATGAAATTCATGCACAGGTAGGGTTTCAGGGCCGATTGGGGTCTTCTGGCTGCCAGCCAGGGCCTCCCTTTTTTCTGCGCCACCCCCTGGTGGTCAGCACATGTCATAGCGAGCAACAGAACTCCTGGTCTCCCAGTCGAACTCCCAAGGGGACACTTTGCATATTAGCCTTATATATATATATATATTCAGAATAGGTTCATCCAAAAAGGCAGATCACAGTGTTTCTCTCACATCGATATTTCTCTCTGTCTTTCCCTCTCTCTTCCATTCTCTCTAAAAATCAATGGAAAAATATCCTCAGGTGAAGATTAAAAAATAATAATCATAATAATTAAAAAAAGGCAGATCACAGATCTGTGGTTGCTAAGAAGTGGGATGAGAGGGGAATAGGAGCTTAATGGGTATAGGATTTCCTTCTGGGGTGATGAAAATGTTTTGGAACTAGATAGAGGTGGTGATTGCACAACATTGTGAATGTATGCCACTAAATTGTTTACTTTAAAATAGTTAAAACACTATGTTATATGAATGTCACCTCAGTTTTAAAAAGGAGAGGGAGAGAAAGGCACAGTGGTCAGTGCTGGTGTCCTGTGATCCTCCAGCTTGAAGCCTCCTATCTGGTGACCCAGATGGCTACCAGTGTGGAGAGATATGGATCTCCTCAGGTCTTGGGGAAGGACTTGGGCAGAACCACTGACCTTTCCCCGCAAGGCCTAGTCCATTTCGCCCCGGCCATGTGATATGATAATTTGCCTTGTGGGTCAAGATGTGGGAAGGTTGGAAGACACTGTTTCATAAGCCTCCTCCTTTCACTGGGGTCTGCCTTGGTGGCCAGGCACTGAGAAGGTTCTGGGCTGAATGCTCACAGCGGGGCTCTGACATCTGTTGTGGTCAGCAGGTTCCTGGAAACCTATGCAATACAGTCAGTGACCTTGGGAGCCACCGAGGGCCCCTGATAGCCTTGATGCTCTGCATGATGCTGGGGCTGGAGACTCTGCCAGGGGAGCTTAGTCCAGGCCCAGAGCCCCAAGGGTTGGGTGGGAGACTTACCCCTATGTTTTTTACAGTCATGATGGGAGTTTTTAATGCTTAAAACTTTGTGCTACTATGCAAGATGCAGCGAAGACCTGGTTATTGGAGTTTTTGTCTTTCTGGGGGAAAGACATTAAATATTTAAGAGGGTTAGCCAATTTCAAAGAGAATTTGGAGACCTTAGATCAACTATCCTGCAAGTCAGACTCCAGAACAAACTATCAGAAGCCGCAACTGTGAGAACTATGAACAATGAGCTGGAAAGCCACAATCCTCTACTCGGTCTTAAAATAGATTCTTATAGAAAAGCATGAAAGGAAGAGAAATCTAAATGCTACAGCAAGTGCTGCTGATGGCTGACAGAAACAAGTCTAGTCCCTAGAAAACACAACTAAGCAAATCCAACAGCAAGTGGCTGCAACTGAAACATCCTTGAAACCTCATCAGAAGTACGTAGAGTCGCTTGAGGAGCACTAACAGAGGGTTGGGAAGAAAATGTCAATCAAAACAGAAGCACAAACCTGCTTTTACAAGAATATCAAAAATGGAGTGGAGCCATAGCCGGTTTGGCTCAGTAGGTAGAACGTTGGCCTGAGGACCAAAGAGTCCCAAGTTTGATTCTGGTCAAGGACACATACCTCAGTTGCAGGCTCCTCCCCAGCCCAGGCCCTGGTCGGGGCACATGCAGGAGGCAACCAATTGATGCATTTCTCTCACATCAATGTTTCTCTCTGTTTTTCCCTCTCTCTTCCATTCTCCCTAAAAAATCAATGGAAAAATATCCTTGGGTGAGGATTAACCACCCCCCTCCAAATTTTTTTAATGGAGTGGACAAACTTATTAAAAAGAAGCAAAATCTCAGGAAATCCTAAACTGCCTGCGGAACAAGTTCTCACCAGTAAAGAGGAGCAGCCTCTAAGTCAGCACTTGCTAACAGAGGAGCGATTGGGCTGCTGCTGGTGGGGAAGCCAGCCTGCAGCCTGAGAACTTGGAATTGGCCGCATCAAAGGCATCTGGTTGCGATGTCTTACAAAATGAATCAGAGGAGGTGTGAAGCAGCTGCTAGGTGGCAGAGTGAAACACTTATTTAAAAACTGTGTAAAAGAAGAAATTGAATTAGCATGGAATTAACCAAAGAAGCTAAAATAATCAATACACTCAAAGCTGTACTGCAGGCAGACAACAGCCCCATTAGCGAGCGTCACCAAAAGCTCCAGCAGAAACTTCAAGTCCTTCCTGGCCGGCAACACAAAAACAACCATTTACCCCCCCCCATCCAGCTTACAGAGAATTTACCCCATAAAGAGAGAGGACACCCTCCCCAAGAGACCTCTCCACCATGGGTCCTCCCTGGCCAGTACCGCTCTCCCTGGCAACAAGGGCCCTCTCCACACCACCTCGCTCTTCTGTCCATATAACCTGGAGACAGAAGGAGTCACCTTCCAGGCTGACCCACCTTCCATGGAGTCTACTTGAAGATCCAGAATAGCAGCAAAATATTTTTGTCTCCCCTACAAAATCATCTTTGATGTTGTCTCTTTTAGTGTGATTCTATTAGCCGTGGTCGGCAAACTGCGGCTCGCAAGCCACATGCGGCTCTTTGGCCCCTTGAGTGTGGCTCTTCCACAAAATAACATGGCCTGGGTGAGTCTATTTTGAAGAAGTGGTGTTAGAAGAAGTTTAAGTTTAAAAAATTTGGCTCTCAAAAGAAATTTCAATCGTGTACTGTTGATATTTGGCTCTGTTGACTGATGAGTTTGCCGACCACTTAAGGGATGATACAATGGCTCGATGGAAATGAGATGGGCTATGATTGTTATTATAATTTGTTATAATTGTAGAGTACCTCATATGAATCTTATAAGTTAACTGCTGCCATTTCATTCAATTTATAGGTAGTATATTTAGAATATTTTGCTATTGTTAACTAAAATAATCCAGAAGTACAGTAAATTGGTTTTGCTATTTAACATGTCTCCCCATAACATGAAATGTAACAAAAGTTTTACATAAGAAGTTTCACTGTTTGAAACTCAGGTTTATTTCTCTATAACAAGGGTTCAATGTGCCTTAGTTATAAGAGTAATGTTATTTACCAGTATGAATTTTGGTTAGTCAAAAGAGCTTTTTTAGAAAGGACACATGCAGCAAAGCAGAGCTCTGGTATACCTGCCGCCGAAGGGAAGCTGGAGTGGGAGGTAAGTCTGGGCTGGCAGGAGGCACCAGCGTTTGTTTCTGCTGCCTGACTGAGGGGAAAGCCACAAATCCAGCATGTTCCATATCAAAGGGGAAGAAATTTTCACAACCCACATGCTGAAACAACATTGTCAAAGTTTAACGGTAACCATCTTCTGGTCCCTTCCCAACACCCCTACAGCCCACACATCTAAGTCAATCTTTCTGCACTGAGTGATTTTACCTGGAATCCCAGAGGATGGGGTGGGGCTGGGGGGAGGTGAAGCAGAGGAGAAGCTCAGATATTCAGCTTCCTCTTGCTCTGGCCACTGGAGAGCCACTCAAACACTGGTTTCCTGGAGTAAGTCCTCTTCAGGAGGTGTGGTCGGAACTGAGAGCAGGCAGACTTGTCCAGCTAATCTTTCTCCTGCATATCGCCCATTCTCCCACTTCCCTCTCCACTCTGTGGCCAAGGAAGCTTTAAAAATAATTAACATGCATTTGAGCCCTTACCACATGCCAGACATTATTCTAAGATCCTTCCTTACATCCTCTCTAAATCCTTGTAACAGTCCATGAAGACTCCTACTAGTCCATGAAGACTTCTACTAGTCCATGAACACTCCTACTAGTCTATGAAGACTCCTATAGTCCATAAAGACTCCTACTAGTAGCCCTAACAGTCCATGAACACTCCTACTAGTCCATGAAGATTCCTACTAGTAGCCCCTAACAATCCATGAACACTCCTACTAGTCCATGGAGATTCCTACTAGTAACCCCTAACAATCCATGAACACTCCTACTAGTCCATGAAGACTCCTACTAGTAGCCCCTAATAATCCATAAAAACTCCTACTAGTCCATGAAGACTCCTACCAGTAGCCCCATTTTACAGATGAAAACTCCAAGGCACAGGAGCCTCTGTGCCTAGGAAGTGGTGGTGCCAGGTTAAGCCTCCACCATCCATACACTTAAGCTGTTAGCACCCCTGCCTGTTCCACACACTCCTCTCTTTTACAGGGAGATCCTCACAGAGCATCAAGGACACCAGCCCCTTTTATCCTCAGAATCCGAGGAAATCAAGCCCCAGAGCAGGTCAATGGTTCCCCCTTTAATCTTCTTGAGGGTCCATGGCTAGAAGGGAGTATGGGGGTGTCAGTTCCAGGTATGCTTCTGCTAAAGCTCACTGCCCTTCCACTGGTCACATGGCTTCCTGTATAGGGATGATAGGGACCTTGGGCTCATGTGCTGCTGTGAGAAGGCCCCTCCCCTCCCTTTGTGGAGGAGGGACCCTCAAAGTGAGGCACTACATTTCATGCCTCAGTGCTCCCATTGCAAGAAGTGGCGATTCTGAAGTGATAGAAACATCCTTTCTGCACCCAAAGATGCCACATCCCCTTTCCTCTCTGACCTTAAATTCTGAGAGGCATGCCAACTCTAATAGTTCAGAGAGAGAGAGAGAGAATTTTAAAAAGACAAGTTAACACTAGATATAAATGACTGTTACTACAATACATGTGAGGTACCAAATGATTGGCTAATGGCTTAGAACTGTAAAAGGAATAAAGATTTACCAAGTTCATTATCCAGGGATCTGATACATTTCTGATTTTAATACCTGCCATGTGCTTGTTTTTAAGATATTAGGAGGTTTTAAAGCCATTCTTTATGGAATGTAAATGAAAATAATTTGAATTTGCATTGAACTGAGTTGCATCCAGGGGCTCAGGCTCTCTAACTGCTTATTACTACATATTTTTTGAATGATTGATTTTTCACAAGGAAAAATACTAAGTATAATAAATGCACTTACAGTTTTGAACCTAATTTTGCAATTATCATCTTACTTGGTTTTTCTCAGAGAAGGAGGTAGGCTGGAGTGCTAATCGCCCACACAGGTATTTACAAAGCGCCCACCATGTGCCACCCGCTCTGGAGACGCAGGAGGAGGCGTTTCTCAACGCCTAGTGGCCTTAGCCAAGCAGCAGAGCATTCTGGGTAAACTGAAACTCTTACCCAGCCATCAGCAAGTTGATTCCAGAATCCAGCCCAGATCTCCTGACTTTTGGTCTAAAGCTATGTCACCACCATATCCCTCTGAACATGTTTCATAAATGAGCAGTGAATATACAGGTTGGCCACTCTGAGACGGGTTAGGAGAGCCCAAGTTTAAAATGCAAATCATCACCCAGCTGGCGTAGCTCAGTAGTTGAGCAATGACCTCTGGACCAGGAGGTCACAGTTCAATTCCCAGTCAGGGCACATGCCCGGGGTTGTGGGCTCGATCCCTAGTGTGGGGCGTGCAGGAGGCAGTGGATCAATGATTCTTCTCTCATCGTTGATGTTTCTATCTCTCTTTCTCCCTTCCTCTCTGATATCAATAAAAAATATATTTTTTTAAAAATGCAAATCATGTTCCCAGGAACTGAGCAAATTAGGTCCCCTCATTCTCTGAAGTCCACATCTTCATCACCTACCGGAAACAAGCCCTACTAAGGCCACAAACAGTGCTGGTCTTCCTTCCATTGAAAACTCAAATTGAAAGAAATTCTCTTAAAAAGATGAAATGTACACATGTTCAAACATCCGCAGAGCCAAGCTCCTGTTTGTCCCCCGTGTCTGGGCCGTGGACAAATATTCAGCATCCCAAGTGTCCATTGTTTCTATTCGAGAATGTGGGGTGAGTTTATTGGGTTAAGATCGGCTTTGTTTGGGTTTGCACCCCCCTTGTTTCTCGGGGGCCCCACATGGGGTGCCAACATGGCCTGGAAGAGGGGCATGTCAAGTGCCCCCCATCACGCATTGTCGCTGCGCAGTGAACTGGAGGCTCCGAGGGGAAGGGAAAACAGTAATTCCTTCTTTTCCTCCTGACCGGGGTTCCCCTTTGCTTTGGCGGCTGGAACGCAGTAATCCGCATTCACAGCGCCGCCGGGTTCCTCTCGGAGCTCTGTGGCTCCCATCATTGTCTTCTTATCTGGGCCTGCTTCTCCAATAGTGCTCGAAAGCGCTTTCTCCCACAAAAAAGGACCAGCTCTATAATAGCCAACTTGGGCCCTTTCTTCTCTCTCTCTCTCTCACACTCCCTTTTTTTTTTTTTAAGCTTTCCGACAGAGCCGGGCTATTTAATCTTCTTGAGGCGTTCAAGATGTCACTTACCTCTGCTGGTGGAGACAATGGAGCAATCCCTCCAGCATGAATGCCGGCCTTGCTCAATGCCTCTGGCCGCTTTGAAGAGGGTTCTTGGAAGTCTGTGTCTCAGCCGCTGTCCTGGTGGCCCAGGGCAGGTCTTTTTGTGCCATCGCCTGCATGCCTCCGGCCGGGCCTCACCAGAGGCAGTTTAGCATAAAAGAAAGGGGATGGCTTTCTCATCAGGAAGACCCTGGTTCAAATCCCAGCTCAGACGGGAGCAAATCATTCCTTTAACCCACTGGGCCTCAGTTTTCCAATCTGTGGAATAGAAGAGGCAAGAGTTCCCACATGAGCATGTTGCAAGAATGGAATGATTTTAGAAAGTCTGCTTCCTCTGCTTCTCACCCTGAAAGTGTGCCCAGATAATTAGTTGATTGGTTAGATAAGTTCCTGGCAACTAGTGTGGAATTCTGACATTCCGTTCTCTTAGAAAGAAATAAGAAGAGTTGCATTAATTAATGAATTGGAGCAGAAGGCTCACAACCTTTGTCACCTTTGACCCCTCTATCCCCACATCCAATGAGTTGCCAAGCCCTATCAACCCTGCTTTCTGCAGGCGACTCCTGCCCCACTGCAGTGTCCTAGGCAGGCCAGCCTCAGAGGGCTTTCCCAGCACAGGGATCACCCTTCAAGGCCCCGCTCAAAGGCTTCACACCTTGTGCCCTGTCTGCGTCCCCACCGCACCGGGCTCACTTCAGCTCAACAAACACCGTGCAGCTCTGACTCTGAGCCAAGAAACTGGAGACTCAAAGAAGCCACAGCCCCAGCCCTTGAAAGGTGTAAAACAGGCCGTTGGATACAAATCCGGCTCTTCCTGCTCACTGGCCCCACGTCACACCCCACAAAGCCAAGAGGTGTCTTATTCACATTTGAACCATTCTCCTCACCGAGCAGAGTGACTGGGACTCAGCAAATGCTCAGGCTCTAAGCGAATGAATGAATGACTCAATCAATCAATCAATCAATGAGTGAATCAATGAGAGCATTTCATATCTATTGAGTACCTAACAGTACCAGGGGCCAAACTCATCAAGTCGAATACTTTTCTGTGAAGTAGGACTTATGCCCATTTTACAGCTGTCAAAACTGAGGTGCACACAGACTAGCTGACCAGATCAAGGTCATGCAGCCTCCACCTACAAAGAAACATCTCATCCTGTCTCTTGAGAATGGTCATTTACTGGGGCTATCGAGTTCGATTTTTCCAAGAACTCCGGTGGGAGAGAGATATTGGACTGGATATGTGATCTGAGGTGCAGATGTGATGCGTCCCGGTGCTGATCGGGAAGGCATGCAGGCCACGCACGTGTGTATGAAATATACATTGTGCACCTTCTCGGAGGCCCTGTGTGCGGTGAGGGCGAGCAGAGCCTTCCCCGAGCCGGGTACAACTTTTCATTTCCCATATCAATCATGAGAACAAGTTGAAGTTCAGATAATGGCAGCTTGGTTTCCCCTAATTGTTGGGGATTTAGACTGACTGTTTGCACTGCAGACTGCGGCCACTGGGTTCCCGGCGGGGGGCTGTGGCCCGCTCTTTCTCTAACAAACCCGCGTTCATGCGTCCATTCAGATCCATCACCCTGAGATAAACTGTGAATATTGCCCTTTGTCGCTGCCGCATTCTTCCCCGCATTGTGGGGGCACTATTTACGGATTTAAAGGTTCATTTGCACAATTCTTTTGTCAGCAGCCCGGGCGCAGAATGGCCAAGTGAGGGCTGCCTCTTCTCTCTGGGTTACTGCCCCGGAGCTCTCCCTGAGCAGAAAGGACGCGCCCGCCCCGGGCTTAGCGTGAAGAATGTCAATGCGAAAATTACATTTTTTAAATGACCTGTCTGCTTCCGTGGCCAGGGAGGTCACCAGTTCACAGGGGGCAGGATTACGTGTTGCAACCCACCACTTCGGCGGTGTTCACAGGCAAGCATCTCTGAACACCCCGGGTACACTCTACCAACAGCTTCATGCTCCAAGCGCCGAAGTGACTGGCATGCACCACCCTACTCAAGTTGAGTCCCATTCTACAGAGGAGGACACTGAGGCTCTCTGAGTTTAGGGGAATTGTTGGGGGGCCACACAGCAAGGAGATAGCAGGATTGAATTTCTAACCCAGGGCTTTCGGGCTCCAAGACCTGGGCACCTCTGGGTCCCCACTGCAACTCTCCAAAGTTTTGATGGGAAGACCCTGGGCTAGGCTAATGAACGGGATGGTAAGGATTTGTGTCTGAAACAGCCCTGAGATGCCCATGACCAGATATCAGGGAGCACAAGGCTTCTACTGTGTCTGGGAATAGCACAGCCTCTGAGCCACCCCCGGGTGCCACTTCCTCTGGAATCTCACCCTGATTTCCGCTGCCCTGGGGAGCCCTCTGCCAGCATCCTAGCCCATTCGTGGTGATTACCGGGCTTATCAGCTTCCCACTAGATTGCAGCCTCCCCGAGGGCATGGCTGATCTTTCCTCCTAGTATCTCCAGTGCCCAGCAGGGGCCCCAACAAATAATGCATGCGTGCGTGCGCACGCGCGTTCACACACACACACACACACACACACACACACACACACACACACTAAATATTCCTGAAAGAGTGACTGAGGGAATGACTTCTGTGCCAAACGGGGAATACGTCTCCTGGAAATCTTTCTGAGAGAAATAAGTATTCTGCGCAGGACCACAGAGCCCTGCCGCTGTGCTTGGAAAAGATCAGAACGAGCCAGAGGAGGAAGGTAACAACTCCGTGGGCTCTCTTTCTGGGGATGCAAAGGAAAAGCAAAAGAAAAATATTAACATTCTCACATGTCTCTGACTCAGAGCCCCACAAAGTGCTCATCTGTTTCATAGGACAGATCAGAGTTTAGTTTTTTGTTTTTTTAGAGATTAACCCATGTTAGCAATCAGAATGCAGCTGATGCCTGCGCTCCCTGAGAGCCCGTGCTCTATGGCAGTGAATGGAAGACAGGAGGGGAAACAGGAAAAAGGAAAACCGTGACGGGAAGGAATACAAGGATGTATGAGTGGCGGTGATTACGAGAAAGATTTTTTAAATGACAGGAACACAGAAACTGTATTTTTAGCATTTTTGTAAAGAATAGCCCCTCTTCCAACCCCATGGAATACCAGCATGTCTGCCTTTTTGAATCGTCTCAGCAAATCTCAAAATAAATAATCCCAGATTTGCATAATCTGGGGATGAATTTAATTCTTTCTAAATACATGGGATGTCTTTAGAATATCACTATTACTGTGATATCGAAGGCCAGTTTCACTTCGCTTAACAGATACATGTTGGGTCCATTTTCTGGCCCAAATCATAGGTTTGCTGCCTATGCTTCATACACCAATGGCATGACTAGCATTTGCAGAAAAAAGTTTAAAATTCATCATGTCCTTTGTGCCTGCAATCCACTTCCAAGAATATGACCAATCTAAACTATAGATGGGAAGCTGTGCAAAAGGATGTCCATCACAGTGTTGCTTATAAGTAAACTAGAGGCCTGGTGCACAAAATTCGTGCACTGGTGGGAGGGGTCCCTCAGCCCAGTCTGTGCTCTCTCGCAGTCCGGGACTGCTTGCTCCTTACTGCCCACCTGCTCACTGCTCCTTACCACTCAGCTCACTGCTCCTTAGCGCTGCCACAAAGGCAGGAGAGGCTCCCGCCACTGCCGCTGTGCTCGCCAGCCATGAGCCTGGCTTCTGGCTAAGCAGCGCTTCCCCTGTGGGAGTGCACTGACCATCAGGGGGCATCTCTTGCACTGAGCGTCTGCCCCATGGTGGTCAGTGCACATCATAGTAACCCATCATTCTGGTCATTCTGCCTTAACGGTTGCTTAAGCTTTTATTATATAAAAAATAGATCAAGTCCTCAAAAGTAGAGATTTGCATAGGCCCATTCATAAGGAAATGATTCCATAAATATATGCGTTATGATGTCAGTTAAAAACCCAAAATACAAAATTATATATGCTGCATGAACCCAATCGTGTAAAAATGTATATTCATAGGAAAAAGAACAGGAAGCAAGCAAGTTTGAAAAATTGTTGGCATTGGTCATCTTCAGATAGGGATATGCTGATTGAAGAGTTTACTCTTTCTTCATACTTTTCTAAGATTTTATTTATTATTTTGATTGGTTTAGGCAACACATTTAAATGAGCACCTACCTATAATGTACAAAACACTGTGCTAGTAGCTAAAGGCACTGCCACGATAAAGGCAGACACGGACCTGCCCTCTGGAGCTGGCATTCCGTGGTAGCGGGAGGCACATCAGAGTAACTCAATTACTTATAGCCATGCCAATAGATGATATGAAGGGGGCACAAGGGGCTGTGTCAGTATACAGCAGAGAGGTCTGGTATATACGTGGAGCTGTTGAGAAGGGTTCAGGGAAGGTTTCTCTGAATAAGTGATGTTTGTGCTGAGCTCCAAACAATGAGTGGGACTTACCTGGATAAAAAGGAGAAGACCAGCACAATGGTATCTAATACTGTGGCTTCCTCAGCATTCCTTCTGTACCTCTCTTACCTCCCCATGGCTAAAGAAGCCAGGTGGTGGGTTTTTGTCAGAGTGGGGGGTAGGGTAGGAGAAAATGGAGTTCTCTTATTCCTGGGCTCAGGAGTTTACCAATCAGGTAAACTCATCCTCCTTGCACCAGCCATCTATCCAGATAATTCAGATCCAATTTAATCAATACATGACATTCCTATAGCCAATGAATTAATTCAGGAATCGTCAATGTATTCCAATAAGTCCTAAGGGAGATTTGCCATGTTTCCTGAGAGGGGAGGGAGGGGCGAGACTCAACACTCGTTTAAGGGAGCTATCACAAGCCAGCTATCATTCTCCTTCTGGGCAGGGGAGTGGATGGCTCTAAATAAACCCTAAAACACATCTGCACCCCTTTTGGCATCAGCATTGGGAGGAAGAGCGGAGAGAGACGGAAGGAACCTGGATGAGTTTCAAGGGCCAGGTTATGCAAGATCTCATAGGACATGTACAGAATTTGGTTCTTACTCTGAACACAGTGAATAATCCTTGAAGGATGTTTGGCAGAGAAGTGACTTACAAAGATCTGTGCTCTTAGAAGACCACTCTGGCACATTGTGTACCTGGACTTGGCAGTAGGAGGGCAGGAGATTGGTGAAAGTAACTTAACTCAGGAGCTCTGCAATGGCCGTATTTCTAAATAAGGTTGTATTCTTGAGACTAGGGCTTCAACATATCCTTCTGAGGGAACACAGTTCAATCCATAACACTAGGTATGAAGTTTCACATAGGATTTGCAAGCTATTGACATTACTATAAGCCGAGAAAGCATGTAACCATCGGCGCCTTTATCTGACGTCACCTTTGGTGTATCACTTGCCATTTGGCAACAGGAAGGTAGATTTTAGGTCAGACTGGGAAGAGAAGACAGTGTCTTTTGAAGGGGTTTATTAAGGTTTATCCTCACAGGGTCATCTAACCCACACTGGGTCTCCCTCTCAAGTTCAATTCGAGCCCATTCTTTAAGAGATAACAAGGACTACCCATCCCTTCTTGATTGATGAGAGCTGAGACCCAATATCATAGTCATTTCACAAGCACACACTGTATTTCCCCTCTATCAGGCCCTGGGGATAGACAGGTGCTGGCAAGGGGGCTTCCAAGTGACACAGCTCCTTGTCTAGTCAGAAAAACAGAACAGACGCAGCAAGAGCCAAATGTTTGCTGAGAAGATAAGTATTAGAAAAACTGTGATATGAGAGGAGGATTTGCTTTCCTTCCTCCCAATTCGTAATTATGATGATTACCCAAATCCCTGAAAATTACCAAGAGAGAGAGGTACACATCACCTGAGCCAGCCTGGAGAGCTGCTGCATGCCATCTTTCACATTTTTATTCTTAGGGTTGCTCTGCTTGAATGATGAGCCCTTGGTGGTCCTCCCACAGATAATGCAGTCCCATTTCCTCTTCGTACATATTCCCTCAGCTAACAAGTTCTAGCTGGTACCTGCTGCTGGTGGGGAGACGCCCAGACACCCGGCTGCCGTGCACATCACACACAGTGCCGTGCAGTGGAGTGGAGCAGCTGCAAGCTTTGGAGTGCCACTTATCTCAAGGTTTCATCCTATGGGTCTGTTCATCATTCCCAATCCTTACACACATCAGTAAGCTTCTCTGAGACTTAGTTTACTTCTCTGTGCCCAGTGAGCCAATATCACCTACCATTGTGGGAGGGCAAAAGATACGGTGAATGAGACCTCACATGTGGTAGATGCGCAATCAATGTGCCTTGTCTTTGCCCCTACATCTGTCCATGTGTCATCGAGTCACAAACATTGATGGAACACATGCTGTACAGTAGCCTCTGTGTGAGGCACTGGTGAAACCAAAGTGAATAAAATAAACCATTTTCTTGCTTTCTTGGAGCTTAGATTCCAATGGGAGAAGGTATTTTCCAAGTGAGGATAAGTGTGTAGAGAAAGAAAGGACAGGGTCATCTGATAATAAGAGCGCCTGGGACGAGACCAGACAACGGGCTACTCCAGATGGCGTGATCAGGGAGCGCCACTCTGAGAAGAGCACATACATCTGAATGATGAGGGGAACCCGGTCCTGTGCTGATATCCAGGCAGATGGCGTAAGGCCAATACAAGCCTAGGGCAGGAATGAGAAGGGTGGGCTCTAGGAGCAGCCAGCAGGAGGTGGTCTGGGGCGAGTAAGCTAGGTGTCAAGAGGCAGGAGGTGAGGGTGTCCAGATGGACAGAGATAAGGTCATGGGGACTTTTAGATTCCAGCCAGTGGTTGAGTGATTTTCAAATGTGGCAGAGAGCCACTGTCAGCTTTTAAGAAAGCAGATGAGTTGAAAGGTCGCTCAGGCTGCGGTGTGGAGAATGATTGGGCTGAGCAAGAAAGGAGGCTACCGCACTCTTGCTATACAGTAGCCTCTGAGGCCCTGGTGACACCAAAGGATCAGGGGAGGCTGCTCAGGTGCCTGGGCGAGAAATGGCGGAAATAACAGCGGGGTGTGGTGAGAAGCAGGTTGATGCAGACATTTTGGAGGTAGATTTGAGGAGAAAGAAAGAATTCAAGTTAAATGTCGAGACATTATCTTTTACACTCCGAGGAACACTTTTTGGTTAGTTCATAGGGTTTATCTAAGTGTATTGAGAACTTGCTAGGCCCCGATACCTATGATCATGGTAAGAAAACAGCTCACATGGACACAGCACTCCCCAGAGTCATCCCTACCTGGTTCATTTCAGATCAATCAAGACCCACACAGCAGTGGGATTCTGGGTATTTTTTTTTGTCTTGATAGAACATACCGTCACCCCTTCATAACATGGCCTATGGGGCCTGCTGTGGAGATGTGGTCTCCTCCTTTTTATTTTCTACATTTCCATAACCTGTCTTCTATGTGCTTGCTTTTCAATATGAACTAGCAGCAAGCTGTATGGATTTAACTTTTTACTGGTGGTGTGCATCAGGGTTCATCGTTGGATCAAACAGGGCCATCAGAAGTTTAAAGGGTCCATGCCCATCTTGTGAAACTAGAATGTTTTCCTTGATCCTGGTAGAGAGGTCTCCGGCCAGCATTTTACATTCTTCTCTAAGGAAGGGGTGTGCATCTGCTGAAGGAGTTGACACACCACTCATAATAAGCTTTGGACTAGGAACCAGAAAATCCTTGAGTCCCAGTTCTGTGGTTAACTGTGTGTCCTTAGGCAAGTCTGCCTCTCTGATCCTCCCTTTGCCCATTCAATAATAAGAGCACCTGTCCACACACCACACAGCCTTGTTGGAAAGATCGAGGGAGTGTCCGGGTTTGCAAGCACGTTGAGAATAGTGACGTGCGAGGTTGAAGAGGGGCTGTTCACTCTCCAGCCGCTGGAGTCAGTCTGACAGCACTCTGTCTGGGCCATTACTTCATACCAAGTCTGTGCAGGCTTCACACTCAGGAGCAGCGCCAGTGACTTCCTGCCAACATCCTCTCTGCCAGCGATGCCCACGGGACTCGACGAGCTTGCTGTACCCTCCTGCGTCTAAGAGGCAACCACGGGAGCTCCAAGCTCCCCTGGCCACAGACCACTTTCAAGGTTTTGTGATTAAGAAGTTTGGAGACCAGGCGAGTGTGAAAAGTTAGCACCTTAATTGTTGAAAACTCTCAAGGATTCCAAACTTGTAAATCATGAAAGGCCACTGTTTAGCAGGCTGGAATGCCTTTGAAAAAGGCCAGCGATCAGAGATTGGCCTCGTTAATAACCACAGTAAAACTAGCTCTAGAAGCTCAAAGACGCAGCTAATTAGGGCAGAAAAATTCAACCTCAAATTAAGGGAGAGTGTGTGTGTGTGTGTGTGTGTGTGTGTGTGTGTGTGTGTGTGTTTCTAACGTGTAAAAGCTTTTCTCCCAGAGAAGTATGTCTAAGTATATGTTGGATGTCTTCCAAGATCCACTGTAAGATAAAGCCAGGACTGCAAAAATGTCAGGGTGGGGTTAATGAACTCCCCAGAGCATCTGTGTGCCCATCTGTCCAGCAAAAAGGATTAACCAACTTCCTCACCTAGAAGACGGCCTAATCCTAAACTTTCAAAAGACGGAGACTCTCTGAGGATGTGTAGAACACCTTCCTAGGTTTTCTAAAGTCATAATGCATGTACGTGCCCAGCACTGTTGGTATGAGAGAATTTATTGAGTATGTTACATGTTCGAGATAATGAAATTTAGATATGAATAACAGCTGGCCCCTGCCCCTGAGAGGCTTAGATCTGCTACAAACCAGAGCCTGGCACCAAGAAGAGGCTCAACCTATGTCTAGGTCTTCTGTTTTCTGAGATTTTTCCCCCCAAACTAAAGGTCAGTTGCAACTGACTCGAAATCTGCCATTTATGAAGCTTATACAAAAGCTGAGAGCCCAGCGTCTGTCTGTCAGTGGCCCACCAGCCTGAAAGCATTGCTTTGTCAATCTCACTAGAAGATTCTATCAGTCAGTGAGATGTGCCAGCAGAAAGGACATGGGAAATGAAGACATCCAGCCCAGCGGAGCAGCCCAGGCCCACTTTCTCGCTGCTGACACTGCCCATGGGGTTCACAAGGTCAATGACAAAACACTAAAGAAATTCAGAGCCATCGGGAGTGCAACCCAGCAGGGGTCACACCCAATGAGGAGCGTTTGGGACCACAGGTCACTTTAGAGCAAGTAGCATGTAACCAGTGTCCGGTGGGGTGGCACTCAGGGAGGAAGTGGCACTTTCATCTTGTTGGCTTCATGGGTACAAGGATGGTTGGCCTATATTTTAAAGGATGGCTGGGGTTCTGATGTATGGAGACGGGGCAGAGGGAGACCCTTATTACTCAACCGTGGTCTATGGAGCCACAGCCTGGGCACTCCTGGAGGCGGGTCAGGGAAGTAGAATCTCAGGCACCACTTGGAGCTACAGAATTAGGATTTGCAATTTGGGGGAGCCCTGGGTAATCTGTTTGTGCTTGGAAGCCTGAGAAGCGCTACGCTACCTGGACCACATGGAGATGGATTTTGCAGAGTGGAAGAGAAACCACGCTGCGGGATCAGGAAGCCCTCCCTCCTCCGGGTGATTCTGGGAAGCCCTAGGAAAGGTGGTTTTCTCTCTCTAAAACTTGGTATCTTCATCTGTCACATTGGCCCATAAGGCCCATTCTGCCAACTTCCCAGTCGGTTTGGAGAGGCAGTGAGACAACACATGTGAAAGCACTTAAGCTCTGACTACCCATTTTTGCCCACAAAGGACCAACGCTTTTCTCTCTCGAAGTGCCCTTGCTGGAAACGAGACCGTTAGATGTGACCACAACTCCCCAACATGGATTCTCATGGGCTACATCCAGTGGAGATGCCAACGAAGCTTCCTCCCGCATAGGGACAAACTCCACAACAGTGGTGCACATGTGTGTGGAGCAGAGCCCAGGGAGGAGCATACTGAGGGCTGGGGGCCAGTCTGTCTTATGATATCTGGGTACCTAGAGGACACCGAGAGCGGCAGAGCACCAGGCTTACCCTCAAGGAGCTTACAATCTAGCAACAACTAGAATGTGTTCCATAGTTGACCTTCAACAGAAGTTTTAAAGTACAAACCCAGCTCTCAGGTCCTCTTATGGTAGACTAGAGGCCCAGTGCATGAAAACCCATGGACTGGAGGGAGGCATCCCTCAGCCTGGCCTGCCCCCTCTCACAGTCCGGGAGCTCTCAGGGGTGAGAGGTGACCTGGCGATCAGGGGAAGGCAACGCTCCCATCACACCTCTGCTGCTGCCACTGCCAGCAGCACAAGCCTCAGCCGGCCCTGGTTACCTGAGCCTTGGGTAGCCCTGGGCAGCTGGGCAGCCACCATCTGAGGCTTGCCTGGGCCTTGGGCCGGCCCTGGGCGGCTGGGGGACTGCCATCCAAGGCTTGCCTGCACCTCAGGCCGGCCCTGGGCAGCTGGGGGGCTGAGGGGACTGGGGACTCCAGAGGCAGGCACGTAGAGCAGCTGGACCCGCCTGGGGGCGGGCCCAGCTGAGCTACGTGCCTGCCACCCCAGCGGGACTGAGGGGACTGGGCGCTACCATCTTGTGGCTGTGGGCACCGCCATCTTTGAGGGTGTGGCAGCCAATTAGCATATTCCCTCCTTATTGGCTGTGGGCACCACCATCTTTGCGAGGGTGTGATGGTCAATTAGCATATTTCCTCTTTATTATATAGGATTGGGCCACACTGCAGAGATGGACCTAGGCTTGGGAAAGAGGCAAAGGACTTGGGTTCAAAGCCCAGTCCTGCCTCTCACTAATTGGGATTCTGGGAAAACCTCATCACTTCTCTGAGACTTGGCTTCCTCACATGGGCAATGGGGGCTCTAATAATGTGGGCCCCAAAGGTTGTTATGAAGAAAGATAGTGTTGGCAGTAAACACACCATACAGATATGTTCTCCCTCTAAACATGCCCCTTGTTTTATTTTCTTCATAGCACTTAGAACTACTTAATTTCTTTGTTCATTCTCTGTCTCTCTCACTAAAATGTAAAATCCTTGAAATGGGGAATTTTGAAGGTCCTGTTCATTGTGGTATTTTCAGTACCTAGAACAGTGCTTGGCACAATAAGAGCCTGTTGAATGAATGAATAAATATAAGCATTCCTTATGCCCAGAGTGGATCATTCTGGAGCAAATTACATTTTCAGTTTGCAGTTGGAGTGCCATCCTTCAATGCTGACCCCTGCTATTCACAGCCGATGCTTTGAACCAGGGTTGGACTGTGTGACCAGTAGAATAGGGCAGATGCAAGAGTGTGTCCCAGATTAGGTGATAAGAGGCTGAAGTTTCCATTTTTGTTCCTTCCTTGCTCTGTTACTCTCTTGCTCTTGGGTCACTTGCTCTAGGCGAAGCCATGTCACCAGCAGCCCTAAGGGGAGACCCACATGGAAGGACTGGATTCTCCTATCAACACCCATGTAAGGGAGCTTAGAAATGGATTCCCGGACCCATCCAAGCCTCCAGAGACTGCAGCCTCAGCTGGACTGCAATTTCACAAGAGGCCCTGAGCCAGAACCACCAGCTAAGCCACAGCCAATCCCCGACTCTCAGAAACTATGGGAGATAATAAATAGTGGTTGTTCTGAACTGCTATGTTGTTTCAGGGTAATTTGTTTCACAGCAATAAATAATTAGCATGTTCCTACTGAGTGACCTACAGACCCCACCTGTGATCTCTGAGATCCTGGGCTGGAGGGAAAGGATTCCCAGGAGCAGGTAAATAGAAGCAGGCTGAGTGTATATATCATGTCTCCAAGAGGACTTCTCTCTTTCAAAAACAAACAAAAAACAACAACAACAATAGCATCCCAGCATCCACATTTGACATGGGGAGGTCCTACTGATCCATGGACTTTTCCCCTCTGGTGCAGAAATTTCACAGTCCTATGTGAGTGGGGGAGGTAGAGATAATTGTTCCCTGATTTTTAATGCTTTCTGTCACTTGGCACTCTGCTTTTAACACTCTACCAAACACAGCTGAGGCCTGGCTATAACAGTGAAACAGAACTTTACTAATGGCTTTGGGAAAACAAGAAAAGCAGGAAGAGAAAATTTGGTTTATAAACAAAGATTTATTTTCACACTGTGAGGAATGTTTTCTTCTTACCTTCCTATCTCCCTCCTAGAACCTTCCAGAACCCAGTTCCTTAGAGTACCTGTGTGGAATTATCAGTTTCTCAAAGTTATGACTGAGAAAACGGCTATTGGAGTCTTATCTCCTGGCTACTTAGGTATCTACTTCTGTATAAGCATCCATTACAACCCTTATTTATCAGCACCAGAAATGACCAGCCCATAAGGCAAGACTTACATCCCATAGGCCAGTGGTCGGCAAACTCATTAGTCAACAGAGCCAAATATCAACAGTACAACGATTGAAGTTTCTTTTGAGAGCCAAATTTTTTAAACTTAAATTTCTTCTAACGCCACTTCTTCAAAATAGACTCGCCCAGGCCATGGTATTTTGTGGAAGAGCCACACTCAAGGGGCCAAAGAGCCGCATGTGGCTCGCGAGCTGCAGTTTGCTGACCCCGGCCATAGGCCGTAGCTCATAGATGTCAACCTTCCTCAAATACCTCAATAACATGCTCTTGAGGGCTGCATCCCTATAGTAACAGAGAATGAGCCAAGTTCCCCCACAACCTCTATATCAGCCAGCTCCACTTGGTAAAAACAATCCCTCACTCTTTCCTCAAAGGAAGCCACCATTGAAAATCTTTTTTTCATCACCAATTATCCCCCCTATACCTCCTTCTACCTCCACTCATCCTGTTCCTTCCCACAATCCACCACACTGTTGTCCATGTCCATGAGTTCTTTCTCGTTTTTTGTCTTTTTTGCTCAATCCCTCCACCCACTTCAACACTCCCCCCAACCAGAGCTGTCTGCCTGCTCTCTGTCTATGAGTCTGTCTCTATTTTGGTTGTTAGTTCAGTTTGTTCATTAAATTCCACATATGAATGAAATCATATGGCACTTCTCTTTCTCTGGCTGCCTTGTTTCACTCAGCATAATGTTTCTCCGAGTCTACCCAGGCTGTCGCAAAGGGTAAAATTTTAGCAAGCCACCATTTTGAACATGTTCTTTTTCATCCCAATGCATTTCTTTACATTTTTACTGCATCACATTATTTGTGTTTTTAAGCTTTATATGAATAGTTTCAGATCCTACATATCCCTCTGAAAGTTACTTTGTTCACTCAAAATTGTGGGGGTTTTTTATATTTAATTATGTTAATACATGAAGCTGCAATTTAGTCATTGGACCAAAGTCTGGGTAAGTGATTTCACATTCATGGTCATTAAGGTTTGTTTCCAATTTCCTCTACTACAAAATGCTGCTGTGTGGATTATTGTACATGTCTCTCTCTGTATAGGTATGAGTATCTCTAGTTATTTACCAAAAACGAGACTTGCTGGCCCGGCTGGCATGGCTCAATGGAAGAGCGTCAACCTATGAACCAGGAGGTCATGGTTCGATTCCCAGTCAGAGCACATGCCAGGGTTGCTGGCTCGATCCCCAGTAGAGGGTGTACAGGAGGCAGCCCATCCATGATTCTCTCTCATCATTGATGTTGCTATCTCTCTATCCCTTTCCCTTCCTCCCTGAAACCAATAAAAATCTGTTTTAAAAAGGAGACTTGCTGGACTATGGGTTATGTGCACCTTCTGCTTCACTAGATGTTGCCAACTTGTTCCCTAGAGTGATGGGCCAGGTTAGACTTGCAGGAGAGGAGTGCAGGAGAGGTCCCCCATTGCTCCCCTTCCTCACCAATGGTCAGCATGTGTCAGCCTTGATTACAAGCCAATCTAATGGGTGTGGAAAAGTGTCTCATTATTGTTTTACTTTGCATTTACCGATCATCTGTCGCTAAACTTCTTCTTGCTGTTGACTGTACCTCCTCCACTCACATGGTGCATTATTAGAATGCTTTGAGCTACAAATAAAAGCACTCAACTAAAAGCAGCTTAAACATATACGGTAACGAGAAGTCTAGAGATAAGGTGTCTCTATATTTGGTCAACTCAGTGGCACGAGGAGAAGGCTTCTGTTTTTCTTTTCTCCCATCTTCAGCGATGGCCTTCAGCTTGTCTTCTCATGACGACAAGTCCACACAACTGTGTCCCGAGGAACACTTTTCCCAGGAGCCCCTTGACCTGATGTCCCAGTTCTCTTCACGCCATCTTGGTTAGGGTGGTTTTACCTACCGATGACTAAAGCAATGACAAGAAGGGAATGGAATTTCCAGGGTCAGTTTATACTAATCAACATTCACCCTTGGGCATAGAATGCTCCTCCTCCCATATGAAGACATGGAAAGGTGAACCCCCAGACAAACTCAGGGATCCTCCAGCAGTAAAGAATGGGGACAATGGCCTTTGGGTGGCAAAGACAAGTGTCTACCAGAGTTGAGACATGAAGTCCTTCAAGGCTGAATTCTAGAAGCATCCTTCACTCTGGTGATGAAGATGTTCTTATCACAGCATGGGGACACCAGCAGGTTTCCTTTTAAGTTCGACTCAAGAAATTTTACTACTCTTACTTTTTAAACATGGAGCCCCATGAATTCTTCTAGACTCAATTTTTTTATCTTCCCTGCACCAAATTCTTTGTATTCTAACTTTTCCTTAAAACTTTCTCTCCACTTCCTACTGAAAACAAGGGATCCCAACTTCCCACACAACCCCACCACCTCTGGTGCCTCAGAGGACATCCCTTTCTCTTCTCCTAGGATGTAAACTGACATAAATGTTTATTACTTTAGCCACCCAGTCAGTTCTTCCAAAACTATGGTTATTCCCAATTTATTTGTGGTCTTCAGGAATAAGATTTTTCTGACCCAGACCCTATAACTGGTATTGAGGCCATTTTCTGAGCCCTTAACAATATGAAACTTAATGGAGAAATAAACATGCCATTGGTCCCTCTGTCTTCTGAGACCAGAACCAAAGATCCTTTAAAACTGGCACTCGAGACCAAAAGTTTTCCTGGGTGCTGATTCATTCCTCATCAGTGATTAAATATTTAAGTGCCAAGGAGTCTGTGATTAAATATTAATTTCCAGCCAGTCTGCTATGAAATATTTAAGGGCTGGTGAGGCTGAAGTGTGCAGCTTTCAGCTCAGAGTGGAGAACAGCCCATCAAAGGCCGGATGCTGGAAGATAGAGCAGATGCACGCAGACAGGTTGATGAGGAAGTGTACCAGATCCAAGTGCACCCTGGCCACACAGCGTGGAGACTGAGCACAGACACATTAGGCTGCCTGTTTGTGAGCAAGAATTCACTCCCATGAGGAATACCAACCTGAACTTACTTTTTCTTGATTTGAAAGAGAGAGAGAGAAACATCAATGTGAGAGAGATTCATCAGTTGGCTGCCTCCTGTATGAGCCCTGACTGGGGATCGAACCCACAACTTAGATATGTGCTCTGACCAGGAATCAAACTCATCACCCTTTTGTGTACAGGATGAAACTCCAACCAACTGAACCACACAGGCCAGGGAGCCCATCTGAACTTATTATATGCATTTCAGAGATGGGAAAACAGAGGCTCAGAGAGGTAGCGGGAATCACTCCTCTGCCCTTGGATTCAGGGTCCACAAGGAGCAATGTTAACTACGTTTTTCACCTTTGAGCAGGAATTGTTTTCAGCTCCAAAACCATGGACAAACAATATCGGTACAGTCTTTGCATCAATAAGAAATCACTGGCTCTCGTGTTTCCAAGGGAGGACATTTAACACAGGAAGTTGGTTACAAAGGAGTCACAAGAGCTGGAAGACCAAACAGGAGAATGAGGGGGCATTGGTGGAACTAAAAGGAACAGGGAGTAACACTTAAAGGTCAGATGCTGCTAACAGTCCCTGCGCCAGCGCGCGGGAGCCTGGGCCTGCTCCTGAGTTCTTGGAGACAGTGTCTCAGTTGGTTCTGGGTCCACCAGAGAGGAATCTTCTCAACTAGAGCTGTAGCTGCAGAAAAAGATGCTAACTCTCATTAGCACACAGAAACTCAGATTCACTCTACTCCGCTGCCATGACAGTGACTGCAGTGACTGCCACCCATGCCAGAGCAGCTTTCTCCCTTCTCCATCTGGTCAGTCTCCCATAGGCGGAAGCAGACAGGAAGCCCACCATCCAGGGAAGCTAATCGATGTCGTTTGCAGACATCCAGCTCCAGGAGAGTCTGAAAGTTGGGTATAGACCTAGGAAATGACAGGTGAGTAAATAACAGGCACAGCCCTCTTGCTACCTGGGAGAGAGAACCCCAGAATAATAAAACTGAAGGCTGGCCTCCCCGCTTTTTCTGCTGTTTTACCCTCCTAAGTTCTAGGAGTTTCTCCAGGGTTTGGTCTTAAAGTATGGATGGACAGCTACTTCCCTTTCTTTAGTCAACCCTAAAACCGAAAGAATGTTTCACTGGGTTAAAAGTTGCAGATTTAGTTTTTGTTTAGCATTCTCCAATGATCCCAAATGGGTGCGATTATAAGATCTGCAAAGAAGAACTTGGAAAGAACCCGTCCAGGCAGGATCACAGAAGGTTTGAGTTGTGAGGGTGCTGAGCCTTCAGTGAGACAATTCAACCTGGCACTTGATTGATTGAAAAACTGGGTGCCAGAAAGGGCTGGCACTTCCCACTGGGTGTTTGCTTGGCCAACTGCAGCCCACTCTTATCACTCAGGTCTTGAGTTTCCTGCATCATGCTCTGTCTATGCCTTGAAAGCTTGTCTTTCAATGGAGATTGTCTTGTCTTTGGTTCTCATCATTTCTCATGCATTCCTTTCATCTCCCCAGGGAATAAAAAGAATATTAATTTCACATATTTTACCAGTTATAAGGCATTTTTACATCTATTCTCTTCATTGATCCCAAAGAGAACCTTACAGACTGGAAGCCAGGGTAATTATTCCTATCTCTGACTGTGTAAGGCACAGCAAGTTTCCACGCCTGGCTCAAGGGCACAGAAGACCTGCCATATAGTAGACGCCCAGAAAATGTCTGTTGAATAAATTAACAAATGAAAAACTGAATGGGCCATTGTCACCATTCATAAAACTAGGGCTGGAAAGTAGTAGTTGGCATTTAAGAGGAAGACTTTTATAGGAGAGAAACAAGTGGGAGTCCTGAGGAGATGGAACCAGAGAGGGCAATGTTCAGTTCTGAAAGGAAGGTCCAAGGAAGAAAGTAGGAAGTGGCTCCCAGAATCCACAGACAACTGAACATGAACCCATTTTAAGGTTGAGAGGAGGAAGATTATAATTACAGAAACCCCTAAAAACAGGCTATTGCTTCTAGAATGCCCATTACTGCCCATCACTCCTGCACCATCATGAGCTCTTTGGGTTTTAGGAGTATCACACTCAGTCCAAATGGATTCCAGTGAATCCCACCAGGTCTCTGATTGTCCTTGTCATCCCTACCTCCTACCCTCATCCAACTGTCCCTTTCTTACTCCTGAGTCTCATGGGCTCCTCTCTTCCCCAACTCTTGCCCTCTCCCCACTCTCACCACCCCCACCCCCACCCTCACTATTATAAAAACAGGCAGAGCCTACTGGCCGAATTTCCTGATCCCTAATCCAGGGTGACATTCTAAGCAAACCACCACATCGTTCCCTTTCTTTCCCTGTTTAGGGCCGGCTTTATGCTGACTCCACTGCACTTGTTCTGAGACAAGGGGGAAGATGTGCAGTCTATTACCCTTATAAACCAGCTTCTTTCTTCCTCTCTCTGCCATTTAAAAGGCTCTTTCTATTTGACTGAGCAAGAAAAGGAACTCTAAGAGGGGAATTAACATTGTCCCCATTATATTGTCCAATTAACACTTGTCCCGTCAAAGGCTGAGTAGGAAGCCCGGAGCCTTGGTCAATGAGAACTTTTAATCCCTCAGGTAAATGCAAAGTCGCATTGAACACGATCAAAGGGCAGATCTCAATATATTCTCTCCCCAAACCCCTCCCCTCCCCCCTCATGCATAGGACTGTATGAGGCTGCTAAGTTCTGGTTTGAATGAGTCTCAACGTTCCTTTGTGGCCATGTTGGGTGAAAGTGTGGGGGATGGTTGATCAGACATTTAAAAACTCACACTAAGGCTCTTAATTACATTCAAGACAAAGACACCAACACAGACATGGTGAAGTAATGATGACCCAACCATCTTCTTTAAAAAAAAAACAAAAAACTATTTCCTCTCTGCAGGTACTAGGTCCAGCACCATTATTAACAAAATAAATTATGCAAATAATTAATCCTTTGCAGGATGAAATTCGAGCGTCACTCTCTTCATTCTATAGAATGCCTGCCTTCACTGAGACCTGACCCGCAAATAGAATGGGGACTCAAGCCGGAGGGCAGAGACTCTGTGACACTTTTTGCCATTCCCTTCATCCTCCATGATCCTAATGTGCTACCTTTCCCATAGTAGGTGCTTAAAACTTATTTACACATGAAGGTGTCTGAAAAAGTGGTTTACTTAGGGGTGAAGACCCAGATCACTTCAAAAAGATTCGTTTCACTAAGCTGAACACAGGAGAAAAGAAGGGTAGACTGGTCCATTGAAGCCAGGGGTAAGTTAGGTTTGAGCTCTTGGTGGCTCCCACCCAGTTACCACCAATGACCTAGAGCGCTGGAGAGGAGCTTCCTGGTTGTCAGCGCAAAAGAGAAACACAACTGCAAAATCTATATTGTACAGAGAACATCTACTTAAATACACTCAAAAAGAAGAATGCGACACGAACAAATGTAATAGCCTGGGGCCAACATGTAATCTGGGACTTCGCTTAAAGCAAGGGCCACACTCTCCTGGACACACAGTCTGGTAAATGACTTTATAAAATTTTAAATTCCATGGAATGGTATCGAGTGAAGCAGTCACTCCCCTGAGATCTGTCTCAGTCAAGTTCCATGAAGCAGGCTGAGCTGCAGAGGGGCCACGGTGCTCTTCTGGAGGCCGGCACCATCAGTGGCCGTTGGGGGAATGGCCTGGGCCTTAGATTGTTTGGGAACCTCTGTGAGCCCATGAAAGGCCAGCAGTCTGTCACACTGCAAGGCTGGAGTCAGGCTGTGCCGTGAAGCTTTGACCCAGAGTCACAGAGACCACAGACTGATGTGTCACCCAACCAATTGACATCCGCCAAGGCCATCATGATGTGATCATCAACCCCAGGCCTTGCTGTGGGAAAGACGAAGATGGCCCTCGGGTACTCCTAGACCGTACGCACGCTTCCCACCCTCGCCAGCACTGACATCATCCACGCCCCTCTCTCCCCAGAGTTTATAACACTCCCTGCTTTGTTGTAGGTGGGCGTGAAGTACTTGTTGAATGAATGAAGTGGGGAAAAGACTAGTAATTCACATGGCACTCTGGTAGTTGGTTGCCTGGAAGGGAAATTCAGCTCGACTGAATGTGGCAGGAGGGCTTCCTGGAGGAGGTAGGCATCAGCAGGGCATTGAGGTCAAGAAGCACTCTGATCATAATAATGATCATTAGGGTGACCGTATAATTTATCACCTGCAATAGGACACCGGGGGAGTGAAAGGGAAGCTATTAATAATTACACCAGGGAAACAGGCATAAAATAGGACTGTCCCAGGCAAACCAGATTTATGCTCACCCTGGTGATGATTAACTAGTAAAAAGGGGACCCTCCTCTTTGAAAGCGGATGTGGCTGGGCTGTATTCTGAGGATGACCCTGTAAGGGTCCCCAAGGCCATTTCCTCATAGATTGGAAGGGTCACTGCTGAAAGGAGTGGGCATCCCCATGTCATTCATCCTAAGAAGAGATGGGCCTCACACAGGACACTCTGACACAGAATCTAAGTCTTGAGTGCAAAGTGGAGACTTACTTTCCATTAAGTTCAAAGTCTCCAGGCCTCACTCTCTCAGAGCTGTATTTTAAATCAGGAAGATCTGGGTAGCTCCTGAGACCATGCCCAAGAGGTAGGATGGGACCTTCTAACACTGTGGAATGAAATGGGGCTTATGTACCAAGCTACCTCGATACAAGTTTTTCTATGTTTAGTTTCCTGTTGTTATCCCAGAGGCATTTAGTCAAGTTTCGGATTGTGGTAGCCTGGTCTCAGCTACCCTATGGCTTGGGGAAATTGTCATTTGTCCTCAATATGTCAGAAATTCAAGGGGAAATGGGCCACTTTTAGATCAAGAGGTGTCCTCGGAGGGAGGTCATAAGATAACTCTTAAGACAGTAATTTTTAAACTGTTATTTAGCACATGAAAGATTAAATCAAGTATTCTAAATTCTAAAGGACCTAGGGTCTGAACAGGGGTGAGAGTTCAACATTTTACCTTCTCTCCCTCTCTTGTCTACTCCCCACTAAGTGGCTCTGATGGAACTGATGCGCCATCGAACGTGGCTTGAGGATCTCCGCCCCACACAAGTGACTTCCCTGCACGAGCCAGGGCTACCATTGCAGGGGGCTGCCAGGGCCACACGTGGCTTGGGTGTTTTACATTTTACTTTATTTCACATTTATTTCATTACATATTTGTTGGTAACCCTTCCATGTTTCCTGCAAAGTCTGACAGTGGAGCAAGTATAACATCCCCAAGAGGACTCATTGGCCAGTCGCAAACACACGGACACCAAAGGCTCACACAGAGTCCTGTCACACAGAGCCTCCACCTGTTTCCTGACTCCCCCGCCCTCCCTGGCAGAGCACCGCCTCCCACTCCCCTCCAGCACCCGCTTCCCTCCAGCTCTCTAAGTCAAGGCCATAAAGACCTTCAGTGTTGGCTCCATCTGGAAAGGAGACCACAGCTCCTCATAACCAGGGGGCGCCGAAACCCAGGGCCCAGGACTAGGGGAGGCCAGAAAGGCATCTGGGTGCTGAGTGTAAGGAGCCATCACTCTCAGGAGGGAACCGGTCCCCAGGTGTGTCTTACGTGCCACACCTGCCTCCCCCAGGCTCCCTCCTGCTGAAATGCTTCCCCTGAAAACTGGATCTGATCTTCCGGGCCCGTTCGAGTGGAGCACCTAGAATTCATTTCCTTGCTCATATTGACCCGTTATTGAATCACACCGTGAGCTGCCATGCTAATGACACTTCCCCATCCGGGTGAGGAGAGGAAGCAATGCAGGGAGGCGCAGAACGCACTTCTGGTAAGAGAGGCATGTCCGCACCCTCGTGTGCAGAGCAGCAGCCCTGGACAAGGGGCTCTCGCTGCGCCTGTCACCTTCTCCCCATTTCTCCAGGTCCTTAAATGCCAGGTGCAGAAGGCTAGGTTGAAGTAGACACTCAACTCTGTGACCCATCCATTTCAAAAGCATTAAAATTTCCCAGAGCTGCAAAGAAAGAGGTCAGCATGAAAAACGGCTTGAGAGAAGAAAGGGAAAAATGTGACTCTGAGGACAATTTGGAGAGCAGGCCACTGTCTGTGCCTTTAGGGCCAGTGTTTTTCTAAAAGGAGCGATGGCTGCAGAAAGGCAATCACATGTATGAACTCCGACAGTGCTCAGTTCCCACACACCTTGCCTGCTTTTACCTAGTCCCGATCCCAGGTGGGACAGCGCCTTGCTCGCTGGACTGCCCAGACTGAATCCCAGGCCCATTTCTCCCAGCTGTGTGTCAAGTAACCTAACCTCTCTGTGCCTCAGTTTCCCCATTTGTAAACTGGAAATGTCATAGCACTGACTTCATTGCGTTTGGGGAAGATTAGATGAATACATAGACACACATAGGTACAGTTCCTGCATCTGGAATGATGAGTGGTGGCTATTATTCTCATCACCCCCTTGGTACATCTGAGGGCCCTGAGGCTCTGTGGCCCAGTGATGAGAGGTGGAGTCAGGATTAGCTCGAGGTTCGTCTGATATTGGCCTGATATTGCACGACCACCCTTACTATCCCGTGATTCCTCTGCCATGAGCCACATCGAGCACTATTACCCTTGTTGAATGAGGGAAGGTGTGGGCTAATGGATATTCTGGGAGGTTCTTGGGGGAGAGGCAGGGCCGCCCCTGTAGAATTAGGAGGCTGAAACCTGCCCCTGAAAACCCTCGTTCAAACAGAGAGTGTGGCTGCCCTCCCCCACGCTTACCAGGGGGACACCCACGTGGGCAGAGCTCCACCGCCCACTTTTCCCAGGACCCGATCCCTTTATGCCTGGTGTATTTTTCAGCCTTTGGGTAAAAATAATAATTCCACTCAAATGGCATTTCTAACGAAGGCAACATATTGACTGGTTGATGGTAATGAATTCAATGCAACTTAGCATTTTTTGTTGAGCAAACATTTCTCGAGGCATTTCTGAGTCTCGTGGGGATAGTGATGGCTCAGACTCGGGTCCTCATCTCTGAAAGCCTGGCCTGTGATACTGTGGAAATTCACGGGTGGGTTCTGGGCCGGGGTAGAGATCATAGAGTGCCTACTGGTGGGAGAGGGGGTGAAGGAAGAAGAAAATGTGAATATGAGGAAAATACATTCCAGGCAGAAGAAAACTCAGGAGGAAGTGTCATGGGGCAGAAACATACACAAAAAATGTTCAGAGAAGGAGGCCTAGAACAATTGGCTGGAAATCAGAGGTGTGACAAGCTGCGAGGTCAACATCTGTGGATTCTTCTTTAATACAGTGCATCCCTCCTGCCAGCGGTGGGTGTTATTTGAAGGCCAGCGGGGACCCAGTGAAGCTTGAAATGCCCCACTCGGAGGCAGATTCCTGGTCCATTAGGAGCAGCTCAGGGCCTCAGCAGGAGGCTGGTCAGGCCACACTGAGGCTTTGGAGGAACCTTCTGGAGGTCAGGGGGGCGGGGGGGGGGGGAGGGGAGGTTGGGCTGGGGAGAGAGGAGACCGATATGCAAGTGGCAACCTTGAGAGCCGATGGAGTCCTGACCCAAGTCAGGAAGGAGGGATGGGAGGCGAGAAAGAAAATGTGGGTGATGCCAAAACAGCCGGAACCAGAGAGGGTGTGGTGCCACCCACAGAACACGGCAGCAAAATTGGACAGGCCCAGATGCTCTCTGCCCCCCGCCCCGGCCCCCGCCCCACTTGCCTCCATTACTGCTCATGGGACTTGGGGCAAAGGCCCAGAGCCTCAGTTTCTCACAGTACAGTGACAGCCCCTGGGGTTGCGTTGTTGTGAGCAGTGCCCATGTCTGCTGGCTCCCTTGGCCCCACCCACTTTCACAAATGGGGAGACAGCAAGGGAAAGCTTTGCCCAAAGGTGCACAGCTAGGGGTGTCTGTGGTCTCAGCAGTCACCCCCTACCTTGGTGCTCGAGCCTCTACGACATGCCTTTTGTTATGTACCAAAGGCAGATCCTCACTGGCAAGTCTTGAAAAGAACGAATCAAAAGGTAAGAGACCCTCTTAGTCACTTACCATCAGAATGTCCTCCTGTTAGATCTTGCAGCAAAGAAGAAAATGAAACAGATACACTGGAGACAAATCCATTCTGCGCAGCTGCTAACTTGGGTTGAACGGAGGGACAAGGGGCTTGGATGTGTTTTTCTCTGCGACGCCATGCCCTGGCACGATGCAGGAAGCTCACTAGACAGCTCCAGATAGCCGTTATCCAGCCCCAGGCAGCCAACCAACATCCACGGGCTCCTCGTGACCACCAAGGGAAGCGATGCTTTCTTCCTAAGACCCGAGTAAGTCCCTGAGCTCAGCAGGAGAGAGATCTCCTTCTTCAGCCAGACTTACAAAGTGAAGGGGCAGTCCCTCCACCCAGAACACTGTGCGTAGTGCCGGCTGAAAATCAAAGGACAAGCAAGGTCACTGGCTTGGATGGTCAAGGGTTGACCTTGAGTGTGAACAACCAACCAGAAGCTGGGAAGATGGGGATCTACAACCGCCCAGCAGTGTGATCCTGGGAAGGTCACACAAAAGTGTGGAGCCTCAGGTTCCTTGTCTGCAAAATGGGCATGAGAGTAGCTACTCAGTAGAGCGGTTTGAAAGATGAAAGGAGGCAGTCGATGTAAAAGTGCTTCAGAAAGGAGGAAATGTTGCTTCCGTAGGAGACATTGCTTTGATGACAATTGGGTCCCCAGGACATTAGGCTTTTAGTGGAGGCCCCGGCCCTCCCACACCCAAGCTGCTCTTAGGCCTGGCCCATCAAGGGAGAGCTGAGTCGGGGTTCCATTCAATCAGCAGGCTTACCCCCACACCGTCCCTACCTATCTAAAGGGGACAGTGGTATCCTCCCTGCCCACCATGTGAGCTTGTGGCTAAGGCCTGTCAGAAAATGCACTCCTGCTTAGCACATGCCATATGCTCAAATATAACCCCTGCCCTCCCTGTCCTGTGAACTCAGGGAAGTCATGTGACCACTCTGAGCCTCAGTTTTATCTTCCAGGAATGTATATTGGAGGAACTTAGTGTTTGGAGCCATATGAGAAGCAAATAACCAAATAAATAAAGTGCCCCGCACCAACCCTGGTGCATGACAGGTGTTTAAATAGTGACCTCCTCTCTCCCCTCCCGTTCCTGTCCCCTACTCTCTGCCCCCAGGGTGACTTAGATCCTTAAATTGTTGCCCCAAATCCTTGCTAAACTATAAGTCTCCCTGGCAAGCTTCTTCAATCTTCTTTACCCAGGATTGAATTCTTCCCTGATTGGTAAAAAATTATGTCTAGTAATTCTGTTTTTCTGCCAGCATCACCCAGTGGGGTAAGTGGCATGACAAGGACCTTTTTGCTGTTTCCATCTTGGGGGTAAGACCATACAAGTCTTCTCTGAGCCATAAACCCCCAAGCGTAGGAGGCCAGAAGAACTGCAGGGCCATACCTAAAAACCCGAATAATTGCAGGATAAATGGGAACCCTCTCCCAGTTAGTAACCTGGCTGTGTTTTAGGAAGTGGATTCTGCTCATCCCTTCCATGAGTATAATAACATGAAAAGTTGAGTGAGTTGCCCAAGATTAATATTTGCTGAGCTCCTACTATGTGCCAAGCATGCTATTAGAGCCCTTGAAACGTAGTAGAGAAGAAAACAGTGTTTGCTGTTGTCCTGGAGAAGACCAACAGTAACACCATAAGAACCAGAGTGACCAATGTCAGGGGAAGGAGGGTACAGAGCTCCTGGACCTAAACACACTTGGGGGCCGAGAAGCATTTGCTGAGACCTGAAGGGTGAGGGTTGAGGTTGGGAGAGGCCTGGGGAAGAGGAAATGTTCCGGGACCTGGACAGCCAGCTGAATTCAGAACCTGGGCTCACCCCAGCACAAGGAGCCACTAGCAGGGAAGCCAGGAGACCCTTGAGGACCAACCAAAATGGCTTGCCAGGTCAGTCTATGGAGGAGCGTCTATAGCTTCCTTGAACTCTCCAAACAAACCATTACATACCTGGCCCTGCCAGCCCCAAGGTCAAGAACAACTGTATTTGGATATTTGCACACATCTCCCTGCTGGGTAACTACCCTCACTGTCAGCAGGTGGGTACACAGGCCCCTCTGGCCCCTCCCTGGAGCGGGGATGGGGTACACCCTGACTGCTCTCAGAGCCTCCTTGCCACTCCCATAAACACTCACAGCGTCCAGCTCAGCCAGAGGCTGTGTGTAGGGGCAGGGCGCCTGGAGAGGGGCATCCACAGGGACATACAGGGTCACTAATGGGGAGGAGTGTTTCTCACCAGAACCCACTCTAAAAGCTCATCAATTATTCATGGCCATTAAGAGGCCAAACTTCCTTCCAAGGGAGGGACCCACAGCTCAGAGCACAGCTGGCCAGACCAGCAGAGGAAGCTAGGGACAGCCCCAGTGGGCAGCTTGAAGTCCCCATCCTCGAGGACGCCACAGGCTGGAGGCAGCCTCGGGGGAGCGGGGAGCAGGTCGGGCCAACTCGCAGCCTCCTTCCTGGGCACGCACAGGGGCCGCGCCCGGGGCCTGCTGGCAGATGTGTTCATCCACTAAATAATTTACACCCTCCAGGAAATGGACTGCAGAGATGCCAAAGCCATTAGAGGCCCGCCGGAGGGGGAAGGGGACAGAGAAGGAAGAAAACATGCACAACAAACACCCCGCACCCCCCCACCTCAGCGTCTAACGGCTTCAGAGTTGCCAGGCACACTCAAGCCCACTTATCTGAGTTCACAGAACCCCCTGGCTGGCCGTCCTCACCTGTATTTTCCAGGTGGGGAAACGAGGCTCAGAGAAGAACCGACACCCCTATACACTGGCTGACTGTATTCTAATCAGAGCTCCACCCAGGTCTTCGGGTCCTGAGTAGGACCTTCAAGCCACAAGGATTTCATTAGGAAATCAAGCTGCTGGTTTCCTTTTACTGCCATTACCCTAAGGCAGTGGTCGGCAAACTCATCAGTCAACAGAGCCAAATATCAACAGGACAACTATTGAAATTTCTTTTGAGAGCCAAATTTTTTAAACTTAAACTTCTTCTAACGCCACTTCTTCAAAATAGACTCGCCCAGGCCGTGGTATTTTGTGGAAGAGTCACACTCAAGGGACCAAAGAGCCGCATGTGGCTCACAAGCCGCAGTTTGCCGACCACGGCCCTAAGGCAGGTTCCTGTGTGAAACTGCGTTCTTTGTTTACACCTATCTCCTCCCTCTGCATCTGAGCCCAGGTACCCATGACTTGTCTGAGCGCATCAGAAGGGACAAACCCCTTTGAGACCCCGACACAGGTTGTGACCAGCTGTATCCACGGAGAACCTGAGGTCCAGAGCGGAGGCGTGACTTGCCCAGGATCCCGTGGAGAGGAAGGGAAGGGGATCCTTGCAAGTCTAGTTCCCTTCCTTTGGAGGATGCTGGTGTCAGACCCCAGGCACCACCTTCTGGCCCCTGGAAGGACCCAATCTGGAAGGACAGCTGGCTGTGTTTCTGCCCAAAAAGGCAATGGCTCGGACCTCCGTGCCTTCCAGGAGCCCAAGCTATCTCCCCCAGCGGCCTACACAAAGCCAGCGAAGCAGGCACAATCCCCGCCGGATGATAAAAACACAGCTCTAGCTTCAAAACCAGCTCTCGGTCTGACCACGCAGGGAAATCAAATGCAACCTCAGGTAGAGGCGGACGAGTGCAGGCTGCAGAGACCAGCCCGCGGCCTATTGATCATTTCTCAGAAACTGGGTCAGCTCTGGAGAAGAGGGTTGTGTGCACGCACTTGTGTGAACCCTCGCACCGCAAGTGCCCCCAGAGAAAAGTAAGCTGCCCCCACCGAAAGGGGGCCTGGACCAAAGCATGTGTGCTCACTTCCGAGGGCCTCTTGACCAGGTCCCGCCCCTGGGTGCCTTAGCACTGTCTTACAGGACTGAAGGCCGGAAGTCCAAAATCAAGGTTTCCTCCCTCCACGCTCCCTCGGAAGCCTCTGGGGAAGGAGCCCTCCTTGCTTCTTCCAGCTTCTGAGCCGAGAGTGTCCTTGGCTTATGGCACTGAAGCTCCAGTCTCTGCCTCCGTCTTCCCACGGCCATGTTCCCTACTCCAGTATGACCTCAACTTAGCCAATGACGCCTACACTCACCATTGCCAAATAGAGCCACATTCTAATGCACTGGGGGTTAGCACCTCAATATATCTCTCTGAGCAACATAATTTTACCCAGAGCACCACACCAGGTGGGAAAGCCTTGGCTACAAGGCTTGGGCAAGAATCAGCTGGTCATGCCAAAACCGGTTTGGCTCAGTGGATAGAGCGTCGGCCTGCGGACTGGAAGGTCCCAGGTTCGATTCTGGTCAAGGGCATGTACCTTGGTTGCAGGCACATCCCCAGTAGGGGGTGTGCAGGAGGCAGCTGCTCGATGTTTCTCTCTCATCGACGTTTCTAGCTCTCTATCCCTCTCCCTTCCTCCCTGTAAAAATCAATAAAATATATTTAAAAAAATAAAAATAAAAAAAAGAATCAGCTGGTCCTGGTCTCCTTGGGTCACTCTGTCAGGGACGGTCACAGCCTCTGGGTAGCAGTGGGGAGTGGGGGCCACGCACAGGAGAGAGCGTGAGGCAGAGTCTGCAGCAACCCCTAGACCAGACCCATCTGCCACTAGCTGCTTTGGGGAACTTTATTGGCAAATAGCCCGCTCACACAGGTTTCATAAGGCTTTCTTTTCCTCAGAATCCAAAGGATGACATTCTTTTGACTGAACAAATATTTGCAGAACAACTGCTCCGTGCCAGCCCCTGTGCGGAGCACTGGAGATCCGGGAATTAACAAGATGCTGCCTGATCCCACGCAGAGCTCCACATCCTGAGGCAGAGCATTTGAGTAGATAGACAATTCCACCTTAGAGTGATCAACGCTGTAATAAAGGGGTGTCCTGATGTCAAGGGGTACAGAGCAGCAACAAGCTGATCTCCGAGTTATCTTCATCGTTCACCTTACCACGCTGTCTCTCTGACCCAAAATAGCTGTATTGCCTCCAGTCCACATACACAAATCTGGGGTTTCTTCTGGCAATAACAGGTGGCCCGCTGAAGAATCACATGGTACTCCAGATGGGTAATGAGGCTCGAAAGCTCTCTCCCAGAGCCTTCAGCATTTCACACCATGGAGCTCAAGATGAAAGGGGACAGTTCAGGCCAAGCAGCCTACAATTGCCCTGAAAACCACCCAAGCAACACAGCCGTATGGCTCCCATTTTCCTCTTGGTCACAGCAGGTCCTTATACCTCTGGGAAATTGAAAGCTCTCAAAATGCTTCTATCATTTACAGCAAACAACCCCTGGCGCACAAGTAGCTTAGAGTACAGGACCCTGGAGGCAACGACATACATGCAGCCTCAGGTTTAAGAGTTCAGATCACCCTGTAGAGAAGGACTGTGCAGGGCAGAGCCCTGGCAAGGCCATCCAGGTAACAGCTGCAGCACGGCCATGTGCAGCAGCCCATTCTACAGGTATTTTTATAGGAGGTGACAGCTCTCCCACTGCACAGCCCCTATCCCATGGGAAGCAAGGAACAGCTGGTCAACCACAAAAGGACTTTGATGTCAATACCAATTCTCCCAACCATGAACAGTCAATTCACAAAAAGGGAAACAAAGAGCCAATAAGTGCATAAAAAATGTTCCATCTATCTCAAACTCAGGGAAGTGCTTATTAAAGCAACAATGGGCTACCAACTTGTATTTATTAAACCAGCAACAAATACATATATAAGATGATACTCAAGGCAGGAAAGATGCAATGCAATGAGCGGCATCATTCAGGCAGAAGGGAGAAAAAGAACACTTTCTGAGAAAAGAATGAATTTGACAATACCAACAAGTGCCTTTAAAAATGTATAAACATCGGCTCACCTAAAGCAAGCTGTCTTAAAGAAGTAACCCAAAAGTGTTTTCTATAGAAAGATGGCTCTCGTCGAGTTATTTATAATAGAACAAAATAAGAAGCAACATAAATATCCAACAGAATGGGGGAAAATAAGCAATGGCACATTCAGAAGATGAAAATTAAAAATTACATTTCTGAGACAATTTAATGAATGAGAAAATATTTACGTTAAAATATAAAGTGGGAAGAATAACACAAAATTACATCTACCACTTGATATTAACTATGTAAATAAGTATGTTAAAAGACTAGAAAGAATTATACTAAAATTGTAACAGTGACTCCATCAGTTGGTGGGATTATAGATTAGATGAGAATTTTTTCTTCTGTATAATTTCCAAATTTTCTTTAGTATCCATAGATTATTATCCTAGTTAGAAAAATATTTAAAATAATTTAACTCATTTTTTAAAATACATGTGTGTGAATATGTTTAATTACTATGACAAGTTTCCATTTTAGCCACGCAAAGAGCATTTATATAGATGAAAGAGAAGATAGTGATGAATTCTTCAAAATTTTTACTCAGTATACCAGACTTCTTTGTATGAAATAGTTGGAGGGCATAACCATTTTTCTAAGGATTTTGCTGCATTTCAGAATCAACTGAAATACTGCTTATATTTTTCAAGGCCCCATTCAAGTTTCATCTCTTGCTGGAAGACTCATGGAATCTCAGTCCCCAGGCTCTGCATCTTCCTTGAAACCTTTTGGATATGTCATGCTGTATGATTCAATAATGCTCTGTCATTTGCTTCTATTCTGTGTGGATGTGTCATCTCTTTGCTGGATTTTGCTGTCTTGGGGGCAGATGTATCAGATAGCTAATGCTGCGTAACAAACAACTCTAAGACTTGGTGGCTTCGAATCACAACTCTGTGAATTGTATGGGAGGCTGGAATGGGCTGTTCTTGGCTGAATTCACTCAGGTGTTGGTGGTTCGCTGCCAGGGTGACTGAGGGCTAACTGGTCTAGAGAGGCCTCAGTTGGCACACTTGACTTTGCTCCATGTAGTCACTTAACCTCCAACAGGCTCACCTGGGCTTTTTGTCACAATGGAGGCAGAATTCAAAGATAGTAAGTGGAAGCACACAGGGCCTTTTGAGACTCAGAACTGGCATATTCTCACTTCTGCTCTATTTTATTGGCCAAAAGCAAATCACAAGGCAAGCCTAGACTGAAGAGGTGAAGAAATACACCCCCCTTCTTAATGGAGGAGCTGAAGAGTTACATGGCATGGATACAGGAAGGAAAAACTAGAGCTATTGTTGTCCTGGCCGTTCAATGTTTTCCAACTCCATATTGTGCCTAGTAACTAGGCTGGCGATAAGATAGGCACCAACCACTTCGCTGATTGCTAACAGCTCTGTCCCCACTTTATTGTTTGCTCTGCTCTGAAACGCAGGCGGCTGGAAGCCTGGAAACTATATGCAAGCCCAGACTCCCTCGCCAGCTGGCTCCAGATTTGGTTCTGCCAATGGGAGGCACTGCCAGGACGTTGAAAGGCAGGAGGAGAGAGAAGCCACTTTGTTTTTGCTACTTTTGCTTCTAGCAGCATCAATAGAAGCAGCAGGCAGGGATGGGCTCCCGGGTCCTGCCCAGGTGCGAAGGGCTGTGTCAGCAGGACAACGCTCATGGCCGTGGCTCTAGGAGTGGCAGCAGCATGGCAGCTATCCCAGTGGCCTGGGCACCGGAGGGTCCTGACTCTGGGTGAACAGAACAGAAAGCAGCCTCGGTGGCCCCCAAGATCCTGAAAAGCAGAGCGTCTGGAGCAGTTGTCACTCCCACAGGCCAGTGACACAGATGCCCATGGACTCTGGGAAACCAGCTCTCCAGGTTGGACACCTGAGATTGCCTATCTGCTCAGCTAGTGAGCATGGATTACTAGCAGGCCAGTTTCTAGGACTATCGGGCCACAACTAGTAGCTGCGTAGGGACAGAACAGGTGCTTGAGTTATTGCCTGTGGTTGTTGTCTGTGAGGAAGGGCTCGGAGATGAGGCTGCTGGTGGTGTTGCAAGTAATGATTACAAGAACTTGGATGAGCAGAGAGGGGCTGCCTCTGGCTCCACCAGAGAGTTTAATGAAGACCATGGCAAGATCTGACTTAATCGCTTAGCTTAAGGCACGGCCTAAGTGCCGGGAAACTCCTGTGTCGGCCCCAAAAGAATCTCCATTTCTTATGTCCTCAAGCTCGATACAGATGAAAGTCAGGCCCCAAAATTTAATCCTACGAGTTGCAGAATTGCAATATAAACTGAATTCACAGCCTTGCCAGGTTTTGCATATGACACTGACTGGGAAAGAGTGAAATTCTGGAAGTCAGAGCAAGTAAATGCAGATGGCCTTAGATAAATGTGAGGCTCTAGCTCCATCAAATATCCATAGGACTTTTTTTTTTTTCTGTAGAAACACCTTGTTTTTCAATTTGTGAGGGAACCCTGCAATGCAAAATGACTGTCCTGATGTAATAGATAAAATAATTACAGACTGACAGATTGAGTATCTTCACCCAAAGGACTCTTCAAGAAATTACAGAAAGAGGAGACTAGGCCTTTAAGAACTTATCTCATCTAACCTCCTTAGTTACAATTAGGAAAACTGAGTCCCAGAGAAGGTAGGATCAGAACCCTAATTTCTTCCCATCATGCTACCCAAGTCAGAGGGGAACTGAATGCGTGTAGGCTCCAACTGAAGTCTTCTTTATAGGGTCCACTCAAGGAAGGTTCTCTGTTGTCCATCTCTTGAGTGTCACTAGCTTGCCAAATGTCACTACTAGCTGCTACATTTTCTTAACATATATTTCAGTCTGGCTTTCTAAAGATGTATTCAAAGGCTTTAAATTCTGATATTTGCCCTTAAAAGGTGGACAATCATTCTGTGTGGAGAATCCCATCGTTCAACTTCAATTTGCACAAGGAAAGTTGGCCTTGCCCATGCTGATGTTTCCGTAGCTGAGTAGCTGTTATCTGGATAAAAGCGTATACAGTAGATTCCTTTTGTCCATGCTTTTGCTTTCTGCAGTTTCAGTTACCCACAGTGAACCACGTTATGAAAATATCTACATCACTGGCCTCAGTTCATCTCCCCATGTAGGTATTGTACCATCTCACATCATCACAAGAAGAAGAAGGGTGAGTACACTACAATAGGATATTTTGAAAGAGGGAGAAAAAACATATTCACATCATTTTATTTTTGTTATCATTGTTATAATTGTTCTATTTTATTATTAATGTTGTTAATCTCTTACTGAGCCTAATGTATAAATTAAACTTTATCATAAGCACGGATGTGTAGGGGGAAACAGTATATACAGGATTAGGTTCTATCCACGGTTTCAGGCATCCACTGGGGGTCTTGGGACATATCCCCTTGGATAAGGGGGAACTATTGTATTCTCTCAGCTATCTCCCTGCACATCTTCCTCAACATGATGCTGAAGTTTCACTTATTTTTAAATTTGCTTAGGTTTGGTATATTTTCCAGGGCAATATAAGGTAGTGATTTTAGCCACTGCTGAACATGACATGACTAACCTACCAACAATAGCCCTGAGTGGACCACACCCTCCTATATTCAAGCCATTGAATATGGATTGTCTCTGTGAATTGTTTTAACAAACAAAATGTGCCAGAGTGACCCCGTAAAAATCCGCTATATGCCTTTGGAAGTCAACCGCCATTCCAGATCAGAAATCTGGGCATTTTTTTCTTGACTCCTTTTTCTCCCAACATTCAGTTAGGAGCCATCCTGCCACCAGTATCAAACTTGTTCAGTCTGGAATATGTGTTACGTGCATAGCCACCCTCTGAGATAGTTATTGTTGTTATACGATCTCAGTTTCACAGAGGAGCACACTAAAGCCGAGAGCAGTTATGAGACCTGCCCAAGGTCAGAGACAAGACTGAGAGAGCAGGGCAGATTCATAGCCTATGCACTTAAACATGGCCCCAAATTACCACCACAATAGTGCTATTGCTGAAGTATCTCCTCTGGTGTCACCTCCTCTCTACTTCCTGTGCTACTGCCATTATCATCACTTCTCTTCTGGGGGCGCTATTCCAATAGACTCTTAGCTCCTGATCTAAAGCCTCCTTCCCGCAAACATTCTCCACATTGCTTCAGAGTGAGCTTTCTAAAATGTCAGTCTGACCAGCTACTTTAGTCAATGGCGGACGAAGGTCTGCAGGGAGAATTCCAAACAACGCAGCCTGTAGACAAGGCTGTGAATCATCTCACCCCCCTCACCCCCATTACCATGCCTGCAATAAACCTAAGTTTCAGGTAGGCAGAATGGCTGGGAGTTCCCCCAATACACCAAATCTCCTCTAAAGGTCTTCTCTCATCACCAGCAATCCACCTTTACCTGGCTTTCTCCAACTTCTACTTCAAGACTCGGCTTGCTCGGGGTCCCATTCCCTGAGAAGCATTCCTGGGCCCTTCCAGTCTTTCTGTTCCCCCACTTAAAGCTTAGCTCTATTCTAAAACCTATCACACTAGAGTGTACTTGTTTATTTATGTAGCTCTCCCATCCACTAAGTGTGTGAGCTTTCTGGAACCATCTTTGTGGCCTACCACAGAGTCTGACAATAAGTTGGTGCTGGATAGTATTTAATGGATGAATGGATGGATGGATGGATGGATGGAGAGTGGGTGGATGGGTGGATGGGTGGATGGTAGATGGATACCTAACATGCTGCTTTCTTTTGCTGGAAAAGCATTACCTCTTACCCACCCCCAACACTAGACTAGACTTTTTCTCAATGCTCCAAATTAGAAGTATCATTGCTTCTATCAGTCACAGTTTCAGAAATGTAAAGATTAATACTCCCGACGAGTAGCAAATGTTTTCTCCTTAAGGTGCCACAGGAATAACATTTGCTAATTTGTATTTGCATTTGAAATTGAAACACAAATTGGCACCAAAACTATTACACATCCCGGCTAATTAATGTTCTAAAAATGAATTATGCAAATCAAACTGAACAGGCCTCAGAAGCTCTTTCCATGTGTAGTGAACTACTCGGCACACGAGCCTGGTTTAAGGGCTGATTCTGACAGGATGGTACAGTGAAGAGAACACAGGTTCTGTCTGGCCAGTGTGGCTCAGTGGTTGAGCGTTGACCTATGAACCAGGAGGCCATGGTTTGATTCGCGGTCAGGGCACATGCTCGAGTTGCAGGCACAATCCCCAGTGTGGGACATGCAGGAGGCAGCTGATCACTGATTCTCTCTCATCATTGATGTTTCTGTCTCTCCCTCTCCCTATCTCCCTGAAATCAATAAAAAATATATTAAGTAAAAAGAAAGAACGCAGGTTCTGGAATCAGACTTAGCTAGTTCTGTTGCCAGGTGGCAGTCTTCCTGGGCCTCAGTTTCCTCATCTGTTCATTGGAAATAAGAATGTCTACCTAACCCGGTTCCCCAAGAGGAGGAAATAAGTGACTATGACAGGTTCCTGACCTACAGTAGCTGCATCTGAAGATTAGTTTCTTTCATCCTTTGGTTTCATGGCATTGTACCATCAGGATGCCCTTGTCCCTCTCACACTGCCACTCCCTGCCTCCTTTGCTAATACTAGCCTTGCCTCAAACCTGACTGTGCCCACCGGGTCCCTGAAACGGAGGCCCTAGCACTATATGTGTTTTCAATTCATGTACTAGGAATCCACTGAGCCCCAAGCATTCCTTAGGCCTTGAGAACGGAATGTCAGAACAGCTGGGGGGAGGTCATGGTGACTGATTAGGTAGCAAAGCAGACAGCAGTGAAACTCTGGGCAGCTGTCTGTGTGGTCTGAGGCAATGCTCTGATAACCTATCGTCATGACCATTAGCCATCTCCTAATGGGCTGGGCCGGGCCAGCACCAACAAACCAGCTGCGTGGTCCGAGGGACACTGTGGACCAAGGACACCGTGCTCACAAAGGATCTGTAGTCTCAAACTAGAGCCCAACTGCAGGCGGGTCTAATGGGGAACCTGATGATGAGAAGAAATACACTGATGGGCCTCGAGGAGCCAAATGGGATGGCATTGAGAGCTGCCGGCCAGAGCACAGGGCAGGATTGTGGCCAGCAGGACACACAAGAGCTCACCAGGAAGACCTGCTGGTCAGTGTAGCTCCAAGACCTTGCACCCAAGGGCATCAGCACATTGATATTTCCTTTGTTTTTAAGCTTCACCTACACACAGTGAGGCCACCTACAGCAGCATAGGGAGGCCTGACCGCCAGCTCCCTGCTGAAGTCATGGCTGCCGCACATGGAGACGAAGCAGGACACGCAGAGTCCCCAGGAGAGAGTGCCACAAGCAGCAAGACGAGGACCCCCAGTTCCTCCGGCCAGCCCCCCACCTCCAGGCTGGAGGAATTTCCCAGCTCCTAGTGAGGAGAAGGCAGAGGAGCATCACAGACCCAGGGCAGTATTGCAGGTGGGTAGTCCTTCCTAGGGCCCCCGTAGAGACGGGCTTCAGCGCCTCACCCACCAAGTGGAGACAATTCAGTTCTTTCCATGCATTCCTTTGATGGGAAAGTTCAAGTGAAAGGGCCTCGTTCAGGTATGATTGAAACAGCACTCCCAGAACCCGGAGACAAGCCACGGGCTCACAATCTCAGCACTAGAGAAGGTTCCCTCCGCTGAGGGAGCTGACCCCCCATCTCACCCATGCTGGTTCCGTGTCTCAGACACACAAAGAAAAGGAGAGCCTTGGGGTTCTCTGTACCACAGAGCAGAAGCTAGCTCAGAATGGAGCATTTAAAGTAGGGGTTGTAAGAGAAAACTGGAAAGTCTCATGAGTCTTTCTAAAATATTTATGGTCTGCACCACGCCGGTTCACACTGAAATTTAGATGCAGTCTGGCGAGGGGGCAACAGCATCAGCTTCAAAGACATCCTGGCTTCCACTGTTGGATGCTTGTGTGGCTTCGGAAGGTCCTTTTATCATTCATTAAATGTCCGTTTCCTCAGCTACACACTGGGGCTGCTCACTGATCCGAAAGGCGTCTAAATGGCCAGGGCTTGGGTCCTCACTCCAGCACTCTCCAGCTGGGTGGTTTCCTTCACAGAGAAATTAGGTCATAATCATACTTATCTCCTAGGATAAGTGGGAGGATTAAGTGAGTCTGCCATGGTCTGAATGTCTGTGTCCCCCAAATTCATATGTTGAAATCCTACCCCCAAAAGTGATGGTGTTAAGTGATGGGGCCTTTGGGAGGCATTTAAGTCAATGAGGGCAGAGGTGAGTGAGATTGGTGCCTTGTAAAAGGCTTCGCAGAGCTCCCTAGCACCTTCAACCAGGTGAGAACACAGCCAGAGGTCAGCAGCCTGCGTGCCATCCGGAAAAGGGCCCTCACACAACCACGCTGGGCCCCTGAACTCGGACTTCCAGCCTCCAGAACTGTGAGCAATTAATCTCTGCTCTCTCTAAGCCACCCAATCTGTGGCGCTCTCTCTCTCTCTCTCTTTTTTTAATAGCAGCCTGAAAAGACAGGGTTAATACATAAATACAGTGCCTGGTGCATAGTAGGTTCTCATATGTTGACTGTTAGGACTATTGATTTCTTCAAACATGCACGGAGGCACCAGAATGCAGAGGCGAACAGGCCACAAGGCTCAAGGGACTGTCCGTCCACTGGACAGGATGCCGCACCCATACATAGTGCAGCGGTGTGCAGGCAGCTAAAGAGAACCTGATCAGCCTAGAGAATTCCATAACAGGTGGCATTTGAGGGGAGCCTTGAAGGATAGCAAAAGGTGTCCAGAGAGCAGGACCCCATGTGCAAAGACACAGGGGAGAGAAGAGCAGGCACACGGGGTCTAGACTAGAGATGCGCCCGGAGGAGAGGCGTGGTCCAGACTTTATCCCAAGGGACTGTGAGCCAGGAGACCTTGGTTGTCAACTCCCCAAGTACCAGCTCTGAGAATGAAGATTCACTTCCCAATTTGTAAAATTAGAGTTTTAACAGAGATGATACTTAAGGTCCCTCCCAGCAATTTAATGCTTACCAGATTGCAAACTCCCAGGAGGCAATTGGGATTTCTAAGCAGCGACCCTCCTACTGGGGGGGGGGGGGGGGGGGGGGGGCAGGTTTGGTGCTCAAAAGATATCTTTTACGATTTCTAAATCTTCCAGTATTTTCTAGCTCAGAAATCCTTCATTTTAGCAGTTCTTTCACAAACAATTTCCAGAAAGCACATATTCACAGAAGTTATCAGCCCCAAATCTTTATTTGATGTGTTTTCTCATTAAAACAAATCAAAAATGCCTCGACAGATGAGGTCCAGGCTTTTAAAACTCAAAACCAAAACGCGCCCACTGCCTGAATCGCGTGGTGAGAAGGACGCCACCGCCGGGCAGGGAGCCTCCTTGACAGAGATGACCCAGGTCTCTTCAGAGCCGAGGGCCTGGGACTGCGAGAGCTGCCTCCATCCCTGGCTCCTGCGCCCGATAAAATTAGCCCACAAAATGATCTCCATGGCAACAGCAAATTTGTTTCTTAAAGAAGGTTAGAAATAATGCTTTTGGAAGAAACCCAGGGCAGATAGAATATTCTCAGATTACACATAAATGGTGTCTATGCAGCTCAATTAGTTGGATAATTTGGGCCTGAACCAGTGATTTGTAAAAGAATGGGCGGCTTTTAAGACCTGCAGAATGGAATGTGGCAGGTGGGGCCCAGCCCCGGAGGCAGCGGAAGCCTAGACTCTCCCTGAAGTTTGCTCTGCGGATCTGGGACTCTGACCTGGACTGGCAGGCCCGGGGTGTAGGGAAAGCAGCTGCCTCCCGGAAGGAATGAGCGGTGCTGGGAATTAGACGGATCATCGGGGAGCCATTGGGGTGGCGGGTGAATACTCCAGGGCGCCAGGGGCAGAGAAACCTGTAACTCAGGTGTTGGGGGGCGGGGGGGAGGGGGAACGGGGGGGGGGGGGCGGATTCCAGGGCAGGTGCCCAAACACCCTCCCTTTTGCCCAAACAAAAAAAAGAGCTAAGACCCCAAGGTGCCCCTGCCCGCTTCCTACCTGTGAGCCTTCTTTCTTCTCTCCCTCCATCTTTCCTTTCTTTCTTCATTCCACCCCTCCGTGGAAGATGAAAGCCAGGTGGAACTTGAACCCCATGTTGCTTTGCTGAGTTTGGGGAGGAGACAGTACAATCGTGGACCATCGCTGGAGCCAGGCTGCTCCGGCTCAAGTTCTGCCAACTCTCTGCTTTGGTTCCCCATCTGTGAAAAGGGAATGAGAATAAGGGCGACTTCCTCAGGGCACTGAGGTGAGGATTGAGCCAGTTAATATTTGTAAACCTTAGAACAGTGCCTTGCACATACACATGCATTTCATAAATGCTCCCAACACACTTAAAAGACTCCAGCCACGCCCTCGCCGGTTTGGCTCAGTGGATAGAGTGTAGGCCCACGGTTCTAGGTTTGATTTGGGTCCAGGGCACATACCTCGTTCGCAGGCTTGATTCCCAGCCCTGGTCAGGGCACATGCGGGGGCAACCAATTGATGTGTCTTTCTCACATCAAATATTTCTCTGTGTCTCTCCCCCTCCCTTCCACTCTAAACATCAATGGAGAAATATTCTGGGGTGAGGGTTAACAAACAAACCAAAAGACCCCAGCCACTAGGAAATTCAGACTGGTAACCCCTGGGTTGAGGCCCTTTCACTGTGAATCACCGCAGAAGTACAGATCCTGGGACAAGCCGCAGTTAGCCCGGCCCCTGGTCACAAAGGTGAGCCCTGATGCCCAGAGGCGGGAGATAGTGTGGAGTCCCAGGGGGGCAGGAGTTTGCTGAAAGAGACTCTGTCTCCGGGACAATGGCAAGGGGAGCCTGTGCCAGAGTCTGCAGAGGGGTCTTGGGGGCCCAAACTGGAGGGCTCCCCAAGAAGCTTATGTCCCCGTCTTTTCCTTCTGCAGGGCCCTCCCTCAACCTGGACCCAGCAGCACCCTGGCGTGTTAATAGGTGTTCCTAGAAAATAAATAAATAAAAGGCGGCCCTGCTCACCTGCACCAGGGGCACCGCATGGGCTCGCTCACCCGCTGGAGCCTCCAGTGCCGGGAACGGGCAAAGGCTCCAGGGTGCCCTGCAGGACAGCAATGCTGTGTGGAACGCTGCCTGTCCCCCTTCTTCTGAACTCCGAGTCCCTTTTGGTCAAACACTTGATGAGACTAGTGTTCCCCCCAACACACAACACTGAGGACTCCCCACTCCCGACAGCCAGCCATTAGCAAACACTGACCCGGGACTCAGGGGAAGGACCCCGTCTCAGAGCTCGCAGCTCCCAGCAGCTCCGGGCTCCGGCCAGGCCCTGGCAAGTGCTCTGTAAATGTTGGCCTGATGCTCTCGCCTCTGTTTGGCTTGTGTTTGTTTGTTTATTTGCTTTTTTGGTTTGCTAGTCAATGAATGAAAGTGTTCCTCAGACAAAGGTTCCCAATGGCCCATTCACTGTTTTCAAGAGCTCGGGATCTAAGTTACATCTCTAAACAACTCTTTTTAGTAGTTACGTCTGATAATAAATTCTGAGACCACGGAGGTGTGGGGGTTCCACGCACCACCCCTTATGGTATCTCAGCAGCTCTTGGAAACTGGCTCAATCCAGAGGGTCTGTTTTAGAAGCAAAGTGGAAATCCAGGCTGGGACATGTCTCAGCTTTGTGATTGGCCAAGTCAACTTAACCACTCTGAGCCAGTTTCTCCATCCTGAAGCATAATAATAGCCAATATTAAGCATTTACTGTTTGCCAATAACAGTGTTAACAGGTTTACCCAAATTATCTCATTTAATTCTCACCATGTGAGAGGAGAAAACAGGAGCATGAGAAGTTAATAACATGCCCATAATGCAAATGCACTCATTGTTTAGTAGGTAACAGGCAGAACTTGGGCAATTATCCTCAGGATCCTCCTGGTGGCTGTGAGAATCAAGTTTTGTCATGTATCGGCTCCAAGTGGGAATCAGCACATGCTCCTTCCTTTATCCCTCCTGGCTCCAATTGTTAGACTCCCCCCAGAGGAAAATGACCCTCCCTTCCTTCCTTCCTTCTGTCCTACCTTCCTTTCTCCCTTCTTTTCTTCCTTCCCGTCTTCCTTCCTTCCTATTTATTTATTCATCAAACATTTATTGAAAACATCCTTGGTATTCCACACCAGGTTCCTTATTAGCAACTGTTGGCAGCGAAATGGCACCAGGTGTTAGACTGGAGGATTCAAACCAGACCTGGGTTCAGCAACCTCAGTACTTGAGTTCTGGCTAAGAAAGAATTCACAGCCAAGACTTAAACTATAAGAGAAAGTTTACGTAGAAAGTCACAGACGTAGAAGAAGTGAGCTGTAGGAGAAATGGACTCAGGAAACAAGTTGCAGAGGCAATAGAAGGGCCCTTGGAGCTTAGGAGAAAGAGAGAAGCAAGGAAAACTTGCCTGGGGAGAGCAGAGGTGGGGGTGAGGGTCGGGGGAGAAGTGCACTGGGTCCTGGATCTTGAGGGTATTTATCCGGAGGTCTCAAGGGAGGGATCCCAATAGAATAGTCATCAGCTTTCCAGGTGTGTCCTCTCAGAGTCCTGGTCTTCACTGATTGGTCGGTGCCAGGGTAGGGGTCATTAGTCAATGCAGCTGATCCTGATGTCTGCCATGTGTTGCTTGTCTGGTTTTGCTGCTTTTCTCGGCCTGGAGCTGAATGAAACTCAACTGAGGCCTAGATGTATTTGATGTGGGTCAGAACCTGATTGTTCTGGTGGTTTAATGCTTAAGGGCTATTCTCTCACCTCCTTGTCCATTGCCCTTCTAAGGGGGTCTAACCCATTTGACTAGCCACATGTCAGGGGAGGAAAAGTCAGAGGAGGGTCTGAACTACATGACCAGAGATATGAAAGGTCCGGGGGTCTAACCCGCATGACCAGCAACATGCTGGAGGGAAGTTTACCTGGGGGCGAGGTCCTCGTTTTCCCAGTTTTGCTTTTTGCTAAGCACCCAGGGCTTTCCACCTGGTAACCTTCTGTCCCTGGCCCATTGTCCTTGCTCTGCTCATGTCCCTGCCCTTTGGCAATGTGCAGCCCTGATCTTTGTTTTGTAATGCCAGCTACTTCCAAGGGAACTGGACAAAAAGAGCCCAAGTCCCAAATCCCAATTTGGTTTTGTTGTCATTCAAAGAAGAAAAGAAGAAAATTCATATCTTGAGGATCCAAGAGTGAGGTGTTCCCCTTCCACAATCTCATCCCATCCTCACAGCCACCCTTTGAAGAGTATCATTACGTCTATTTTTTAATGTAAAATAAATAAAACCTGAGACCTGGGCAGCTCAGGGACTTGTCCCAGTGCATGGTGAACTGAGGTGGATGTGACCTGGAGACCCGTCACACACTTTTTTCCCCAATTTCCTGGGTTTCTTCTCAATCTCCATTTCTCTGGGCTGCCTTTGCAAATGATGGCTCAGATTTCTGGGAATATTTTTCTCCTATTTTAAATTTGGGGGGGGGGGTATTTAGCTAGGTGCTGACATTTCCACAAGTAAGCCTGCCCCCTTCTCATGAATGGTCACTACCCCGGGTCCGACAGTGCAGCTAGGAGGTGGCGGTGACGGGTCTCTGGCGCGGCCCTGTCCCCCCTGCCCAGGGAACGCCTGGCATTGGCCCGCCGGCCCCCAGATTTACTGCCTCTCACACAGCTGTTTGCAGCCAAGGTGGGGCTTCCTCTTAATGGTGTCGTTTACAAGTCAATAAAGCGGATGGAGCTCCATTTCCGCCGCTGGTCCCACCTCACAGGGCTCTGTTGTCTCACCCTGCAGTCCGGGTGCAAAAGGGGCCATGGGGGCCTCATTCCTACCCTTATAACCCCGCTCTCATCCAGCAGCCCGGCCATAAAGGCCCCCTCCCGTCCAGGGCAGGGCAGAGTTCAAAGCTCTTGGGTACCCAGGATCCCGTCCTAAACTGTCAGCCCCGCCCCACTTTATGGCCCCTGCTCCCCGGTTCACCCAGCGCCAGAGCCCAGCCCCCGGGGTCTATCTCGGGGCAGAGATAAGCTGGGGCTCTGGGAAGCCTCCCCGGCCACCAGAGGAGTTTGGCCCATGGGCCTCTGCTCCCACAGCTCTCCGGGGTGTGGTTAATGAGCTTGAAGAGACGGCCCTTTGTAAACCCACAGAGAAGACACTCCCTCTGGGAGCTGGGTTTTCTCTAAGTGACCTTCCAGGGGCCACTTCCAGTGGGAGGGCCAGGGGAAACCTCTGAACTCCCAGGGGCTCCCTGCATCCCCTGAGGCCCCCCAGGCCGAGGCGATAATGAGGTGAGAGAAGATGGCAGCTTAATGGGCCAGGCCCAGGCCCTGCAAGCCGAAGCCCTGCAAGCTAGAGAGATCAAGGCAGGGTCGCAGAGCAGGGTGCTGGCTGAGCAAGATCAGAACCGCTCATTCATTCGCTGTCCATTTGCCCAGGAAACATAACCAGAGCACCTACTACGTGCATGGTGCTGTGCTGGGCGCTGGGGGTTCAGTGTGGGGAAAGAACTCCTCTGACCCGCTGGTGCCCAGGGACCAGGGACGCTTGCCAGGCGGGCGGGCGAGTCCTGAAGAAGGGGTGGGAATCTACTGGGCAGAGAAGAGCAGGGGATACATTTACAAAAGGGAGTCTTGCCCACAAAAGGCATGGCACTTCAGCCTGCAGGGTAAGGAGGAGGCCCTGCGCAGGCCTGGGCCCTGTCCACTCTCTTGATGGGCCCACACTCAGAGGGGGAGGGAGGAGCGCTAGCACTGCAGCTGGGCCTAAGCCAGACAGCACACACAGCTCTCCCGTCTGATGGTCCAGCAGGGGCAGCCTAAGGTCACTGAAACCCACCCAGGAGCTGGAATGACCAGAAGGAAGCACCATGACCCCAGGGATAGAGAATCTAAGGGCTGTGCCACCGTGCCACCTGCGGGGTACAGTACACCCTCACTCTGCGTGGCCTGGTGGAGCAGGTCCTGCTCTCAGAGAGCTTGTGTGGATGGTTCGAGAAGGACTCCCACTTCTCAGGAGGAAAAACTGAGGCCCAGAGAAGTCACCCTGACGACAGCTAAAATAAGGCCACCCCTCGTCTCTTTGGTGCCTTTGGGTGCAGCCTCTGGGGAGCAGGACTTCTGAGCACCCAGCGCCTTCGTGGGGAGGGGCAGGTGCCCTGCCCTCGGGGCACGTGCAGGAGGCCTGGGCGCACAGTCATCGGGGAAAGCTGAGCCGGACTGTGTGACTGCATGGGCCACCCTGCGCCCCCAAGAGAAAGTGCCCACGCCATAGACGGAGTGGGGAGACCAGCACGGGCTGCGGCAGGCGGAAGCACCCTCCGTCCGCTTCCGGACACCAGTCACTAGCCCTGCAGCCGCGGAGGAAGGCTAATAATACCCCCTTCACCAATCAGGGAGATTCGGGAGCAGATAGCAGCTCTTATTATCCCAGTGCCTCCAGAACAGAAGCTGACGGATCCCCGGACCCTGATGTGTTCCTTCCTTCCTCACTTAGAGACGGGGCTTAGCTATTGGTTTCCTGCCCCGTGTAATTACAGTGCAGGGGCCTCATCCTCCAGGCCTGTTCTAGCGGAGGAGGAAGGAAGTCGCAGGCCTTTCACCGAAACTCCCTGCTCCCAGACTCCAGCTGGGATCTGACTAATCTGCCATTGCAGCCAATAACCCCTGCGCGTTGCAGATCAAGGTCCTGCTCGGCCATTCAGGACGGCTCTTGTCGCCATCAATCAGCCCCTGTTCTCAGGCCATCTCCAGGCCTCCTGTCCTCTCCTGTTTATAGCTGCAGGGGGGATGGGGGAAGGGAAGTCCCTCCACCCACTGCCCAGCACTCCTGGCCACTCCAGCCACCAGCTGCTCTCCCCTGAGCAGGAAGGTGGAAAGACTCTTGTGTGTGTCTCTCTCTGCAGGGCGTGCAGAGGGCTGGGTCAAGACACATTTGCAAATAGACTCAGCAGCGCAGGGAACCCCTTGTCTTGTCCACCTCCTTCAGAGCCCAGCTCGGTGGCCCAACTTGGTGGTTCCAGAGAGGACACTGGCTCTGTCCAGAGGTGTCCAGGGAGAGAGTCACATCCATGGAGCCAAGGGTAGAAGACACAGCTGCAAAGCCAGTTCTGTTCCCTGACCTTGAGCAAGTTTCTTTCCATCCTGGGGCCAACTCTTCTCTAAAATGGGGGTAAGCATGTATGTAACCCCCAAGGGCCCTTCCAGAGCTGGGAGTCCAAACTCTGTGATTCTGGGAGTTACAGGGATCCTTGCCTAACTGGCCACCGTGGATTCAAGGAGAATATCATTTGTGAAAGCTGCTGAGAAGGGGAAGGGGGAGCTTCCTCTTCAGGGAGATGGTGGCAGGATTTGTTCAGATTTTAAAGAAAGAGCCAGAAAGTGTTTTTTGTAAACAAAGTTGACCTTCATGAAGCATTTTGTCCATCAATGAAGAGATTGCTGGTCAACATAATAAGGGTTGGACTCCCTGGAAAGAAACTATCTTTCTGGTTTCAAGCATCAACAGGGCAGGCAATGTCTAGCTAAGGCTCACTTGCATTCGAAAAGGTTGTGCTTCAGAAAAGCATGAAAGAAATTCACAGCCTATTCCTCCCAACTGGCAAAGTGCCTGCCGACCATGTGCCAGGCTCTGCGCTGAGCACACGGAAACCGACATCTCTCCTGCCTCGATGGGCCTCCTCTAAGGAGCGTCACAGGAGAGCCCACACCTTCCACCAGGGAACAGCACAGTCCTGGGAGGTGCGTTGGGCAACCATGATCACTTCCATCTCACCAAACGGTTAACCGAGGCTCAAGCAGGCGCACTCACTTGTCTAAGGCCACACAACCAGGGCGTGGAGGAGAGGTTTGCGAATTCCAACCTTCTGACTTGCAAGCCAGAGCTCCTCCGCATCCGTCCAGGCCCCCGTGTCTGCAGCAGGGGCCCAAAACCCGGAGGTTATCACCTGGCGGGCTTCCTGCGCAGAGTAGGTGCTCCAGGAGTATTTGCTAAGCTCCCGGACTGGGCTCTTGGTGCTCCTACTTAGACAAAGGCTTGCCTGCCTCTTTCTAAGCCCTGGACTCACTTCTCTCCAGGTCTTTGATATTGAGTGTTTGTTATAGGATTGTGGTCTGCAAACAGAAAACCCTGAAAGGTACTGCCACTGCAATTCTCCTAATCCTGCTGGTATTCCAAGTACAAACCTTACGACACGCTGCTAATTTCCTCTAAAAATTGCAGGCACGTCTGTGTGTCACAATGGCAGGGAGACGAAGCAGAGCCTTGGCAATAGGCAGACCTGAGCTCCTGGCCTGAGTCATGCTGGGCAAATATTGGCCTTTCTGCGCCCCCGTGGCCTAGTGTAAAGTGGAGTTAATGCTCACCTTGAAAGGATGTTGGAGGCCAAATGGAATTCATCCGAGCCTCTGCCACGCCTGGGGTCTGGTTTTGCTTTTTAACGATGTGAGTTTCCGTCACTGCCCGCCACTCCCGTCCTCAATAGGCCTAGTAAGTCCCTTCCACGGCTCCCTTCTCGGTCAGAGGTTCCCGCCATCGGAGTCTCTGTCCCATTGATGTTTCAGATCCATCTGGATTGGTGATCCGCATCGATGATAGAAAGTTCGGTTCCTTCAGAATTCCTGGGTGACCCTCCTGGCCCAGCAGGTTCCACGGACCCAGGAGGGACGCTCCCTGCCAACCACCGCATTCAGAGCAGTGGGAGTGCGCACACTTCGCCCGGAGGACGGCTGGAATGAGGAGGGATTGCTCTTCGCTTCAGTTTGAAGACACAACCGTAGGCGCTGTGGGAGCTCTTTTCATTGGGAGAGCACTGACGTCATCAAACCACAGTACCTGGCAGGCCTGTCGCTTCAGGACCTGGCTCGTGAGGTCCTTAGGGTCCTACAGAAAATACGGGAGAGCTGAAAAAATAAAAAAAGAATGACTCGCTCTAAAACACAAAAGGAAAATTGCAAAAGCAGAGGGGATAGCTGTGTAATGAAATGTTAAAAAATGTAACCGTATGTCATATGGCACTTCATTAATTGTTAAGTTTATCACTTGTGAAGATGTCATTACATTCGAAAATAGTTTGTAGGTTGTATTTTCTCACTTTGCATGAATTTCCGAATGGGCGGGGGGGGGGGGGTGAACTGTCACCCATAGCTAAATAATTTCAAAGGCAAAAGTATAGACATTCTTTTGTTTTTCTATAACAAAAGCAAAACACAAAAATCCTTTCATTCATAAGACGGGATGGAAGTGTGTTGTACCATATTGAACATGCTATTAGGCGGGTCTTAAGAGTAAGAGTGAGGGCCCACAGCGTCGTTGAAGAGTCCAGATCATCGTCTGATGGACCCTGATGCTCTCCCCAAGAGGGAAGCCCTCACCTAGCACTCAGCAGGTGGCAAGGGCTCTCAGATATCTGCTCCCCAAGAATGAGGCGCCGTCTCCAAGGGCCGGGCCGGCCAGCCCATCCTCTGCCCAGCCCCTCTGCCGGGCATTCCTCCGGCTAATAAAACACCGGTCGCCCAGCACCAGGTTAATATTTACTCAGGACAAACCATTCTAGAGTTAAAGGCTGAAGGCCACACTCAAGTTAAAACATTTGAAAGAAAGTCTTTCTCCCGGGTCAATGTTATATTTTCTGCGGAGGAATGCGGCGCCCAGTGGGTGCTGGTCACAGGTGGCAGTGCCTGGAGTCGAGGAGAGACCCAGGCATTGCAGCAGGATGTTCAGATCTACGGCCAGCTCTATCGGGTGCTGGGACAACTTCCGTTTTGTTCCTTTCTAGACTCCAGTTTCCATGGCTGTAAAATGGGCTGATGATACCCAGCAGGAAATTGTGAGCATCAAAGAGGAGTCTGCTAAGAGTTTCCAAACCGGAGAAATACTCTACAATGTCAACTGGTCATGCCTCCTTTGGCCAAGAATTATTTTTTTTTTAACTTCAGTCTAACAATAATGGACTCCCAATGGAAATCGTTGGAGCCTCATTTAACATTTCAACAGTAAATGCTGACATTTCATTGTGACGGTCATACTTTTCCAAAGATGGGGTCACCAGTGCCTCTCCCACTCCTGTCTGTCCCGGCCGTGGGGTAAGGTTCCTCCGCTGAGGAGTGAGGCCGAGCTCACACCTGGGTGGAACTTCGGGAATCTGTCATCTGTGACTTCTGAGGCCAGGTCTCAAGCGATAACAGAGTTGCCACCTGACTCTGTTTCTTGGGACATGGACTTTGGAGCCCTGAGCTGCCAGATAAACAGTGGGACTACCCCGAAGCCACAGTGCTGGAGAGACCACGAGGAGACAGAGAAGATTCCCAAGTGGCCCCAGCCACCAACAGGCAAGACCTGTAAAATGGAGATGACATGTCATCCCTGTGTCACAAAGTACTGCAGCGGTGCTATAGACAGAATGTGCATGTCCGTCCAAAATTCATACGTTGATATCAAACCCCCAGTGTGATGGTGTCAGCAGGTGGGACCGTTGGGAGGTGATTAGGTCATGAGGGTGGAGCCCTGGGGGATGGGATTCGTGACCTTCTAAACTAGATCCCAGAGGGGTCCCTTTCCTTCTCCCCCACCTTGTGGACCGAGAACCCAGCCCTGCCCCAGATACCAGATCTGCAGGCACCTTGATCGCGGACATCCCAGCCTCCAGACAGAGAGAAATACATCAGTGTCTGTTGTTCCAGCCCAGCAGCCTGTGGTGCTTTTAATATAGGAGCCAAACAGGCTAAGTCGTAGCCGCTAAGACAAAACAACTGAGACAATCCTTAGGAGCACACTTAGCAAGATGGAAATGCACGATGTGGCCGCCCATCCCTGCCCCACAGCCTGTGGCTGCTTCTGCAAACTGGCTGCGATTCTGATGGGACGGGTGGCCTGTTTTCCACATGGGTGAGCACAGAAAACCTCGCCCGGGACCCTGCCACAGGGCTCTGGGTGCCATGGTCTCTTGTGCTCCTGGTACTGTTCTCTAAGCCTTTTCCATGCCGAGGCCAGTGGCCTAGGCCCAGGATGCTGCTGGGGACACCTCCCTGCTGCCAGCCCAGCCTGACCGTGCTGCCGGCCAGGTGGAATTTCTGAGACAAGTGCCCTTAATTCATTCTGACGTCCAGCCAGGGGCAGTGTCCGTCGTCCAGGGAGCACAGAGGACCTATCATGTCCCCCAGTATCCCCGGAACCCAGGGCCAGGCCTCTGCCTTCTTCCTGAGGCTGCTGCCCTGGGTGGGTCACTTGAGATTGTTGCTCTGGCTCACTGGCCCACATGTGTCCCCCCTGCCCCACTATCAACAGGAGGCTCTTTCTAACAAGAAAGTGCTGCCATCTGCCACCCCCGTGGGGGTCCCTCCATGCCTCCCTTCCAGGCCTGGGACAAGGAAGCCCAAACTTGTTAGCCAGGCCCCGTCTCCTGCTCCTCGCCAGCTGCCTCCCGCCCCTGCCATTTGGCCCACCCAAAGGCAATTCTGACCATTTGTTCCAGCCGGGCCCCAAATGGGACCCCAGACCTCCTCGCTCAGATAACTCCTGCCAGTCCTTTCAATGTCTGTTCGAGTGTCACTTCCTCCGAGAAACCTTCCGGGAACCACCAGCCTCTGTCCCTACTGAGACCCGCATACATGTATCGTGGGTTTATCATGCTATACGTGTGTGGCAGGACAGCGTTCCCCCACTTCTGGCCCTGCTCCCACCCCAGCCCTGGTGCGTGGGGAGTCTGGCAAAACAGAGACTGTGTTTGTTGGCAGAGATCTTACCCAAGGGGAGTGGGCAACGTTGGCATTGAAAGCTTTGTTCAGCTTGGGGACACTCAGCTCTGAAGTCCGTGAGAGGCCACCTGTCCCTGCACTGTCCCCGCAGTGGGCACCGGAGCGGGGATGGACCCTGGCTGACCTGGCGCTCCGGCTGAGTGAAGCCAGGCCCCAGAGGGAGCCCCTGAGACTCTTACACCCTCAGTGACTCCTAAGGAAATAGGACCTGGCTTTCCTCGTGGAGAAGAACTCCCCAGAGAAATTGCCCCAGTTTCCAAAAAGTGTCCTGGGAAAACTCATCCTGCCTGCCACAGGAATGCAGGGATTCCCCTAAATTCTGGTTCCGTGGCCAAAGAACTTTGGGAGGTGATTGTTTAAACCACACCCACCAGGTTTGTTTTGTATGGGTGTTCCCCCTGCAGACTCCCCGAGCCCTCAGGAGAGCAGATGCATTGCAAGGCTCCAGGTGGCACTGAGCGCGATGCTGACCATCCCACCTGGCCCCAGTGCCCGTGCTGGAGGAGCACCGCCTGCCCTGCTGTCTCAGAATGGGAGTTTCACGGAGCACAACTGGGGAACGCTGCTCTAGAGATACTGAGGAATGTGGGTGTTCCCAAAGCGCCATATCTCCTGCGATCCAAATTAGAGAGGGGGGGGGGTGGGGATTTTTTTATAACGTTTTTTAATAACACCATCAGTGCCTGCTTTTACTGAGGTCGTTTTGTTTCTTGTCGATGCTGTAAACCGTGTGTGCGAGTCTTTCTCTCATTCCTGTGGCTACTAGGAAGCTCCGAACTGAGTCCAGCCCACATCCAGCTCCTGCCCAGACCCTCAAAGGGGCAACTCTGTCTTCTACTCTCTTCTCTATTACCCTCTTCTTTCTTCTTCTTTACTTGATCTTAGCCACGATGATTCCTTTATTTACTCACTGCAAACCTGTTTTGCCAGCACATTAAAATCCTTTTGAAAAAAGAGGCGAAGTGTCCTTAAATAAATGTAAACCAGTGTAAAGTTATTAGCAGCTATGACAACAAAAACACCCTCAGTCCCAGAATAGGTGACTCTCCCACCGGTGTACGCATTAGCTCTTTCCCGACAAGAAAAAGAGGACCCACCGTGGCTCTCCTTCCTTGGCTTAATTTTCATGCTTAACCCTTTCATTCCACTCTTCAAAGTCAGAAGATAGGCCCCCTTCCCTCCCCCACACCCCTTGAGAGAGGAAACAAAAGCACCCTCAAGATCAAATAGATTACGCTAATGACACCGAGAAGAGAGGGTGGTCTGTGTCCGCTCTCCCAGCTCCCCAAACAACAGGCTTTTGTGCTTGGGAGAGAGATGGGGGGCAGGGGCCACTCGATAAGTTGCATCCACTGGGCAGGGCGGGCCTGCTGGGCTGACATTCCAGCCCAGGAAGCCTCTTCGAATTGGGTGGACAGAGAGGGCCTCCAATTCTCGGCCATCATCCCCGCTGCTGAGAAGCCCTGTCTGCCCAACACCCAAGTAGCCACTCGCGGAACTTTTGAAGACCCAAAAAGGGGGTGAGTGAGCCCTTAGATGGCTGCGGCCCACTTGAATCTTCCTCCTCTAGACGGACGCAGTTGAATCCTCTCCTCTCTGACGATTGGACTGTGAAGTGATCCACATTTGGTAACTCTCCTGCCTGCCTGCCTTCCCTGCGCCGGGCTGCACATTGTTGCCTATAGAGCCCCTGGTCCCTCTCTGGACAACACCATGTGCTTCCTCATGCGGACCAGCTGCATCTTGGAGACCATGAGCCCACGGGTGGCCAGGGGACACAGAGTGTCTCTTCCATGTGTGCGCACCCCTGCCCCCCGACACCTGCCAGGTAACTCCTGGTAAGAGGGGCCATGGATATAAAAACAGCTGTAGACACACAGCTGGGGAAGGAGTCAGCTGGACCTGGAGGGACCGTGGAAAGTGCCCGAGTTAGCTATTCCCTCTCCGAGCTTATGAACACACTGTGTGTCCCAACGTCATTAATCCACACACTGTGTGTCCCAGCAGGTGGGAGCTCTTCGAGGACTGGAACCCCATGGGATTCCACATTGAATCCATGTCCTCGCCAGGGCCTGCCTCTGAGTATGACCTCAAAAATTAAGCAGGAGGAAAAGGGGAGGGAAGGCAATAAAACGAGAGGAAGGAGAGTGAGGCCTTCAGTGCTTGGGGTGGTCCTACATTTCATTCATGAGCTCCCTTAACCTGAAGAATTTTGATGTTGTCATTAACCCCATCGCACAGAGGAGGCAATCAGGCTCCGTTAGGAAGGAACTCATCAAGGTTTGGACCCAGCTGCAGCCACGCCTTTGGTCCTAGCTCTTCTGGTTACACCGACTTCCCCATGGCCAGCCCAAGAGTTTCAAGTTCATCTCAGAGGCAGTGGACCTGAACATCTTGGTGAAAACCTGTGGGTTGAGTTTGCCAAGCAGTGTGAAAATTAGAACAGGGGGTCTCCACCATGAGCGCTCAGCTTTTGGCCACAGTCTGAACAGAGTGGAAGACCTGCTCTTAAAGAGATCATATTTGTTGGGCACTTACACAGGTCTAGAAGGCAAACATTTTCCCCATCTTTCTCAGCCAAGGATCCTTCCAGAAAGTCCAGCCTTCATTCCTAGGAGTCCTCATTTCTCCTGGGGAGTAAAAGGCAAGGAAATATAGGCCTATCAGCCAGGTCAATTCACTTCATTATAACCAACGAGGCCTCAGTAGGCAACCAGGAGCATCAGGGAGACCCCGAGGACCCAACCTCCACCCAGACTGAGCACTGGCGTTCGGACAGGCAGTTGGAGCAGAAATAAAGTGCTCACAGGTCCCCATGTGCAGGGAGTGGGGTATGTGAGGCCTGGGAAATCCGGCCAATCCTTGGTTATAAAAAACCACAAAGAGACTTAACCTGTGGCTGTCTATTGGTCCGTCTGCTCCAGGGGAGAAAGCAGATCTTTGTAAGGTACCTGTTGGTGCCTGTGTATGGTGTCCTTTGCTTAAAAGCAAGGGGGAAAACCATTTAAAACATTTAACTGGCCTAATTTGTGTTCTTAAAAAATGAAATTTAAAAAAAAAAAATGAGACTTTTATGGGTGGCGTTACATTGTTAATGGGCAAGTGTCCCAGGCCCATACTTTTCATTGGAACATGTCCAACAGCTGGTGTTACAAGCTAAGGAATAAGAATAATACCTACTAGTTGCATGAGGTCCACGGTTTGCCACGTGCTTCGTGGCAGAGGCCTTGCTTGCTGCTGTGCAAACGCTGAGGTTTCGTTTCAATGTATGCATTTCTCTTCACCATACTGGATCCCAAAAGTGACTGCGATGGCCGGTAAGTGTGCTTACGGGGACACAGGTGGAGGCCTCTGAGCGTTTCTGTTCCCTGGTCTGCCTGCTGCAGGACTTGCATCTTTACAGCGCGGTTACCTGAAACCGGGCCCGGGGAATCGGCCGTCCCTGCACTTCTTGGGCCAGTGCTGGAGCAGGCAGGACCCGGCCGGTTAGCTCAGCTGACGCCTGGTTGTTGGAACAAGCGCTGAACTGGGGGCAGGGACAGTCTCCTGTCACCTCTTTTGCTGCTTCCCTACTCTGTGTGCTCAGACAAGCCTTTGTCCGCGCTGAGCCTCAGTTTCCTCGTGTGGAGAGGTGATGCTCAGCCTTCCTCTGGAGGTGCGGAGGGATAACGTGTGTGAAGGTTGCCCACATCGCTGCTGCTATTGCTCTGTTGTTGCAGGCTGGGCGTCAGGGGGCCCAGGTGCCTCTTGCCGCTCCACGTCTTGCTGTGACATCTCGGACCAGTTACTTCTCTCTCCACTTCCAAGTTGATATCTGCAACATGAAGAGGGTTCTTTGTCTGTGCCTCTCAAATTGGAGTTACCAGTCTATCAAGGGATAAGGAGCTTGCTCTGGAATGTCAATCAACGTCCTTCTTCCTTCACTGAGATCGTCTTGCTGTAGGAAAGACACAAAATGAGGCAATATGAACTAAGCAGCGTGCTGGACGCGGGGTAGCACTAACTGGGGAAGCCCTTTCACGACTAAATGCTACGATCCCAACGGCATTTTCATCCTGCTGGCGAGGTGAGCCAGGATGGACAGAGAGCCAGGATGGACTGGATTTCACTCCGAAGTATTGCTATTCCGATGGGGCCACTGTCTCTTCTTACAGAGAACCCACTATAGCCTCGCAAGGCCCCACGTCTTCACAGTGGTCCCTTCTTCCGAACTAGACGTGGAGATAAGACGTGAACAAGGGACTTACCCAGAATGGCCAGACCCATAGCTGAGGATTGGCACCCAGCATCCTAGACAGAACGGGTCTGTGCAGGAGCCGTGGAGAGAAAGGTCCCTGATAGCGCTGGGGAGGGCTCCCTGGAGGAGGTGGCGTTTGCACCAGGTCCTTAGAGTTAACCTGCAGGAAGTAAACTGGGGAGAGGTCCAGGAACACGGGGCCTTACACATGTTATCCTTGTGCTTGCTTCTCCGCAAGCCAGAAGTGCGTTCTCAGGCTGCTGTGGGCGAGCTCTCTCAGGCAGGTAATCTGGACCTCTACGTACAGTTAGATCCCTGCTAACACTTGGGTACATCTGTGCGTATATCTCTGTGTGCAAGCATCTGTGTGTACATCCATGTACACATGCCAGAGCACCTATGCAGGGGAACCGGACTGCTTAGTTGAGTCCTGCCTTTGCCTCAGTCAGCCCCATTCTTCAACGGGGACTCAGGTCTGCTCTTGAAATGTAAACCTGTTCTCATGTGTCATCAACTCCATCCTCTCTGTGTTCAATTTGCCTTGACAAATGGGACGTTGGGCAGATATGCACAATTGGGCCCTTTGTTCATTCCCCACACTTCACTGTAAGGAACAAGAAATGATTAATCGCACCATATAGGTACATCTGTTGGAAAATGCCTCCCTCCCCTCCAGCCCAGAATCTTGCATTTGGGGATGTTTGTCATATTTCAAATCAGCTGATGAGAATATGGTACCTTTTTTTCCTTTGGATTTAGGGCATGAACTTTCTCTCTGACTCTCTGAAATTCTTTCCATCTGCCTTTTTTTTTTTTACGTCTCTGTCTTTTGGTAAACTGTTCTCTTTTTTTTTCTGGTATTCTTTCTTTCTATCTTTATGATTTTTCCATACAACCCATAGGCCATGCGATTTTTCAAATTTAACTTCCAACTTTCAAATTGCTTTGTGTGGATTGCTCCCCGCCCCCCCCTTTTCTGGCCTAGAAAGGAAATATTCCCATGGGAAAAGATAAGTGTGAAACAAGGGTGGCTAGGGTTCTATCTGTGAGGTGTCCAGACTCATACAAAGAACTTTTTAATGAATTGTTTTTCCTCAAAAAAAGAAGAAAAAAAAAAGGAAGACATGTAGTATCTCTCCCAGAGGGTTCTGAATTCTTGGCTGAGGATAGAAAGAGAATGCTTTCAACCCCTTCCCCTCCCAACCCTGTCTTTGAAAACTGTCCTAGGATAAAGCAACATTTTATTAGAAAGTTTGTAATAAGAATTCTCGAGTATAAGGCACGTCTGAGCTCACTAAGGGAGTGAGTCGCCTTGGGTTTTGGGGAGCCATTCTAGAATCCCTGGGAAGGGCTCCCTTTATTCTTGGACCGCCTTTGATGACACATGACCCTTGACCCTGATCAATGCCTCCTCCTCCCAGAGCAGCAGAGCGGAGGGCAGCTCTCTCAGCGCCCAGAGGAAGAGCGGGCATGAGGCCCTGACCTCCCGCCCTGCCCTAACCTCACTGATAATTGAGTTTTCCATCCGTGCTCACCAGCAGGCTCCTAGCACAAAGGAACGGCCCCTCCTGGCTCTGTCTTTGCCCAGATGAAACCACGAGCTGATGGGCTCAGCTAACACCAGCATCCGCCACCGGAACACACAGAGAGGCCTGGATCTGAGGGCCCGGCTCCCCAAGGTCCACCCTGGGCCTCCCAGCACCTCCCACGTCCCGACGACAGCCTGTTTGGGGACAACAGCGTGTGTCCCTCCTAAACAACACTCCCCAAGTTTACGGTATAGAAAGAATCAGCCCATCAGATAGTCAACAGGTTACTAAATGAGAAGCGATGATGGGAACCTGCTTTGCTGGGGGAGGTGTCCACAGAGCAAAGGTGCCACTGGGGTGTGGGCTGCTGGCGGCCTGCTGCTGGGAACAAGCAGGTATACAGGTGCTCCACTGGACTGTGTGAACACCAAGAGGAGCCTAATTGGTTCACCAAACATCATTGGCCCCCAGAGCACCAGGCACACTTGACTAAGCTCCGGGGTAAAGATACGAATCTGATAACAGCCCTCAGGACAGTCCAGGGTGGAGGCAAACATTCAGGACACCATCCCATCCAATGGACAAAGGCTAAGACAAAGGGCTGTGCCAGGAGGGAAAGGGCAAATATGTGGCATCTCCCTATGGTATGTGGGGACAGAAAGCCAGCACCCCATGCAGGGATTATCACCGGGGAGAGGAATAAGGAAAATTTGGTAATGGACAATGTGAACACTTTTGGAACATTTAAAAGCAATGAGCTAGATATACCCACAGCATTAGATTTTAAAAGCACACCGCCGCAGGCAGGTGAAAAGTAAGAAACAGAACAGCCAACAGCTCACTGTCATTGATAGAACTTTAGTACACACTACACAAAGCCACTTACTTGGGAGAGCTGCTTAGACGTTCAAGGGTACAAAGCAGATGACCTGGAAGAGCTGCCTTTAAAGAGAGGGGGCTAGAAATGAGGGTGGGAGCTGATTAGTGAGAGAAGGAGCCTGGCGTGGACCAGGAGATCGTGTCTCCTGAACAGAGGAGTCCCTGAGCCTCTGCACTGAGTTCCAGGGTCTCCCGATGGACCCAAGTGGGAGAAGAATCGCAATGAGAGATTCTTCTGGTCACAATGATTTGTTCAATGTCTGACTCTCCCGGGACCAGAGAGGTTGGCACCCTTTGGCCCGTGAGCCAAACCCAGCCCGTCAGCTGTTTGTGGAAACAGTCTCATTGGCACACGGCCAAAATCAACCATTGACACAGTGCCTATGGCTGCTTTTGCACTACGACGACCCCAGAGGTTAGCATCTTGCTAACGTGTGCAAGGTGATCTCTTCTGTTAAGTTTTAGTTTTCTAAGAGCAGGAAATGTATATTCACTTATTCCTGTGTTCATTCAGGCATTCACCCACATATTCATGTCATTAGTCAGTTACATTTACTTAACACCTACTTTGTGCCCAGGCCCTGCCCTAGGCCCTGGGGAGACAAAGATAAATAAGATACGATCCCTGTTCTCAGAGGTCGCAGTCCAAGGACAGGTACACAGGTCAACAAACCTCAGTGTGATAAGTGAGACATTAGAAATGTACAGAGGGCAGTGGGAATTCAGAGGAAGAAGCGTTTGTTCCTGCTTCGGGAGATTCAGGAATGCATCACAGAGGAAGAGGCTTTTAAACTGGGTTTTGGAGGATGAATAGGAAGGAGTTCATTGCGCAAGTGGACATGTGCCATCTCTATTGATGAAGCCTCAGAGACAGTGGTGGTGCCTGGCACATAGAAGATGCTCAGGAACAGTCAGGTTATGACCCATGCAGAGTCGGTGCTAAGAGAAAAGAGGGCGCCATCGTCCTTCCTCTGGCGCAGACCCGGAGACACATTGGAGAGTCTTAGAAAACATGGTGTCCTGTGGAGATCCTGACATCATTGGCCTGAGATGCCGCCCGCACTGAAACGTTTAGAAGCTCTCCAGTGATTCCAGTGTGCAGCCACGTCTGAGGCGCCCTGATTTAGACCCATGCTCCTCAAACGCAATGTGTAAGTCCATCCAGGGGCAGGTCAGGGGTGGGGCCTGAGAGAGAGCTTCTCCAACAAGCTTCCAGCCATGCCCAGGCTGCTGGTCCTGG